>NC_045479.1:21986055-22286310 GCF_009650955.1 Corvus moneduloides | reverse complement strand
CAGAGGAATGGCTGTTTGAACAAGTCCCATCATATCCTGAGCCCAAGGACAGATGAGCTGTGAGAAGAGACCTCATATGCCAACTTTGGTCTGTAAAAGACTCACAGGGCGCTACTTTACCAGCAAATTTACAATTCACTTACTTTTTATTTTCTTTCCTTTTAAATAAAGGTGATTAGTTTCTTCACACTCTTCCTTGTGTTCCCTTTCCTGAGACAACCTGGTAGCAGTGTCTGACAGAGACCTCATCTTCCCTCTCACCCTGAGCTGGAAAATATTTCAAGAAACACTACAGAATCTTCTCCTTAGATCAGAGCTTGGAGAAAGTATTTTTCCCTACCTCATGGAGCTACAGGATCTACCTGACTAAAGTGATTTCTCCCTCCCCCTCACACACAACAACATCTTCCCAGCATTGCTGAGTGTCCCATCTCTCTGTTCCTTTGTAAGGAAGCCATTCAGTGGTCTCAAAAAGTCACAAATCAGCTGCGCTCCGAATTTTTGTGAGATCTTTTATCTGTCACAGAATAAGGACTGGTGTTTTAATTCCCACTATGTTCCTACAGATGCTGGGGAGACCCTTCCTTAAACTTCTAGTGCTGTGATGTCATGCTCCTTAGAGTGCTTGAGGAAAATTGTCTAGTCAGCAGCAACTTGCCCAAAATAGGGCCATTTGAGTGTGAGCTACAGGTGAGAAAAGCTCTTAGATTCTCCCACCTAGAGCATGCAGTTAGAGTAAACTCATTTCTTT
Organism: Corvus moneduloides; assembly: GCF_009650955.1. Taxonomy (NCBI): domain Eukaryota; kingdom Metazoa; phylum Chordata; class Aves; order Passeriformes; family Corvidae; genus Corvus; species Corvus moneduloides. The sequence goes on along the minus strand of NC_045479.1, from coordinate 22,285,559 downwards.
CGATGCTGTAAGCAGGCTCTTTACCCAGAGGGGTTCAAAGCTAGTTTCTGCCTGCTTCTCTCTAACCCTGGCATTATTCAACAGTCAATAATCCAATTCAAAACAATGCAGTGACAATGAGGTGGATTTTTTTTAATGGTGTTTACTTGTTCTTAATGATGTGCTGTATCTCCCTGTTACAGAGAGAAGCAGATGATAAAGAAGGGAAAAACTACACAGTATTTCAGACAGTAAAATCAAAGAAGAGACACTCCTGTTGAGATGAAAGAGAGGCTCCTGCTAGTTCCTGAAAAGTCGCAAATGTAGGATTTTTACTGCTACATTTGATGTCTTTCTGCCAACAAGGGCCTAACTGTAAAACCAGTGAAAAATTCCCCAATTCAGAGCAGTTCAGAACCCTTTTCAATACAACCATTTTACCCCCTAAAGCAAGTTTTTGGCCAAACCAGGATAATTGTCTGCTCCCTGTCTCTTTTTTTTCCTCATTCTTGCCAGATTTTATATTCCCAAATTTGACATTTCTCCCCCATCTCAGTTCAGAGAAAATAACTGAAAAGGGAATGCTCTTATGCTCAGTGCCTCAGGAGAGGAGGCAAAGAAGGAAAGGAAAGGAAAGAGGTGGAAAATTTATACCACGATTTATAAAGTCTTGGAGTTGTTTTGGTTTGAGTAGCCCAACAGAGAACATGAAGCCAGCTGGAGTGCAAGGGCCTAGGATAGCTTTGCAGCCCCACCATAAACCTTCCTCAAAGAGTGTGAGGAGAGACAGAATAGCACCAGTTTTAAATCTGTGCCTGCCTGTTTTGGTCAGCTCTGAAAAAACAGCTGGGAAAGGATTTCATGCAAGACAGGATGTGCTTCTACCTTTCCATTTCTTTAAACACAGTGCATTGCTATTGTGTTCGTATGGTGTACAATGTCCTCAGTCCCTGAGGGATCCTGCCACCTCACAGATTTGTGGTCAGCTATGAGACTGTGATGACTGTCACAGTTGCTTTGCCATTTCCCTTCTCTATTTGTTATTTGTCTGTGATTGCTACTGTGGGTTGTGTGCCTGTGGGTCTGAAAACCTTCTTCCTGAAGGGGAAGTAGGTTGGGTTTTGAGGAGTTTTGTGAGGAGGGTGACATTATAAGAAACTGTTGCATATGAGAGACTGGAGTGGGCAGCTGTGTTGTGAGTACTGCTTATTAAACATGTCCCTGTTTGGGCTTGTGGTTCCAGAAAAGGTTGTTTCCTGGTTTTCTTGTAAGTTGAGAAGCATCAGAGCTCACAATGGTTTTTGCTAGAGTTCTGGGAAATTTTGGGAAAGGAGCTGGTGACCACCATCCTCAGTGAAATATGGGGAGATAAAAGAGCAGGAACTCCCTGGCAGCTTTCCCCAAAATAGTCCTGGTAATCTACTCTGGGCCAGGCAGATGTGAACAGGTAATGCTATTTCCAAAATTATATATGTAAGAGGTATCAAAACTGTCAAGACTAGAGAGATGTCTGGAAGTGAAGGATTGTGCCCAGGGCAGTTCCAGCTGCTGATACTGCACAGGAGGGTGCTCACAGGAGGGTGCTGAGGAGCACATTCTGGCATTATAAGAACTCTTCATCCTCCAAGTACAAAACCTAGAAATTGCCAAGTTACAAACAAATGCACGATGGCACAGATAGAAGAAAGTGAAAAGTAATTTTATGCGTACATCTACCTTAATACTAGCAGCTAAGGGAGGTAGGAATATTTAGATTTAAATGAATATAAATACATAAAAGATATACTGGAGATTTGGTGGAAGGAGAAGCAGATGGACAATGTAATATTAATCTGAAAAATTATACTGAAAAGACAAAATGTTCTCTATAGATGAATGGATCATAGTAGAGCCTGAAAGAAACTTTGAGTCAAACCAAATTAACAATCAAGCAAACCTTGTCAGCAAGCAATAGAAACCCTATGAATCAAAATTCAGTCCCATGTAGGCAAAATACAGCACTAAGGCTATTACAGGCTGCCTGATGAAGATGGTGATAGAGATTGACACACTGAAGGAGATCCAGGAAGGCAGGAATGAACAATAAAAGAAGATTATAATTGCCCTCAATTACTGGATAAACTTCACTGTGGAGAGTGATGTGTGGGCTGAACTTTCAGGCAATGACAATTTATTTTTCTATGGAAATACAATACAATACAAGGAAAAGAAACGAGAAGTCATCACCAATGTGCAGGACTTCGTGGCTGTCACAGAACTGCTGAGAATGGTGGCAATACTGTATTTATGTCCAACATCCTCATTCCTCCTGCAAGAGCCAAGAGGTCTGCTACTGTACTGATGAATTTAAAAAAAATCCTAACTACAGAAAAATAAGGGGTCTTGTTATAAAGAAGCTAAAATAAGTGGTTACAATACATAAAAATCTTTTTTTTGGACAGCACTGAAGATGCTTAAAGATGCCATGGTGGATGGTCACAGCAAACACTTACTACCTATCCATAAATGTTTGAGAAAGACCAAAAGATAACAGGCCAAGCTTAGCAGAAGCATAAGGGAGCTTTATCAGGAATAAGAAGGAATTATTAAAGAAACCACAAAGCTGTGTCCTACTAAAACCAAAAGCCAACTAAACAAATAAACCACAACCAAACCAAAACAAACCCTAAAGGAACAATTGTCTGAAAAAGCTGAAGTTCAGTAAGAGGGACCAAAAAGTGAATGGCAAAAAAGCAGAGATGCTAATTATTATGTAAGGCCAAGGAAAGCTCAAGGAGCACAAGGCTTCAAAGACAACAGAATTATAGCAGAAAACCCGAATATTTCTGACGCACTAAAAATGAGATGCTTCGGGATGCATATACTCAGACTCTTTAACCTAGAGAAGAGACACTAGTGAAAAAGCAAAAGCAAAATGTAGATTTGTTAAACACAGGAAGCATGGAGTAGTTCTGGTCATTTATTGGCAATACATGATTATGTACTGTAGAAACCAAACAAGCACCTTATGAGGCAGTCTTTCCAACCTTGGTGTGTATCAGGTGTTCACTGAAATTATGGAAAAGGTCAGTAATACAACTGTAATGATAGATGTAACATTTACTGTTGCAGAGGTGCTTGAGATGACAACACTGTATATGCCTCGCTGCCATGATTTTATATCATAAAAGCAGACAATTTATATGATTTAGTAAGTTCCCAAACATGTCTATACATGCAGAAAATTGGACTGCTTACCTATTTTACCTTATGAGGTGAAATAACATTGACGTAACATTGTAGAAGGAGCTGATAGGTTGCACTGGTTTAGTTCATAGGCTGAATCCCTGGAAGTCCAGCCAAGCTGAGCTGTAAGCATTACAGGTTGCCAATTAAAGGTTGATAAAGTAACTACTTTACACCAGTTACTTTAACATCATTTTGCATTACAGAGCTTCCCATTGCAGTATAAATCGAGGCAAGATAGCAGATGTCTGTACGGTTCATTGCCTGATTTTGCAAGTGAAAAGCTTGAAATTGACTCTTCTAATACTAAATATTCAGTGGCTGAGTTTCATAAACAAATACATTTGCTGTACTTGTTTTTAGGGGACTGAGAGTCCAATTAAAGTTTCCACAGAGAAATGTGTCCCTGCACGTACACGCATACGAAAGTGGAGAAACACACACAAACGGAGGAAGTCTGGGAGATTTTTTGATCCCTGGAATGAATTTGTTCTATGCCTCTTGTGCTCAAATAACAGATGGTTATGTAGGGCATACACACAAATGAGACTGAACTAAACCTTTTAAAGTACTTGGAAATATGAGTGATATCTTCAAGAGCATTTGCAATGGCTTAAGGTGAAGGAGCTGGAATGGTGATCTTACAAAAATAAGAGATGGGGAGGTGAAGGTCTGGATGTCCTAAAGCAGTGACTCTCACAAGGTAACTCATATTGGAATCTGTGTTTTAAACCCATTGTTTCACAGATAGAGAAGCACATGTCAGGGAAAGCCATTCTCCTGCCACTGGTTACAACTGCAGCGACTGAAGTCAGTGAGATTCCCTTGGTGTCCTGCACCAGGAGACACAACTCCAGGGTCTGTGGTGTGTGGACATTCTGCCAGTGCTGGAAGGACTTGACTATAATCTTGTCAACCTTCCCCAAAATATGAGTCATGGCTCTTCCACATTCTCCCATCTGTAATTGCTGGTTCAGCCCTCTGGAAATATCTATAAATCCAGCACAGGCATTGCTATTAACACATCTTATGCCTCTTCCATCCATGTACTTTGTTTTTCTGTATGAAATATCCAGCTGAGCTGATACAGAAATTGTTCCTTCTCCAAGTCCTTCTCAATGTTTCTTCAACCCCAGCTGCTGCAGAGACAATCCTTGTATGTCTGGGGATATATAAAGAGGCTTCCAGTCCTTACACAGAGTGTGTTAAATGAAATATGATCTTCAGGCAACTAACCTATTGACTGTAGAGGTTCCATCTAACTCAAGACATGGGCACACACTGGAACCCCAACTCCTCAGTTAACTATGTTTTCTTACAGGAATGTGGCAACTTGCTCTGTAGGTAAGAGAATTAAGGCAAAGCTCAAGAGTGCTCCTGTGCTCCAGCCTTGTATCTTCGCACACAATACTGATCTGGGTACCTTGAGACATTCAGCTTCACACAGCTCTCAAACCTTATAAAAGACACTGTGTACTTTCCTTCAGATAGATGCTCAAAGGTCAAAGACTTATACTAGTCACAAGTGGGCGACCAAAGCAAATAAAGCCTGTCTTAGAGGATGCTGAAGAACCATCTCAGAACAAGAACAACCTGTGAATTTCATTTCACATGGCAGTGCCCAGTGGTCCTAGGAGAGGCCGTGTACTTGGCCCCTTGGGTTTATCTGTACAAAAGGCTTTACAGGTAATTGGGGAAAGTAGGACTGTGAGCTTCATCTTTACATGTTACAATTTTTAATGAGATGATTGTGGAGAGAAAACTTGAATAAAACCCCAAAGGTCACATGTCCAGAGGTATTGAGCTAGAATCACAAAGGCTCTTGAAGCCATGATGATTTTTTGCCTTTTCTTTTATATCCCTTTTATATACCTTTTTATAGCTTTTTGTATTCTTAGTGTTTTTTAGCCTTCATTCTTAGACTTATTTTGTTAAGCTAGGAGACTAAACATCTTAGAAGCCTCATAGTTAGAGATCAGAAAGCCCCAGACACCAAGGTCCTCTCCAAAACACATTTTGTAAACTAAGATAAGACCATGCAGGGGGAAGGTTCCTTGGGGAGGGGGCTCACTCAAGCCTCTCATTGGGGAATCTTTGATAGATATGCTAATTAGTAAGACCTATAATGTTATACCAGAACTTTTGTGGGGTGTGCATTGCGGTGTGCATTCTACCTGGACATGGTGCACCCAAGGATCCTTAAAATCAATACCAAGGCAAAACCCCTTTTTCCCTTCTAACCATGTTTGATTCTTGATTTTAAGACCAGGAAAAGGCATCACTACAAGTAAGAACTGTGTGTTTAAAATAGTATAATTATAACTGCAAATTGTACATCAGCCCAAGGCTTTACAGCAAAGCTGTAAAAAGTAAAATAAATTTTAATCTCTAAGGGCACTTTGCTACATTTTTCTTCTTCAAGGCTAAACCCAACTAGGTCAGTCCAGGTAGGAGTTGAAAAAATATGAGCTCTTTCTCCCTGAGCAATAAATATTATCTTCAATATCAAAAGCTGGATTGCTACCAAGTACACTGCATGGCTCCTTGGGGAAGCTCAGTCCTGGGTCTGAGAATCTATCAGAGCCGAACAAAGGCATCCAGGCTTGGGGAAAGTACACTAGATCAATAGAGAAGGAAATCTCTCACTCATGACCTTTGGTGATCATCAGGCAGCAGGAACAGTTACTGCTTTCTTGGTCATAATATGGGTTCATTTACTCTCACTGTGGAAGTACCCTTGGGTGAAAGGGTTGCTTATTTGACACTTCTGTCTTGGAGTTCTCCCTCTTCATATCCCAGCTGAGGAGATCTCTCTCGATTTGAATTGATGCTAACTCTTCAATTACACACTGTAAACTCTCTAGCCTGTAGTACAACACTCTTTCAGGATCACTTCTACAGAGCTCAGGGCTTTGTCTCTGGAGTTTCTTTCTCCAGTGTTACACTGGAGATGAGGAAACAGGAACTCAGGCATAATTACACTTCTGTCCTTCTGTACTACTTCATGTCTGGTAGCTTTCATCCCATATGAAGATGGGCGTGTTGCTATGGTTTCAGGAAAAGGATGGACATCCTTATTCCCTTCTGCTAACTGCTTGGTCTTCTTTTACTCCACTAAAAAGTAAAAATTAGTTCCTGAGCTAGAAAGATCATATTTAATCACAGTAAGTATTTTATAAGCAAAAAGTCTTCTCAGAATGCTCAGACATGATTATATGGCCCTCCAGTGACCGTTTAAGAATGCACTTGCTGGTAATGCACTATTATTTAGAGTTGGTTGAATAGTATTAATGGATAATTCATGTAACAAATGTTACAAATTTTTAAAAACAAATTACTCATCTAGTTTAAAAATATTATTCGCAAAGATGGGGACAGAGCGAGTTATTAAATATATTCATCAAGTAAGTTGTTCAAGTTTTGCAATATATTTGAATAAATTATTCAGCTTATTCATTATCCATTGAGTTCTAATTATTATTTTAAACACTTATATAGCAATATTAATGCACTGACATAAGTAGTCGGTGACAAAAATGACAGATCTTCTGATGGGTCTATGATATAACTAAGGCAGGACTAAGGCATGGTAAAAATGGGCTTCACCCATACTGAAAGGGGGGATTATCATTTAATGATCTTTACATCAGAGATTACAGATTTGTGCCTATGCTCCTAGTTCCAGGAATGAAAGAACTGCAGAGGGCCTTTTTCCCTGTGTGATTGGGATAAACACGCTGTTGGCAGTAGTGCAAAGTGCCAGGTCCTGCAGTTGGGTCACAATGACCCCATGCAGTGACACAGGCTGAGCACCACAGAAGCCTGGCTGGAAAGACGCCTGGAGGAAAAGGACCTAGGGGTGCTGGTTGACAGCAGCAGAACATGAGCAGGCCTGTGCCCAGGTGGCCAAGAAGGCCAGTGGCATCCTGGCCTGTATCAAAAATAGTGTGACCAGCAGAACTAGGGCAGGGATTGTCCCTCTGTAGTCAGCACTGGTGCCTTAAATCCCATGTTCAGTTCTGGGGCCCTTCACAATGAGAAGGACACTGAGGTGCTGGAGTGTATCCAAAGAACGGCAATGAAGCTGGTGAAAGATCTGGAGTACAAGTCCCATGAGGAGTAGCTGAGGGAGCTGGGGTGGTTTAGCCTGGAGAAAAGGAGGCTCAGGGGACCTTATCACTCTCTACAACTGGCTAAAAGGAGGCTGTAGCTAGGTGGAGGTCAGACTCTTCTCCCAGATAATGAGTGATAGGACAGGAGGAAATGGCCTGAAGTTATACCAGGGGAGGTTTAGATCGGATACTAGGAAATTTCGTCACCAGAAGGGTTGTCAAGCATTGGAACAGGCTGCCTAGGGAGTGGTTGAATCACCATCCCTGGAGGTATTTAAAAGTTGTCTAGAGGTGGCACTCAGGGACATTGTTTAGTGGCAGACCTGGTGGTGTTATTGTTGGACTCAATAATCTTAAAGGTCTTCGTCAACCTAAAAGTTTTCATAATTCTATGATTCTACTAAAATTATAGCTGGCATAGTAAAGTCAACCTAAATATGACAGCAGCCTAAACCAGCAGCTTAGAGGACTGCCGGTGATTGAATCTCGGACCCAGACCATGAGGGAATCTGAATCGTTTATTCAAAGGAGTGAGTTGGTTTTATACACTTTTCTAAGGCACAGTACTTCCTTCTATGGCATGACCTATCCCGTGTTGCCACATCAGCAACACGCTTCCTAGGGGTCTGCCATGTGACACCTCCTCCCCCCAGGGCCCGGAGGGAGACAAGCCTCTCTGTGCTGCCATGTGCTCCTTGGTTCTGCTATGTGCTTTTGCAGGCAGGTTTTACAGCTCACAACCTAATTCTGTTTTACAATTCCCCATAATTCCCCCTTTTCTGTTTTATACAAATAAGAATCATGACAGTGATTAAACAGGTAGAACTTAGAGAAACAATGTAAAGTTGTCTAAAACTTTTACCATCACTCAGATGGTAAGGTCCTGTTTCATAGTGAAGACTTAGAAAGTCTTTCCTAGGAAAGACTTTAAAGTTTACTTTGAAAGAGGGTCCAGGTTTTTTAAGATCAAATTAGCAAGTCAAAATTACTTGATTACTCTTTTAGGGCAGAAACACCTGAATCTGCTGGTATAATTCCCTAGTCAGCTAGGGCTAGGGCTTGGCCAGAGCCTCAAGCCGTGACTGAGATTCTCTAAAATACTTATAAAATTGCTTAAAAACTTTACTACTATCGTTCTGAATGCAATTGAAAAATTAAGATGTAAACTTCTTTACAGTCTTTTGCAGGGGGCACACCCCATCTCTGCATTCCCCCCTTTTCTGTTTTAGCTATACGTAACACGAACATCTTTCAATTTACTAAATTCAGGAAAATGTGTAACATAACAGGCAGTTTTCTTCCTATGAACAGTAAAATAATACATCTAATAAAACAACAAGCACTCACTGATCAAAAATAAGCAAGGTGGTTATCTTCAACTGCTTAAATACTTCATTGTTTCACAGAATATATATAAATCTAGGTCTTGGAAAATTACAATTATAATAACATTAACTCTCTAAGTGGTTTCAAAAGGTTTTGTAATAAGTCTAATTCCTGCTTAAAAAAATAGTTTACAAATTATAATCATTACAGGAGCATTTCTAACAAAAAACAATTAGAACAATGTGTGGTATAAATCTAGGCTTTGGAAAATGACAATTATTGTGGCAACATTTTGAATAATGAAAACAGAGTTCTGTGGACTAGCTGCAGGAATGACATGCCTAGCACTTGCTGACTTTGGCGGGGGAAGACATGCAGACAATCAATGTGATTGATAAAGCAAGCTTCCTTTATTGATAATACAGAGGCACTTATATAGTATGAGTGTACATGCTTGTCAGTTCTTGATTGGTTTAAGCTTATGAAAGCGCATCCTTATTTCTACATAATTGGGTTAGGTAAAAGACTACATTTGGCAAGCTTCTATTATTTATGTTTTGACTCGAGAAATCAAAGTTCTCCCTCCCTTCTCATGGTCAGTACATCTTATCAGCACAGCACTGTACCTCCTTAAAACTCCCTTTTGGTTCTCAGGCCTGTTTCTCACGCAGGCATTTTCTCATGCAGGCATTTTCTCATGCAGGCCTTTGCTTGTACAGCTCTTTTATTGATCTGTACCTTTCGGCTTTATCAATGATCCATGTCCCTGATCCTCTAACCATTCTTCAACACCTAGCTTGCAGCCATTTCCGCACAAGCTGGTGCAAATGCTGTATGCTGCAGCCTCCCCACCTCTGGGGAAGGGGCTATTGGTCCACTTAGTCTTTTTTTCTAGCACAGTATCAGCTCTCGAGAGTCTGCAGGGAATGGGAGCCTTGGCTGTAACAGTGCGGTCCCGCCGGCTCGTGCATGCCCCACCGGCTCACCGGGCCCCGCCGGCTCACCGGGCCCCGCCGGCTGCACAAGCGCGCGGGTCTGGCGGCCGGCAGATGTCCACCAGCCCATCTCCTCACCTCCCACATGCAGAGAGCCGCCTGCGGCCCCTGCCATGCGCTGAGCAGAGCCACGGCCCCACCAGCCTCCAGTGCCGCCAATCTTGCCCGTCTGCAGTGTGGGGGCGGCTGCCAGGCACGGTCATGGCATGGTTTTGCCATGTGCTTGCCACTATGGCGCAGCTCTGCCATGTGCTCACTGGCTCAGCTACTCGCCGGCACTGCACTCTTGCAGCGCCACATGCTCTCCCCTTGCCACGTCTGCCGCCACTGCTGCACACTCGCAGAAGGCAAACGGAGAGGGAACACACTCTCTCCCGGCTCCAGCCACTCACCGTGACCCGGTTCCAGCTGATGCCGCATGGCGTGCGGCGGCATGAGCTTTTCTATGGTACTATCCGGCTTCCCTCCAGGATCAAACGGGTCAGGGGATGAGGGGCCATCTTCTGGTTCTCTTCCTACAGCCCTGAAAGACTTATGGTCACTCTCTGGCAGTGCAGAAGGGGTCAGCACAGCTGCTGCAGTGGCACAAGCATCTTTCTTTGTCCGGTCTCTTGTGCCTTGCACACTATCCTCCGTGGACACAAAAGCTCTGTCAGCACTGTGTCACCACGTGTAACATCTGAAGCATCCCATGTCCGAGGATTAAAAATATTGGTCCTATCTAAAGTTGAATCACAGTTCTTTGCCCAGAACAAGAGTCTGTTCAAATCTGTAGACTCAACTTTCCTGCCATGTTTTAACATCTCTGGGATGTTCTGTTCCTGGGATACTCCATCCCCTACATCCCCCATGGCTCACATACAATTTGTAGGGAATAATCACTGGCCAGTGTTCCTGCTTCTTGCAGCAGCACTTCAAGTCCCATGGAGCTCACCGACAGACACACAGATAGGCGTATGATAAATTCCTCATATGGGGCACCATTTGTCGGCGATTGAATGACGGACCCAGACCATGAGGGAATCTGAATCGTTTATTCAAAGGAGTGAGTTGGTTTTATACACTTTTCTAAGGCACAGTATTTCCTTCTATGGCATGACCTATCCCGTGTTGCCACATCAGCAACACGCTTCCTAGGGGTCTGCCATGTGACACCTCCTCCCCCCAGGGCCCGGGGGAGACAAGCCTCTCTGTGCTGCCATGTTCTCTTTTGTTCTGCTCTGCGCTTTTGCAGGCAGGTTTTACAGCTCACAACCTAATTCTGTCTTATAATTCCCCATAGGCGAGTCTGAGCATAATTTTGGAGTGTAATTCCAAGCCTATGGCTTCAGGAGCAGATGATGAGAACTTTATTAATCTTAACTTCCTGAGAGCATTACTTCCAGTTAGTTCCCTTTGGCTTCAGGGGATGTGCTGCAGGAAGTAAGAGGAGTCAGTCACAAACTGTATAGTCAGGAGCATCACAGAGTTGTGAGCTGACCCCCACAAGCCTGCCCCTTGCACTGCTGTCTCACCATCTCACTCCACAAAAAGCTGTGGGAAGAGTGCCAGGTAATACAGCATACCTGCTTGTCAAAAAAATATCAAGCTCTCTTTTTTTTTTTTTTTTTTTGATAAAAAGCTCTTCTTTCAAAGAACTGATGAGTTATGCTTTGCTTTGGACTTCTTAAGTTCTTTTCCATTACTTTAATGGGGAGGCAAAGCAGTTTGATAGAGAAGAAAGAACCAGAAATTGCCATATTGTACCCCCTAAATGGGGCTTTACAGGGAGACTGAAATTCTTCCTAAGGCTCTTTTTTGAAACCAACACCAGATTAGACCCTTCCTCGTTCTCCTGAGCTTTCTGAAAAGAGGGTCAGTTCTTCTGAAAGAACAACATAGTTCAAAATCTAACAGGTTTGAATTGAATAGACAAAAACTAATGTTGTAAATATACGTTCTTATTTTTCAAGGAAATGTTTCTCTTCCTTGTTTTTTTCTGATACTGTCTACCAGCATTCCTTTTCTCTAATTTTCTGTCACAGACTAGCACATGTACATGTATGTGGACATATTGTCCTCTTTTCAGTGTTCCCCATCTTTCAATTTTGCTACTAATTGAAAATTAGAACTTGTGAAATAGCATCTGATGTTTCTAAAGTAGGAAATTATGGCACAAAGCGGGCTTAAAAAACTACTTTTCAGTGATGTTTTGCATATCTGAAAGCCCCAATTTGTCATTTTTGGAAAATGCCTTGTGAAATAGTTTGCACTAAGTGGAACTGTTTCCATGGTCCAGCGCATCTCTCCTGTGTCCCATTTGGGTAGGTCTTATTATAACCCTGGCTCCAAAAGGCAGTTTACTTCAGACGAGACTGGAAATGCCTCAGGGAGATGAGTTACATCCACAAAATACAAATTCTATACCATCAGGAGGGAGGAGTCACCCCTCCATATATATATTTAATTATTTTCCAGTCTGGAAGCTTCATGCTAAACATGAACTCAATCTTTGAGCACTGAACTGTAACTCTTCTGGGCTGGCTTCTTGTTGATAAAAGTTGAAAAAGCAATTTACCCTCTTGGGCCTGTTTAAGAATTTATAGTGCAGAAAGGGGAGGGGTAGAAAGACAAGTCACATCCTTTTATCTCTCTACAATTCCTGCCTGTTTTTTAAGAAATGAGATGGAAGAGGAGGGGCAGGGAAGGGAAGACACACACACACACACCCCCCTGTGCATGCACAGCCCAAGGGAATGACAGTGTTTTCCCTTCCCCTGCATTTTCTTCCTGCCCCTTATATTAGAGGAACACTTCCAACCATCACTTTGCTCTCCAAGAGGAGAAGCAGGGCAAACATCAGAGCCTTTCCTGAACTGTCTGCAAAGCTGTGAACTTCAAGCTCACAGAAAACAGACGTTCCTGCCCTGCTTTCCTCCTGGCAGGCTCCATACTGAAGAGTACAAGGAACTGTTTAATGAATTGAAAGCATTGCTAATATGTTTTGTGAAAAGGGGCTCTGTCTGGAGTCAGTGTGAATGCCCAATCCTTTGGGATGATAAATGGCAGTTTAAGTAATGGCAAATGAGTTACGACAGCTAAAAGTAAAGGATGATCTAGAGGAAGAGATGGAGTGAGGAGAAGCTTGAGGTCTCATGAGTTCTCCAGCTTCCCTTTTTCACCTTCCTGAGCATGACAGGCCCTGCTTGATTCACAAGGCCAGTGTTCCAAATGGTATGAGATCCTTCTGCTGCAGCATCTTCCTGGACCCTGGCACCTGGTTGCTGCTTTGTTGTGCTGAGCTCCACTCACAGCCTTCCTTCCTACTGCAAGTTGCTCTTTGTAAAATCAAGCTTGGAAAGAGTCTGTAACCTTCATATCCCCTCCAGCCTCAAACTAATTATCGTGGAGGTTCTGAAAGCTCTCCTCCCACTGAGATTTCATCATTTCTGATATGTTGCCCAGTCACTTTTCTTCTACTGGTGTTATCTCTGCCTCCTGTAGGATATGGGCTCACTCTGGTATGGGATCTGTGACTTAAAATTGCTTCTTTGTGCATCATGTCAGCCATTCACAAGTCATTGTATGTTTATTTTGGCCTGATGAACCTCAAATAAGCTTGTGTTTTAAAAGACTCATTTTATTCATTTTAAAGACTGACTGAAAACATCCCTATAAAACTCAACAACATTCAAAACTAGATGAGCCAAAGCAAAACTGTCCAACACAAAGGATATGAGATTACTGCTGAGTGTTCACATTAAAATCATGCATACTAAGAACTGCAATGCTTAGGCTGAAAGAATGTTTTCCAGCAGCAGCCAGACCTGGGGAGTGCAGAGGGATATGCCAGCTCATGATTGACTTCTATGGAGATGTAAAAGGCACAGAGACGACAGCTGCTCATATCTAAACACAAATTAATTGCAGCAGCGCTGAAAATAGTGGCATGGAGAAAAGTGCTCCTCACCTTCCTTCTCAGCTCCGTGTTTTCCTCCACTCCTTCCCTCTCAGTTGAAGACATTTCTGTGCTTATACCCAGATGCTGTGCAGGATGCAAAGAATGTGCCACATTCCATGCCTCATTCCATTTCCCAAACACGCATGTTTGTGCACATCATGTCTAAATGTTACTTTTCCTTACATCGTCTTGGGCCACAGCATTTGTGAATTTTGCTGTGGTTTGGCTTATTTGTCTGACCAGACTTAGCTAACTCAAGGCATACTCTTGAATCAGAAGAAAGGTAGATCCAGAGTCCACATTGACAGGCAGAGATGCCATTAATAGGAAGACCATAACCTCATGCTGCCCAGAATTTGGGGTGCTTTCTGGAAAGTCTCATTTTTCTAGAAATGCTTCATTACAAGTTCTAGCATTTTTTTATAATTACGAGGAGACAATATATATTTCAGACACTCCATTACTTTGTGCTTACACTAAGATACCTGAAGGTCCTATTGCATTTCTAGGATGTCTAGTTCTACATCTTTTAGATACATTCTTTTAAAGCTTCATGTGGATAAATGGTTCAGCTGAAAAACGAAGTTATGAACTTCAGGTTTTTGCAAAAATTAGTCCTTATTCTAGAACTGTGCTTATTATTCATTAACTGTAGATAAACAGCATCAACATTTTTGAGTCTAAATTTTTCATCACCTTTACTAAGAAGGTGGTGAGGCGCTGAAAGAAGTTTCTCAGAGAAGTTGTAGATTCCCCATCCTTGGAAGTGGGCAAGGCCAGGTTGGATGGGGGTCTGAACAATGTGGCCCAGTGGAAGGTATCCCTGCCCTTGGGAGCAGGAGTTGGAACAAGATGATCTTTAATGTGCCTTCCAACCCAAACCATTCCGTGATCACAAAGCAGTGTGTGGAACGTTGGCTGACTGTGATCAGCCATACTGAGCAAGAAGTGCACTGAAGGCAGCGATGTTTCAGTCTCCCTGTCAAACCATTGGAGCAACACCCACCTCTATTTTACGTGTTTAAGGCTGGGACTCAGATTCTGTAGTATTTGCAGATTTGTGGCCATGACAGCCGATTCAGGGTATTTGCCAAATATGGTGAGCTCTTTGGAACAGAGTCTCTTGCTGTTTTTCTAAGAACTTAGCAAAAAGGTAAGGAACTTGAGGTTTCATACATACTGTTTGAAATAGAGGAAAATATTGTATAAAGCTGAGTGGTCTTCTGACTCCCCCTGCACCTGCTCAGTGAGTGGGAAACTGGCTTTTAAATTGTCTGAAAGAGAAGAGAAATCATTTAATCCTCTGGATTTTAAAGCAAGTAATCTTTAGGGAATGATAGAGAATTTTTACCCTCTGTTTATAAATTTTTTCTTATGTGAGTTAGAAACAAGAGGGTAAGTGAAGGAGGAGGGATTTACATCCTGGATTATCTAAAGCCTCCATTTCTTGTAGAGGAGTTCAGGTCCCTGTCCATCTTGGTTCACCAGAATTTTGTAGCTGTGTTACATCAAAAATGAACGATGAACTAATGGGATTATTGATCTGATCTGCATTTGGATAGTCTCACCCACCTGATGAATATAGCTTTAAT
This sequence comes from Corvus moneduloides, assembly GCF_009650955.1. NCBI lineage: Eukaryota > Metazoa > Chordata > Aves > Passeriformes > Corvidae > Corvus > Corvus moneduloides. The sequence continues at coordinate 22,270,390 of NC_045479.1, read as the reverse complement.
CCTGGATGTAAATATTTCCAAAAGGAAGTTTTGTCAAAAGCAATACATTTCCTCAAAAGTTCCACAAGTCAGTATTTGCAAGGAAGAAGCAAGAAAATATTTTGTTGCGTGATTGTGGGAGTCAAAAGATAATCATCCATGCTAACATTCAGAAAACATTTGGTATTTTTGTGATTAAAATAGTAGAAATAATAAGCACTTGAACAGGAGGGTCCTATGAATAAGAGCAGAGAGAATTTGCATATTTGTTTTGGGTTGTCTTTGCAACCTCTCTTGGTGTAAGTCAATCAGCTCAAATCACCTTTCTAAAGAATGCTTCGTCTGTCAACCACATCAGAGAAGCAATTAGATAATTTTGCATGGCTGTGCTATTGAACTGAGCCTCTGTGGCGGTTTGACACTGGTTAGCCGCCAGGCACCATGAAAACTATTCACTTGTTTGCCTCTGCTATAGCTAAGCAGAGAAGGGGAAATTGGAATTTCATTTTCATGAGGTGAAATAAGGATTATTGAGGAAAATGGAAAAATTTAAAGGCAAAACAGATCCAAACTTAAACAGTATAAAGAAAATTTATTACCAACAGAACCAAAAGTGAAAAGAATAATGAGAAACTGTCCTGGGTTGCAGTGTATTCTATTACTACCCTTATGAGCTGTTGAAACCAGGTGGGGCAGTGTTTCCTTGCCTCCTCCCTCCCGACTATCTTCTGTTAAGGAGCCCATCAATGCATTGCCGCATGACTCATCATCCCATTGTGAGATGCTCCACTCAGAAGGACGAACCAAGCATTCCATCCTGGATATAATCTGAGATTCTGAACACCACAGACAACCCTTTCCACTGGATTCCTGGAGGACAAGAGCTACATAGCCACCACTGGACCTTCCGAGGAAGAGCAGACCCTTCTACAGGATCACCACTTAAACAGAACCACATCCACCACTTCAGGAGGACTGCAGCCACCATTTTATTGGACTGCTACCACCACCCTGACTGTTGTTGTATCCTGACTCTGTCAGTTTAAACCAGTTTTTTCTGCCTTTATTTTTTTAAAATTTCCCTGATAAATTGTTATTCTGACTTGGTGCCTCCCACTGGTTTGTTTTCAAACTAGTACAGAAACTAAAACAAGCTTTCAGAACACCTTTCTCTTCCAGTACGTCCCTCTTTGCACCAGCCCGCACAAGATAAACAAACATGGGGTTTTGGTCAGTGTTTCATTTCTTAAGAGTCTTTCTTTATGTTAATGTTTAAAGAAAAGAGTTTCTTGTGCTGTGCTGTGGTATCCGTCCCACGGAAGATAGCTCTCTGTGAACTTCTCTAACGTGGTTTCAAACTTCACAAACAATGGTCCTGCCTGAATGTGCTGCAGTGAAAAATCTCTCCTACGAGTCTCACAGTCTTCCCACAATTGCCAGCATGGGTCATAATGGTTTGTGTGGTTTAGTCTTTTAAGGATGAGCTGTTCCAGCCTGGAAACAAAGGCCCTCTTCTTCAATCTTTAAAAGCCTCTCAGCCTCTATGCACTCTGGCACTCTTTTTCACGGGCTGCGCATGGATCTCTGCATCCCCCCCATGCACTTCAATGAATTATAGAGAAACAGTTTGTTGTATTATAGTTTTCACCACAGCTTGCAGGAGAATCTCAGTTCTGGTGTTTGGAGCGTCTCCGCTATCTCCCTTTCCCCCTCCGACCTTGGTGTCACCATGTTTTCTCCTCATGTGATCTCACTTTTTCTTTCTCTCTGACTTGGAAGAAAGTCAGTGTTTGTAAGTTGCAGCTGAGAAATTCATCTTGTCTGGGCTTTGCATAGGGGAAACACTCGCCACATCTCTCATTGCCGGCTGTGTGGTGTTTTTTCGCCCAGTTTGGTGAGAGCTGCGCCAGCTGCGTGGAAGGGCCCACTGGCCCCACACGCGCTGCACTGGCCCCAGAGGCCTGCACTGCGCCATCCCAGCTGCGTGGCTGCTCACGGCTGTTCCTGGCTGCTTGTGGCTCCAGGGTGGTTCTCTTGGCAGCACGGCCCAGCCCCAGCTGCTGTGCCAGGGGTCCCCAGAGGCCCAGTCTGGGAGGAGGCCTAGAGGCCTCCCCCCTCACCACCCCTCAGCAGGGAAGCAGGAAAAAGGAAGTTTTCACGGTTCCTCCTTTCTTGAATATGTACATCATGAAGGCATTTCCAGCTTGTTCAATTGGCCTAGCAACCTGCCCATCAGCTCTTTGGCTCTGTGCTGGTCACAGAAGGTTAGAGCAGCTGGGTTTTTTTCTTCTGTCTGTACAACAAACCAAGTATTCTAAACTGCTAAACTATCACAGCCTCACACTGATGTTAGAAAGCCAAAAAAAAAAAAAAAGAAAAAATAAAAAAGAAAAAATTACAAATAAAAGAAACTAGGATGTAGGCTTGTCAAAAGCAGCTGCATATTGAACAAAAAGGACTGCAAGGCAGTGCTGTGTACTATACAGAGACTCTGGTAGTGTGGCATGCTGTGGGTTAAAACTCATAAATAAAAAAGGGCACATGGCAAAAGGCACTACAGGCAGAAATGAAATTCAGTTCCTTTCTGCATGTCTGCAGGACATAAGTCAGGGGTGTACATGGGGTACACATGCTGAACTCTGAGATTATGCACAGCAGTGCGACAGCATATTTGCTCTGCTGCCTGCTGGCCTGGATCACAACCTGATGATGTGAGTTTCCAGCCCTAACATCGTCCATGCATTTGCCATGGCTTATATGCCTGATATTTCTTTCCAATAATAACTTCCCTTTAGGCACGGTTATTAAGACCTCCGTCACTGTAAAATAGCTTGTGTTCAGTGAGGCAGGATTTTAATGGGATGTGATGCTGTATAGCAGAGTTTCATCTACTACATTCAAGAGGGTCAGTGATGGACTGTTTAGTCCCCTAATCCATCTAATTAGGGCTGCTTACAGAAAATGGGAGAAAAAGAATTTGTGCCATAGGTGATGCTGAGAGAGATCTGAGTGCACATTGATTTAAAAGGTCATAAAGTATTGTCTAAAGTGTATACAGAGTAGCTTGTTGATCTCACTGTAAGAAATAGCACTGATAATTCAATCCCCCCTAGGAGATGGCCTGTTACCAGATACCATTAAAATTTCTAGTTTCTTTTGTCTTCTTTTGAAGGGTGGGAAGCTCAAGACAAAAGCTGCAGAGCTGTCCTTGTAAAGCCACATCCGAATATGGAAGGGAGAAGATGTGGAAGGGGAGTTGCTCCAGTAACAGTAGAGTCACAGAGCTGAGGCAAGTCTGGGGAGCCACACAGAGTAAGTGCCTCCTGTCTGCTGCCACATGAGCCTTCTGCCATGGCCCTGCCCTGGCAGCAGCACTATGGCATCCATAGGGGTGAACATGGCCTTTGATGACCCAGCAACACCTCCTGGTCAGACAGCATGTTCCAGAGCAAAGGGAGGAGGGCTGGTGCCTCTTTTCTCACTGATAGCTATTGTGAGAACAGAGAATGAGGTGTTCTGGGAGCTCTGGTGCAAGTTGAGCATCGTGCCTATAAAGCTATCTTGGTTGCTGACTTTGGAGTTTAAGGACGTTCAAAGTCTGCCTGGAACTTTTTGCCAGGTGTCCCATGAAGACTCATCTCCACGTGGATTGCCTGGATTTTCAGTCACAGAAGTGTCTCTGTCTCAGACCCCAAGGGAGATTCATTTATGTACAAGCAACCTATTTCAGTGAAACTTGATGTCACCTCTGTCACACTGAGTGGGTTAAAATTCAGCACTCTATTTGTTGGAGAGTGGAAGAGGAGAGGATACTCACAAAGCACAAGAATGTAAACTTCTTATAGGAAAATGGACTAAAATGCAGCCTCTTTTAGTTCACTACATAAACAGCTGAAATTTCAACTATTGCATCACTTTTCTAGAATGCTGCCTCTTCTGCAGCCTTATTACTTTCTACTACTGACATTGGCAAATCTTCTAATTTGTGTGTTTATTTTGTTATTGTTTTGCATATCTCAACATTCTAAAAAGGCTTCTTTCTTCTCCTCACACCCTCCCACTGCCCCTCTTGCCATTATTGAGATCAGGTGCTTTTATGACTAATTGCATCTAATTATCTATAAAATAATTAGCATTTCTAATAGCAGCTGCCTCTTGGTTTTCATTGGGGTGCAGGAGGGCAACAAGGTAAGGAGTTTGAAAATTAAAGCTTCATTATTATGTTTCCCCCTTTATATTCTGTTTAATAAATCCTTCACAGCAGAAATGGATAGACTAGGGTTCATTTGAGACCAACATTTTGAAGAGCTTAAGATTATTTTTTCATCAAGGTGAAGGGAGGAAAAAAACTAATTTGAAAAATTAGAAAGTAGTAATATAGAAAAGATTCTTCATGCAACCTGCTCGCCAGATGGTCTGCCAGACACAGATACCAGGCTGAGAGAATTGTTATAACTTCTTGTAAATCAGAACTCAAAAATACGGAGTCTGTTGAGTGTGTGTGTGTGAGGCGTGCCATTATGGTGACCAGGGACTGAAATAAAAGCTTCCAGACATATAAGCAGGAAGGGCTCCAGCATGTGTTGCCATGAGATGTGGCTCTCAAATGCTGAAGACTCCTGCTAAGTCTGCTGTAGCAAGTGAAAGGTGCAGATATTGTCCTTCCTATTCTAAGGCTGCAAACACCAATGTGTCATTGTACAGCTTGCATGGTGGTTGCAGTGGTTTCCCTGTGCTTTTTGAACAGGGATGGAGTGCAGGAGAATTTTGCTTTTAGGCAGAGCCCTTGACTAGGTTAGGAACCTGTGTAGATGAGTGAAGCTGTAGCTTTTAAGTTTACACCTTTATGTCTGAACTGAATTGCACTTGCAGAATGTGATGGTCTTTCTTCCCTCAGTCAGTAAAAGGTGCCCAAGTGCTCTGCAAAGCCACAGTTCATCCCTCATGCATTCTGCAGACAGTGAAGCCTGCCTTCCCTTCTTGATGACACTGTATCATCCTACTCCCCTTGGACCTGAAGGCTTTGTCCCTTCAGCCATAAACTGTGAAGTTGGCAATGGCATGAGGAAGTAGGGACAGGAAGGAAACAAAGAGACTCAGTGAAGTTCAGCTTTACAAAGGGATTTAGATGCTTAATGGCATTGGTAGGCTATGTGGTTATGGCCTTGGTAATCCCAGCTTCCATATAAATCTCCATGGCTTGCCTTCAGAAAGGGCAGGCCACACTGAAGAGAAGTTTAAGAGGCTAAAATGAAAGTGATGAGCAGGAATTAATCTAGGGGCAGCCTAAAGAAGGCATCAGCTAAAGGTGTTGCATGAAATTCACTCTGTCTGCAAGTGTTTTAGTGAGTTGTGGTCTAACTTTCCTCTGAGGATGGTAAACATGGGGAGCAGGAAAATGAATACTCATAAGAAAAAGAGCATTTTATTTTCCCTTCTCTACCTATATATAAAACAACATGAGGGGAAGAAAAGCTGATAGCTCACTGGGAGATTAAGAGGAAGGCAAAAGAAGAGTAAATGTGTCGATGGAAGAGCCCATTGTCCCCTACAAATCCCAGCTGCTCACTGTATTCTTTCCCTGTAGTTCCAGAGCAGTAGAAGTAAACACAGTAAAAATCAGCAGCAGGGACTTTTTTGCAAGGCAACAGCACCGAGCAGAATTCCTCCCTCTATATTTTATAATTTGTCTGAAGGCTACAGACATCTGTTCAGATGGCCAAGGGGAAAAAAAGCATGAGGGATTTGGGCTAAATTCAGCACCACTTAGGAAAGATGCACCTGGCCTGCCATTTGTTATGTTCTCTCCTCTCTGCTTTATGATTTATATTTTATAAATCCTTTCCATTGTAGCTCCCCCCACTTTCTTCCTTCTGTTCCAGTTTGATCAGATTGTAAAGGTTCAAAGTGTACTCCTGTTACTTTAATTAAAGTAATTTCCCTCTGCCCTCCCTCTTAGAACAGATGTATTGGAAATCCCCAGGCACCTCCTCCCTGAGCAAAATTGGACACTAAAATGTAAAACTGCAATAAGACAAATTCTCTGTGCTAATTGCTTTTCTCTGTGCAGCAAGGATGTGCAGGAATGACGCCATTTCTCCATGCTAGCAGGTCTGGTTTATTCTCTGTAGAGAGTGCGTGGTGGCTACCTGAATTCCTTCTCACAACAGCTTGTCACTTGCCAAAAAGGCACATGATAATAGAAGCTACCAGATACATATGGCATGATATGGCACTTTTACTGCCTCCCTCAGCAATGTCCTGGTGATTCCACACCCCTGGCTGGTTTCTGAATTTAGCATTTCATTTCCAGTGGAGGATTGTGCGTGGCACACAGAGATTATTTAGGCATGCTTATCCCTCAACTAGGTTTAAGGCTGGGAGCAGGAGAATATAGCCTGAGGTAAAACCACACTTGTGGTATTAAGTCATGAGATGAGGCAGGAAAATACATTTCTGTGATTATGCTTAACAGAAAAGTCCCAGCTCTTGCATTTTAGCCAGCTCATGAGGTAGCTAATTAGTCTACATGAGCTTGTCCAGAAGAGCATTTAAAACTAGGTCTTTTCTGCTATTTGACTTAGCTGCCCCCTTAGCTCCCTCTCCTCCTCAACCTTGCTTAATGGAGATTTATTCTCCATATGTTGTTTATAACCAGGCTTGATGCTAATTTCCCTCTCTTGCAGCTTCTTTAAAACACTGCAGATATAATGCTGTATGTGCCTTTCTCTTCTGCTCTGAAAGGATAGCCCATAAAGCAGAAAAAAATCCATATCTCTGCAGAGAGTAATTTCATCCTGGCCAGAACATGTCAAAAGGCCTAAGCACAAACACTGACCAACCCAAGCAGCAAAACAGCCATTTGTCCAGCTAAGGTTGCTTTAGCCAGTCAAGGCATCATTGGCAGTCTGTGGAGGACAGCAAAGACTGTGTGGCCGAGCCAATAATGCACTGTTGGCTTTGAGGGAGTAAAGCCTAGTTACATGCAGAGCTTTAAAGGGAAGTAGAAGATTGAGGCTTTTGTGCTTGCATGAAGATATATCACGTGTGCTGTGCCTATACTGGCCTGTCCTGGAGCCCTGGCTGTGCTCTCCAGGCGATATTCCCAACGCATGCACAGTCACATACATACAACTCCGTACGTCAGCAAAACCTCAAAAATACCTAACCCTAGCAGCAGTCTCCAGAAAGCTCCATGCTTTATGTGTGAGTAGAGCTGCTCTGGTTTGCCAAGCCAGTACAAGTAGTTTAGGTACAACTTAGAATTTCTGGATCCCAGAGTCAAACTGCTCCTTTGCCCTCCATCTCATCAGAAATGCAGAGCTGTGTAACTCCATGTCCTTCCCAGAAGCCTACACAGGTTTACAATAAAAAGAAGGACAACATCACTAATAAAGACCTTTCTCCCTTTTCTGTACATTCTCTTCTAGAGACAGTTTTCCTCTTTAATTTTACATGGCACACTGGGACTTACCATCTGTTTCAGAAAGACCTCAGAGGAGCAAAAAACATTCTGTGTCTTACAGGAGAAGAAGAAATCTTTGAGCACCACACAGGCTTCTGACAGAGCAAGGTTTTGGAGAACATTTCAATTTAACATTGTAAACAGTTCTGTCCCTCCTTAAGTGCTTCCCACAGAACAGAAAAATTTTGCACTGTCAATTCCCAATCCCAGCTCTTGCTCCCCAAAGGATGACAGAAGACTGTCATTCATTCTTAGGAAAACTCTCATTTCTCTCTCCTTCCTGTTTTTTAGGTTGGTTTTTTTTTCTGGTGGAAATATTCATCACACACCAGCTCTACCCACCTCTGTGCTGCATTCAGTCATTGACACCTAGATTCCCAATCTTCCTATGACAGCTTTGGTCAAGGTACTATTCCTCAAAGGTCCTAAAAAATTTGAGATTGTGTCTAAATCTGTTTCAAGTCTTTCCATTCTTCTATTAAAGGGAGATCAGACTAGACTGATTCATGTTCCCTAAGTCAAAGTCAGCATGCCCAGCACCCAGTCTGCATATTTGGAAATTTAAGAAAATTCAAATGTACATATTTCAAATTTCAAATATCTGGGATTGTAAGCAAGCATCCAGGACAGCACACAAAGCATTCATTTTTAATTGAAACTTATAAATAATTACTATTATTCAAATGTCGAAACCCAATAGCCTGAAGATGACTGCTACACTAATGCACAAATACAGGGAAAAATCCAGTCATGCATGCTGCAAGAGCATGAACTCAATGGGAAAAGGTAGTGAACAGGCAAGAGTGATGACTATATGATGGAAAGATATTATATGGAATTCCAAAAACAAGCACTGAATGTGCCCCCTAAAAGAATGCAAAGACAGAAAATCAGAAGCAATGCACTTACGCATGAATTTTTTATTAGAAATCCCTTAGGCTAAAACTGATAAACATTTCACTACTGCCAAAAATTCCATAACTAATCCATGCCTCACCAGCAACTCCGGGTCAGTAACAGGCCACAAAACCTCATTGCTGGACATGGGTAGATCCCTGTGTACTATTTTTAAGCCTGGAAAATATCTGCAAGTAAATTTTAATTTTCTGTTCAAGCCAATTGTCATTCCAGAATAAGGTGAACACTTTAAAAACTGCGTGTTTAACAGAGAAGGGGATACAGATGGGGGCATGTTCTGGAGCAAGCACCAGTGACAGATTTACAGGATAAATGATGAGGCTTTGGAAAGCAGGATACAAAGGACACCTTGTGCCTGTGAGGGTTGAGAGAACTGATGCATATGCTGACAAGGTTTGCACAGCTTGCTTGTGTGTACATTTGCCTTTGCACACTGTACTGGAGGTGAGAAGAGCCTGAGCTGGCATGAAGACGTGCAGCTTAAATATGACACAAAATGAGAGTTAGTGATCATATGTTTGCTGGAGGATGCTACAAGCTTTGGGCATTTCTGGGGCTTTACAAGCTTATTTAATTGCTGTTTCTTATGAATTTGCATCTTGAATTTTTTAAAACAAAAACCAGACATAATTAATTGAAGCTCTCTGAGTAACGAAGGTGTCTGGGGGCTCCATTGGATGAAAAGGAAGGTCCTAGTGGGAAGAGGAATAAAAGATTGACTTGCACATATGTGTGGATACGCAGGGCAGTCACAATTTTGGTGATTTTCTTCCTTTCTTTCCTTTCTTTCCTTTCTTTCCTTTCTTTCCTTTCTTTCCTTTCTTTCCTTTCTTTCCTTTCTTTCCTTTCTTTCCTTTCTTTCTTTCCTTCTTTTTCACCACCTCATTTAAGAGCTGTTTTATGCCAAGAAAAAGATGATGTGCCTTATCAATTTTGCCTGCCTGAAATTGTATAGGTAAAGAACAGCTGGAATAGTTTAAATCTGTGCTTTTTATTTTAATTCAAATACTACAAGAGTGAATGGTGCTCCTGAAAAGCCCAGCTCCTGAGTCTGATAGAATACCTGCCTTGGTAAAGACAAAACCAAATACTTCTATCAGCACCAGAATGAAAGATGCCGTATTTCTTACAAGCCTGTGGAATTCTGCTTGGATTCTCAGCTGTGTCATATATCAGGCTCAATAGCAGATTTCAGCAGCTTTCACATTTCTTCCGTGTGCAGGTAGCTTTGGTCCCAGCAATGGGTGATCCGTAGCTTTCTGGTAGCCATTGCTCTTTTCTCTGCCCAGTTGTCCATTTGCACAAAATATAATGGAAGGTAACATGTCTGAAGATCACTACTGCTTTCACACCTGATTGATATTTGACAAAAGCTCTTCCACTCCTGCTGATTTCTTCCAGACATTCCCCAAGGGCAATGTGGGCCATTTTGGGAAGGGTCAATAATGGTGGGCAAAACCTTCTGCTCCAGCAAACTGAGCAGCAGTCGCTGGTGCTGGTGACAGCAGGAGTTCCAGATCTCCAGGGCTCTCTCTTCTTTAGCAATGTTCCTTCCTGTCTTCCCTCTCTATGCTGAAGAATGTAGATCACAAGTCCTCAACCACTGCAAAATTCAGTTTTTCTTACTCTGCTGAAAACCACTCAGGTAACACTTCGTGCACTATGCAAAGCACATCCCTTTACTATGGCAGAAATGTAATAATCTATCTGAATTGACATTGCAGAAACTAGTCTTCCCAATCACAGCACTTCACTCTGCTGCTATCAACCTGAAATAATCCCTGTAAAAGATGGTTTCCTTCTCAGCATTCTTACAATGGCAGAGCATTTAAACTCTTCTCTCTTTAGAAGTACCCAGCCATGAAGCCTAGTTTCAGTCTCTAACGTGGGAAAGAGCAGTTAGAACTCAAGAAGTGTAGTCCAGCAAGTTCCATGTTTAGACAGAGTGACAAGGGAGACTTCAGTAAAAGAGACCCACTTAGTTTTTTGTTCCTTTGAGGATAATGATTCATTAGTTATGCTTTTTCTTCACCTGAGTATCCATATCAACTGGGCTGTAATACGAGAGGACAGGACACTCACAGGTCTTGGGACTCTAAAGATTTTGGAGATGTTTTGGGATAAGATTAGATAGTGCTCCTAAAGCCCACAGGTCATTTTTGGGAAACGTAATGTTTGTCCTCTCATCATTAGTGTGCATTCAAAGCTCTCCTTCTGGAATTCAAATGGTCCATACTTAACTTTTGACAAATGAACAGGGAAAAGAGACTGTTAACTGTGCCTCAAAAGTGAAAATCCTGTTGTTTCTTATCATACTTTGACAGCATATCCTTTGAGGCAGGGGACCATGCTCTTCTGGCATGTTTATACAACATGATCACCTCATTACTCTTGTATGTCAAATGCTGCTGATTATACAAGCCACAAGCATAGGAATGGAAATCAAAGTCCTGATGGAAATCAGTCCATTAGGAAACTATTTCTGTCCTAGATAGAGAAATTGGTTTCTCAAGGTTGGATCTCACTGAAGATAGAAATTTGGTTGTGATTTTCCAGGTGCAGTGATAGAGTGTTAGTTCACAGAGTTTCACCAGAGGCAAATATCAATGAAGTAGTGAAAATAGGCTACTTTTTCAGCCATTCATCAAAACATCAGATCACCCCATCCAGAGGCAGGAAAACCAATAAATATTGCAGGTAGATGGGGTATTCTGTTAGAAATTTTGTATTTTTTTTTGTCCAAGTCAGGAGTTACATTAAAAATGGCAGCAAGCTTAGATTTACATGGACGAGAGAGAAAGAAGAGGAGAAAACAGCCTAATAGTTATTTAAAAGCTATCTGCATTTTAGCTAAAGAATTGATCAAGTATCAATACAAGATTATTGTATTGAGAAGGACAAAGTATAAGAAATGTCCTCTTAAATGGTTTAAATTAGACGGTGGGCTTGCAATTGTTGGCCTGGTAGCTCAGTTTTTAAGGTGCGACTCTCTTTGGTCTTGGAATTGATGGTTAAATAATTTTAAATTGGGATGGCTGCATTTCTTTAAGATGTTTTCTTGTTGCCTATGAAATACCTACGCTGAACTTGCATTCTTGACCTTCACCAATACCTTCAGTTTTGGAAGTGCAGTGGGTTGAACCCGAGTTGATGGACAGACTTTTAGACCAATAACGCGTCTCGCAATTTACATATTTAAACCACACAGAAAGGCGGGAATTTCCTTTTGTTCCAGCTCGCCTGCTGGAAGGTGGGGGGGCCTCTGAGCCTGCAGGCCCTGCTGGGCCGGGGCCCCTGCCCCCTTCCCCTTTTCTCAACGCCGCGACACGAACCCTGGGTTGCTGGGGGACGGGGTGGGGGAGTGACTATCCCAGAGCTGCAGGCAGCTAAAACCAGCCATAGACTGCCACACAGCTAAACCTATCTGGCGTGGCTTCTTGGGACCGGCAGGAGCCGGCGTAGTCTCCTTTCTGCAGCCAGCACACTTCGTGCTAAACTGAAGCAGACACCATGCAGCCAACAACATAAAGGGAGCGAGCCTTTCTCCACCGTAAAGTCTGAACAAGAACACTCTTCAACATGGCAGCTTCAAAGTCCAAAAGAGAAAATGAGTCATGTGAGAGGAAGCTGAAAATGGTGATGGGAAAAAAGAGGGCGGCGTCGCGTTTTTCACGCGTAGCTTAAAATTACTTCTTGCAGGCCGTGGTAAGAAACTGTAATATCACAAACCGTAAATCTCTTTAATCCATTTTTTTTAAAGTACATGTGAGATGAGGAATTCATGTGCGGCTTATAAAGATGTGAAGAGTGCCTGTGCCAGGCTATATAGAAGCAGTGAAAGGCTTTTAGAGACTTGTGAAGACGAAAGCATTTGTGTTCAGGCCAAAAAACCTCATCCTTAAAAAGACTAATAATGCCATGTGATGGCCCATGTCTGGCAGTGTTAAGGAACTGTGAGATTTTTCATGGGAGAGATGTTTTTTCACTGCAGCAGATTTCCGGGCTGGTCTGTTGCTGGTGGCAGTTGGGGAACCATGTGAAGCATAAGAAACCCTTTTTTTCCTTAAGCATAAGAAAGAGACTTTCAAGAACTACAACACTGACTAAATCCCATGTTCTGTTATCCTTTGTGCAAGCTGGGTAAAAGGAGGGGGGTGTTGGAAGAGAGGAGAGGCTTGCTTTAATTTCTTGTTATTTCTTTTTACTTTTAATTCTGTTAGTAATAAACTTTTTCTTTGTACAGCAGCTGTTTAAGTTTGAACCTCTTTTGCCTATCAGCTCTCTAGTTTTCCTCAATATTTTCTTATTTTTCCCGTATGAAAAATAATAGATTTCGTGTGCTTGATGCTTAGCTGAGTCAAACCACGTCAGGAAGATACTGGAGTACTCACAAACATATGCGTGAGTTGGCTCTGCAAATCATGGTACATTGGCTTTACATGGTACTCTTACTCAACTGTCTTTTTTTTTAAAGTTGGTGCACATACGGCTCTGCTACACACTCCTTGAAACAAAGAACACTGATCCCAGGGAATTGTATTAGACCTTCGGGACCTCATTTGATCTTTGACTCTTCTTCAGCTCTCCAGAATGAAAGAGTTTGTATCAGAAGGTCAACAAGAGGCTTTTGTAAGACACCAAAGTCCGGGGGTCTTGAAAAAAGCCAGTGGGCACATGTGGTATGCTCTGTCGTAGGGAGAGATGAAGGAATTAACTGATGTTGCATGAGGAGCAGAGGGGGTCTCATCTGTTTGTCTTCGATTTTCTTCGCAGAGAGGAAGCTGGACAGAAAGCCATCTGAATTATTTAATCGACCCTGCATCCATCATTTGCAAGCAGGCCATCATTCCTTTTTATAGATTGAATGATCAAGCACCAAGCAAGGGATTATGTTCTTTTTCCTTTCCTCCATCACATTGTTGACGAGGGACCATCCTCTAAATCCATTTGGTGTTGTATTGATATCCTTTAGATTTGGCAGACAGCAGTCTCCCTTCCTACAATGTTTATCCACATAATGTATTGCTAGGCAGCAATCACATACTCTATCAGCCCTAAATAAGAGCTAAATAAGCCAGGCTTGATTCCTGTCTTATGCAGGAAAAGGCTTCAGAGTTCCCCTGTTTCTGTGGCTATTCTAGTTTAAAATAATCCATCTACATCACAGCTAGCCAAAACCGGACATTCCACCAAGCTGTATTCCTTGGTATTAACCTTGCCTCAATGCATCTTGAAATCACAGCTGTTGGTTCCTCTCGTACTGGTGGGACACAGACAGCCTGCCTTTGCCAGTCACTCACAAGACTTTCCTCAGCTGAACAGTTGAAGTGTGTGACATGTCTTACATTTTCTTCTTGATGATTTCAACTTTAATAGATTATCTTTTATCAACACCCTCCTCTTTATTCTTTTAGTTTGCTGCATGCAATGTTTCCCCACCTTTCCTTTTATGTGTATCTGTCCCATGTAAAATATGTCCCTCAGGACAAGCAGCAATGGGGAGCTACTAGGGTGGAGATAAGGAATAAAGTGAATGACCCTCTGGGCCCCTTAGGAATCACAGATCTATATCCTCCCATGGAAGGCAAATCAGAGCCAATTTGTTGGCTTTTGTTAACTCTCATTTGTTTCAACACATGATTTATCACCGAGGTCTCCTCTCACATCTCTGAAACAAACACCAGATGCTTTCCACGTTTCCTTATTTCTCCAGCCACTTCAGATTCAGCCAGCATCAATTCCAATATCTCAGTGAGTGCCCTGTTTGTGCAGTCTGACAATAAAATCTATATCTTTATTCACAGCATTAAGGGAATTCCTAAAATGGGGTCGATGGCATCCTAATGGTTATTTCATTTCTGGGTCAGCTTTTAGCAGATCCTTGGAATAAAGATGGATGCAAGCCCTATGGAAGCCAAGACCCCCCTCACTGTGGTGGCACAGTGCAGAAATCACAAGCAAATTAGCAAGAAAGCTGATCTCTAGGCAAACAGTGTGATCACCAGTTCTGACTTTTCCCTACAAAGAGGTGGAAAGAGGAAAGAGGGTTCCGCAGCCTTTCTCACTGGGTTTTAGCCCATCAAGGTGGAAAAGAAAATATTTTAGTTGTATAAAGATTCATGAGTATTCCTACATGCTTCCTTTACTCCTGATGGGACATCATGAGACTTAGCATTGATTTTTGGAGGGAAAATAAGAAGGAAAAGCAAAAAGCAATACATCAAAAAAGTTCCTTCTGAAGAAAAGACCTCTAGAAGGCAAGCATCAGGCAAGATTCCAGTTGTCCCACAGTTTTGAGTTGTGTGAATAAACCCCTATGATGACATCACTAATTTACCAGGCCTTTTCAGCCTTGGATAACAATGTGCCCAGCTACACCCTGTGAAAGCCTGCAAGGTGAAAGGAACTTGTACTGAGGAACTTCTAGTGGGGTGTCATTAAACACAGTCTCTGCTGTTCCACAGCTGCTCAGCCACCCCAGTGTCTTCTAGGCCACTATCCCTGCATTTGACCACTATCATTCCATTAGGAATTTATTTTTCCCAGTATCTAATTGGAATTTTCTTTATTCTCTCACAAGTGCTGAACAGAGTGGAAAAATGTCTACCCTTGACATTAACGCAGTTCAGTGGCTGGTTGGCCTTTCCCACAAGGAAACACAAATGACTTCTCCTAAACTTGTCCATTATATGCAAGTCCCTCCTTACACCAGGACTGAATTTCTCAGAGAAAGCAGGAAGTTGTACCATTTGTGGTACTCATTATTCTGAACAAGCACAGGTTGAGTGGGTGATAAGCACCATTTTCAAGTATGACCTGTTGATTTGAACTTAGGCCCTCCAAAAGAAAGAAATCCCTGTGTTCTCCTGTGTGCCATAAATAAATCTTTCAAGAAACTTTTTATGCTGTTTCCATTACAGATTTCCAGTATTTATAGCTTGAAATGCTTTTATGCAGGGGGAAAGACAAGGAAGCATCATTATCGTGTTTCAAAAAGACAGTGGAGTGCTTTTTCATTTCCATTACTGAGAAATCGAGTCAACTTTACTCTATATAAATTCTGTCTCTGAGAGCTTTTGTTCAAATCACATTTGCCACTTAACAAAACTCGATTTACTGAGGGGGATATGCTAAGAAGAGATGGAAGGGAAATATTAGCATTTCATTGGAAATTTTAATATTGATATTAAATGGCACCAAACCCCAGACAAATTGGTGCTTTTATTAACTTAGACTGCTAGGAAAGAAATGTTTTTCTTTTACTGTTTCTCCTTCTTTTCCTGCTTTTATTACTCCAGCCCTACACATCACACCATTTTCTCCTATGTGGGATCTCGAAATGGTATCATTCATTATTTTCTCCACAGTACATATACTGACATTATGGACAAAGTGGTGTCAATAAAAGAAGTGAAAGGCAAAATAGCAATGACTACCTCCAAGCAGAAAGCAGATGAGCCTTTCCCACAGGGCTCTAGCAGGACAGTGTGCAAACTGATGAGATGGTGACCACTGACCCTCAGTCAAGGTACACTCTGTTACTGGCACTTCTGTTTTTAGACCTTCATTCAGTCAGGTTGGTCACAGCTCACCATAAGGATCCCAGCAAAAAGCTCCTTTTTGTCTTCATGTGTTGGAAGGGTCACCCAAGAACACTTCTCCTTTGTAAAGAGCAATTGAATTGTGAAGCCAGAAGTGATTTGTCTGAATGGGTCTGGGAATGTTATTGAAGTCATGCATAATAATGATATATATTTCATTTCCTTTTCTGATCACTCCTTTAATTTTGGTGAACATAAACTTGTATTTCACCTGAAATAAAAATAAAAATAAAAAATAATAAAATAATAAAAATAAAAACCTGTGGTTTTTTTACAGAGGACAGCAATATCAGGACAATACCAGTAAAGAACATGTTCATGAGTCACACATCCATATAAGACCATTAGGAATCACTAAGTCTGATATCAGACTAGAGATGTGGAACTACTTTGAATTCCAGCTTGAACTGAGGAAAAATACTTGAGCTTTACTTAAAATTGACTGAAGTGAAGAAATGACCATCAGCCTTGTTCACTGCTCCAAGCTGATAACGATACTCAATCTTCCAAACTACCATCTTATTTTCAACATGATTGTATCCATTTGCTGCTTTCCAGCCCAGATAATTTGGGATTTCTGCATGAAACTTGGTGAGAAGTTGCTTTGGAGGTTGTTCCTCTTTCTCTCAAAATCAGATCTATTGATTGTCCGTTTCAAGCCTCTAGGAAGAAAAACATTGTTTGACTCTGGAAAAAGCAAGTCAGTGCTTTTTAAATTATTTCTTGTTGGTCTGCCAGGACTCAAGTTAAATTCTCTGTTAACTGTGTCCCTGATTCATTGATCTTTACAGCAGCCTTACCCAGAACCTTTTGCTGTCACCGATAAGCAGTCACACAGGTAAATAACACATTTACACCATTGGTGAAACTCAGCTCAGTAACTACTCATGAGGGAGCCAGCAATTCGTAGCTCAATGCAATGGAGGAGAGTATGTCACTTGCAAATAGTTTCCAGCTGTTCATTTAGATGTGTATGCTAAACACCACAGAAAAAATGCTGAAATGTTAAGTCCAAAGAAGTAAAAAATACTGGTGTTAAAAAAAGTGGTAAACAAATAAAAAAAAACCAGGACCACTGCTACACATTCTTCGTAAGAAGAAAGAAACTCACAAAAACAAAATATGAAGAAATCTGAAAGAGTTAACAGGTTCAGATCAGTCTTCTAGTACTGTATAATTCTCCA
The DNA here is from genome assembly GCF_009650955.1 of Corvus moneduloides. Taxonomy (NCBI): domain Eukaryota; kingdom Metazoa; phylum Chordata; class Aves; order Passeriformes; family Corvidae; genus Corvus; species Corvus moneduloides. The sequence continues at coordinate 22,253,243 of NC_045479.1, read as the reverse complement.
ACACTATTTACACCTCCCACAAAGCCTTTCCCTTGCTTCTTGTTTTGTGCTGTAATGGAAATGCACTGCTGAATCTCTACTGTTGACTTTATGCTTTGTTTATTAAGTATGTAGAACATATTTTGAAAGAAACACATCCCAGGGTACTTCAAGCCATGTCAGACTGTGATAGGTTTTCTCAGAGTGTTCAAGACTGGTGAAGCAGAAGAATTTGCTCATGGTGAGGACTAAAATGATTGATCTGTTTGGTGGCTTGAGATGAGTTGATTATAGGGTATTGTAGGCTTATGTAGGTGTGTGGACAACTTACTAATTAGCATTTCAATATGTTGTATAGTAGCTAGCATAAGCAAGAGGGTTTTTATCCTGTACAATAATGTACGTTTGAACTTTAGCACATTTAAATCCCCTATTTCCTGTTTAAGTGATCTATTTCTAGTCACCTAGAAATAGCCTCTTTTGATATCCACACAATTTTTAGAAAAAACTTAGAGAATTAATACATGATCATTTACTTCTGAGGTGAAATAAAGATCAAACTGGAAAGAAGACATTTTTAAGGAATTATGAAATGAATGTAATTAACCCGTAACCACTTTCCACTTAACTAATTAACTGCTTAACCCTAAAGTATTTATAAAAGAAATACAGTAGAGTCTGTGATGATCTTAAATCAGATTTTAAATCACACTCAAAAGCCTTTCTAAGTAGTACCTTCTAGCTAATCAAGTACGTATGAAACTGCTGTAGGAATTGCGAAGAGAAATTTCATAGCTAAATAGAAGATTAGGAGATCAAATAACATTCTCTGTAATTTTATCATTCATAACTTTCACAGAATAAAAGATCTTTCTTCTGCAGCTCTCCAAGCACTTAAAAAATGAATGCATGAAACTTAATCATGGACACATCATCTGCCCCTTTCTCAGCTGGGCAAACTGAGGCACAGGGAAGTTACAGAGCTGGTATTTTTAGAAGTGATCTGGAATGCTGAGTGCCATCTCTTTGGGATGTTCAGCATTTGATGCACAAAGGTGGATTAGACATTTCACATTAATCTGTCTGAGCTCCTGCACTCCACCCGTGCAGTGAAAGAATACGTGACAGCAGGAGACTGACATCCTCACATCCTCATTTTCTCTTTTATTCTTCTCCTCCACCGCTACAGAGAGCTTAGCACATTGCTCCATGCGCTGGCGACTAAGATTCCAGGTGACTGAGTGGATCTGCCCGTCTACTTCTCATCCCCTGACAAGAGAGCCTCCATGTTCAATGTGTGGATCCAAAGTCCACACAGTAGACTGAGGAAGGCCAGAGAGTGTAATGAAAAGTAAGAGTGAATTGCAAAGTGCAAAAAATGTTGCTTCTGATGCCAAAATATAAGATAATCTCCCACTGCTCCTCCTTGCCTTTTACCCAACAGCAAACCACATACCCATAACATGTTATGCTGTAACAATCATTGCCCACCAACCTTCAGAAATACAGAAAAAAGACTTAAGATGATAACCTGGAGCCCTGCCTAGTCTCATTGCTTTGACATCTCAGCCTGTCTCATAGTGCTGTCTCCAAGCACAGGCGTACATAGGCTGCCTGTGTAGCATTTCTGGCCTTCTCCCTTGAGTACTTGCACTGGCCAATTCTTCTCATCGGTGATCAGTGATCACCAGACCAGCAAATGGGCCATACACACCCACCAGATGGCAGTGGCTGTACTCAAGCATGACAGCTCTTTGCACGCAGAACTGGCTGCAGAACAAAGCAGACCGTTCAGGCCACCAAGACACAGCTCTACCTCTGCTCTGAGCCTCAAGTAGAAAGCATTTTGCTACCTGCTAAAGCACCTGAGTGTCCTATTGAAGGTCTGGAGCATTCTTTGCTGTAAGCTAGAAATGTGCCTGGGAAGCAGAACAGTTTCAGTGGCTTCTGCTTTCTAGGACTCCATAGGAGGCCGTTCAGTTGGGTGAATCCATAGTATCTGGCATAAGTGAGCAGGAAAAATGGCCTCTGTACAACTGTTCAGCCCAGGGATACACTGTCAGCAGGAGTAGCTATACCTGTGACTCTAAGAGGAAGCACTATCCTTTGAAGGGCCCTAAAGTTTGAGAGCTGCCAAAGCTTGTATATGTACTCTATGGTTTTCTATTTGTTCATGTATCCTACTTCCAAAACCTCCTGGAAAATCCCAACAGCCATCTCCAGCATTTGCTTCCATGTTTCTTGGGGTGGGAGGAGTAATTGAGCTCACTGCTAAGGGAACTTATCATTATGTTAGGACATTTTGGAAATAATCCAGGCCCATTTCGTCTAATCACACTCTTCTTGAATGTGACAAATAATTCCTCTTATGCTAGTATTTAATAGCTGTGAATATAGAGAAAGCAATTTTTTTGTTTGTTTATATTAGGTAGCAACTTCAGTTATAGGCTAGAGCCCCATTATGCAGAGAGTTGTAAAAACAGCACTCACAATAAGCTTGTAGTTGGTTATCATATCCCTCAGGCCTTTGGCATGTTATTTTTTAAGTGGAGGAGAGTTTGAAGACAGATGAAACTAATCTACTTTATAATTCATACCTTTACATAATTTTGATTAACTCACATAGTAAGGAAGTCCCAGAGCATCACCATGGAAACAGACTCTGAAGCAACTTGTCTGCATGCACCTCACAAGAAGATGTCCAGAACAGGAGCCAGTATACCCATTATGCTCTCAGCAGCATTCCACAGGGGGCTGCCAGCTCTGTCCTGTGACAGAGCATTTCCATTTGTGCTGCCCAGTGTTTGCACAGGTATTTTCTGACATTGGCAAATGAGATATGAGTTTGTGTTGCAAAGACTGGTGCATATTTCATGAGTATGCTGTCCTAAATTAAGATAGTCTCTCCCCTCTTCATAACTGCTGGAAATCGAAGGCATGTAAGAGTGCAATACAGCCACTCTATTTAAATCAATATACTGTCATTTGCCATTAACCTTTCCATTCACCTCCAGCATTGCTCTTTTCCAAATCTATTGGAATCAGTTCTGTGCATGAGCTTTCCAAAAGCACCGTAACAAACTTTACAAATAGCAAGCAAGAATACTTGGTGTGGCTCATCTCCTCATGAACCTAAACTCGTTGTGACAAAGAAACCAGGAAGTCAATCTAGGTGAGGAGCTTAGAGTACAGCATTTGGGAGCCCTGGAGGGAGCAGGTGAAACTGGCATTATCCCTGCATTTTGCATATTGCCAACTGGAACGGAAAGTGAGGGCAAGTCCATTTGGTTTAAGACAGGTGTGAGTTAGATTGCAAGGCAGGTCTGGTCCTACCTTGCTGAAGACAGTAAGTAGACTGAAGAGGCTTGCATTCAAGTTGGAATTCAATCTCTGCCTTCAAAGAGCTCATTAAAAAAAAAATACATCTGCTTCATGTAGCACCTCTATAACAGAGACACCGTCTATGGAGGAAATCATTAGGACCCACTGTAACAGAAACAATCATCCATCTGCAAAACAGGAACCATAATACAAAACAGACTGAGAATCCCTGCTGTAGAATTAACTGAATTGGATGCAAACCATTTTTTTTTGTCTGTATAAAGCGCTCAGAGGTTTTTTTTGTGATTTATCTGCATTACATGTAGCAGTAGAGTGTTATCCAAAGGTAGATTAAGTTAAACTTCTTCTCCTCCCAAGGGTCATCCCTTATAGCTAGGAAACAATTCCAAAGTTAAGAGAATTTAGTATAAGATTTACTGCTCACATTTATACCATAGTTTTAACATACGTGCAAGCAATAATAAAGAACAATTCAACTGAAAAACTGAAAAGTACATTTATTGCAGAAAGTCACACTTCTATTTAAGAGGGAAAATACGTTTTGAAATATAACTTTTATAACAAAACTTATTGGTCCATATTTAAAGTAGACTGTCAAAGGAATTATAAACAGCTATAACATTGTTATTATCAGAGTTTATAAATAACAATAAATATAAGAGATAAATATAAGAGCTCAAGTTGTGGCTACAGTTCTGTCCAACTAGATATGGTAAAAACAAACAATGGAGATGTTCTCTTTCCAAAACCTATAGTTTGGTGGCTTTTTCTGTATTGTGGCTTAACCCGACAGGCAGCTAAACACCATGCGGCCACTTGCTCACTCCCTGCTCCGACCCTGTGAAATGAAGGACAGAACTGGGAAAAAAAGTAAAATTTGTGGGTTGAAATAAAGGCAGCTTAATAGCACAGAAAAGGAAGTGAGGATGATGATGATAATAATAATAATAATAATTTTAAAAATTATTAGAACATACAAAAAAAGTGATGTATGATGCAATTGTTCACCTCCTGAAAACCTATGCCCAGACTGTTCCTGAGCAGCAGTTCCTGGCCTGCTTTTCCCTTAATTTATATCCAGAGCATGATGTCATAGGGTATGGAATATCTTTTGGGCCAGTTAGGGTCAACTCTACTGGTTGTATCTCCTCCCAGCTTCTTCTGTGCTCCAGCCCACTCACTGCTGGGGTGGTGTAAGAAGCTGAAAAGTCATTGAGTTAGAGTAAATATTGCTTAGCAACAACTAAAACATCAGCACATTAGCAACATTATTCTCATCTGAAATCCAAAACACAGGACTGTGACAGCTACTGGGAAGAAAAGTAACTCTATCCAAGCTGAAACCAGGACACTATGGTGGAGGGCATAGTAATAATTTGGGATACCTCAAAATTACCTGCTAAATCTCTTAAACTGTAGTAAAGGCAGTAGTTTAATATTCTTGCATGATCGTCCTAGATCTTGTCCCAACATGGAAACCTAGACACAGATGCCTCTGTTTCCACCAGAAGGAACAGGGAAATGATCTATAATTCTTATCAGAATATCTAGCTACTTACCAAATTAGGCACAATACCCAAGAGATGAAAAAGGAAAGCCATGAGCCAATGTCTAATGTCAAATGCAAAATTGCTTTTGAAATTGGCATCTTTTGTCTTCCAGAAATATTTAGCGGGTGGAGATGAGAAACAAGTCTCAGACTTTAGGAAAATATTTTCTTATCCCTCTGAAGTACATTTCACATTTCCCTTCAAAATTGCCTTTAACAATATGTTTCTACTAATACTATAACAAGGTTCCACTTGTAACCCAGGCTCCTGGTATCTTGTTGTTTTTGAAAACTACAGTGTTATAATATTTATCACTAAATAATTGACATTTCTTTTAGTTTTTCTTCAACAAATTAACCCATGTCACTCTCCTCGTTTTGGCTTTATAGAAATAGCATGCACACTTTTTCCTAGCTTGCTTTTTTGACGCCTAGGTCACTTTTGCTGTCAGAATCTATTTATTGAATAAAACTGATTTTTTCCCTTCTCAAGATATAGTGAAAAATGTGCAAGAGCTCCCAGTACAGAGATGTCGGTTACTAGGAAACAGTCTCCAGAGAGCAGACTAGGAGCACAAGCCTTGGACTACAAAGATTTATTTGGGGAAAATTCCTAAAACAAGGGTTGGAATCAAAATAATAGTAATCTAAAAAAATGCCTTTGCTGAAGGACAAGTTTAAAGAGAGAAATGGATATCTGTAAGAGTCTTACAACAGTCTTCTCTTGTTCTAAGAAGATGGTTTATGTAATAGTCCAAACTTGGTGGATATCTCTCAAGAAAGAAATTGAAAACACTCAAGTAGAAAAAAAAGCCCAAACAAAAAGGTATGGGAATTCATGAATCATATAACGGTTTGAGTTAGAAGAAACTTTTGAAAGGGCATCTAGTCCAACTCCCCTACAATAAGCAGGAATATTTTCAACTAGATCAGGTTACTCAGCCCCATCCAGCCTGACTTTGAAGGTTTCCAAAGATGGGGCATCTCCCACCTCTCTGAGAAACTTGTGACAGGGTTTTACCACCCTCATTTTAAAAACACTTCTTTCATATTTCTAATCTAAATAAACTCTCCTTCAGTTTAAAACCATTACCCCTTGTTCCATCACAACAGGCTTCCTAAAAAGTTTATCGCCATCTTTCTTTTAGGCCCCTTTCAAGTACTAGAATATAGGAGAAAGTTTCACAAAGGATGTCTGGACTTCAGGCGGCTCTCTTGAAAGCTGTTTATTGCATAGGTGAAGTTACAGCATTTCAGGGAGTGGGTACCCAGAGCCAGCCCTACAGCTGCCAGCTCCAGCTGTAGGCACACCTGAAGCCGCTTTCTGTTCAAGTTACAAAGCATTATATACTTTTCTTTGCTGAGTATCTTAACACATAACAACCAATAAGCACCATACACAATACCTTTACATTTGCCTATAGCCTATCATAGCTACTACCATCACCATATTATAGTCATTATTATCCAATCACAAGAGTAAGTTACAATTTAAGCTTACAATGGAAAATTCTCAGACCTCTCTTCTTCTTGCTACATTGACATTTCTTGTTTGCCTGTGCTATCTCTCTTTTTGGTAAAAACATATTTTCAATTTACTTGTGCTCTTCTTGAGACTCATTTACTTGGTGAAAAACATGTCTTTGTTTGTAGTCACATACCTTTGTCCTATTCATAAAAATCTCCTTCCAACTCATCTCCAACCTTTGCCTTCTCAGTTATTCAGTGGTCAGTGTTTCAGCAAAACATCTTTTACTCTACATCAAAATTTGCTTTCATTTCTATCTCATCCTCAGTTTCTACATTCAGAGATCTTTCTGCCGAGCCTACATATCTGTGAAACTTTCTTACCAAACTTTCATCCTCTCCAACACCATATAAGAAAGCACTGCCTCTGGCTATTTGTCTTAGATGTAATTAGTGTGTCAGATTGTCCTGGGGTGATGTTATGAGGCCGCTTTATTCCTTAACCGTCTGCTTAATGCCCAAAGACACTGTGTCTTTAAGATGGACCTGGGTACAGGTCTGTTCAACAGCTTGGCCCAACAGCTCTGGCTACAGTGGTCTTGGCCATGCTCTGGAGGGAGTGCACTGGCAGTGCAGCACTGCTTCTTGGTGGTTTTTTGTTCTTGCTAACTGGAAAAAAGGTTTTATTGGTTCTTTTTTTCTTTTCCCTCCCCCTGGCCTCCCTGCCCTCCTTCCCTTCTCTCCAGTCCAGGGAGCCTGCGTGGTGGCCCGGCTGGTCTGAACCCCGAGGAGGGCCAAGCCGTTGAGCGAGGGGACGCAGAGATCTGCCAGCTTTGCCTGCTTTGAGGACAAGGAGCAGCGCCGGAGAGGCAGCAGGTTTTTTCCATCTATTCTCCAGTTTCACCTGGTGTGGGGAGGAAGACCAGTGCCGGGGAGTCATCTGCGCTGCTCCAGGCTGGTGTGTGGACTCACCTTCCCTTTCCTCTTCCTGGAGACTGGGGCAACCAGTTGCAAGCCCATATGTTTTTTCCCTCTCTGGGCATCTGTTGTATTTGGAGGGTTTTTTGTGTTCTGCCATGTTTTGTTCTGTGTTAATAAACAGTTCAGGTTTTTTTTCCATTTTCACCTGCTGTCATCAATTTGTCTCATTGTCAGAGGAAAGGAGGAGGCCCTTTCCCTTTGGAGGAGGTGCTCATTCCAGAGCGTTTCCTCCTAAAATTTTGTCTCTGAAAAACCGAGACACAGATGCTCTCATGTTCCAAAACACAGAGTGGAGGTAACTGCAAGAGCCAGCTGGAGGCTAGCCCTGTGAAGTTGGTGCCAGGCAGTTTGAAACAAACACTGGCCTTTCCCAGCCAAGAGTTTGCAGTGCTAAACTCATTGAAGGCAGGCAGGCAGGCAGGGATGGACTCATGGAGGTAAGCACATATATATGATGGGGTAGATACCAGAAGAGGAGGTAGCCTTAATCTTGGTAAGTTGTTCTCAGGTGAACAGAAGAATAACAAGCTCTCCTAGTCTTAGTTAAAAAAAAACAAAAACAAAAGAAACCAAAACAAACTAACAGGGTATCTGAAAATAAGCAAAGAAACCATTTAGATCAGTGAGCACCAAGATAACAGTTCTGAAAATGTTCATGGCCTCTCTTGGGAAGACAGCTTTGAATCCTATAGCCTAGGAAGGCCTCATGCACCCATCCATGCTTAGGAGACTGAATTGCCTCTAGAATAACAAAAGCTTCTCTTGGACTCTGACCTCAAAGGCTGGAGGAGTTCTCCAGGTCACAGGGAAGGTGTGTTTTCACAAGACTGGTGATTGACCCCCACAGTTAAAAACCAACCAGAATGGCCCCAGAAAAATTGAGGGACATCAGTAGACCAAGGATAATTGTGGTTGGGTCTACTGTGGTGTAGTTTTTATCACAGACACTTGCAAACATACTTTTTTGGTTTAGTCTAAATATCAAATTATGGAGAAAACCTGAGGTATCTGCAGCTGATCAAAGAAACCAGGAAAAATAATGTCCCTAAGAGAGGGATTCATGGCCATTTACAGAGAAAGAGTCAGTGTCCCATGTACTCACTTCCAGGGGCCTCCAAGGAAATGGCCTTAGTTAGTACATACTTAAAATTGAAAAGGCACAGAAGCATTTAATCAGCTTGCTAAATTCCAGCTTTGATATTAAAAAGGAAGAGCTCCATTCCTAAGCCTTCAGTCTGGCATTTCTTTCATTCATTCATTCATTCATTCATTCATTCATTCATTCATTCATTTCCATGCTTGAATTTGTGGGGGGGACCTGCCAGTTTAGAGAAACAAATATCATTGCATTTGAATTTTGCTGGTTATTTTACCATGCTAAGCACTTGGGAAAATACATCAAGAACATCAGCATAGTAGAATCGCTTTTCAAACATTTCTCTCTACAGACCCACAGGAAGAATTGTCATGTGTTCTACATCAACTGCTTCACAGGAAATAGCTGTAAAACCTGGTCAGCAGTGACTAAAAGCATTTAACATGGTCAGTGTCAGTTAAATATGAGAAACATTTAGGAGTACATGGTTTGGACTACCAAAATAAGGTTGTACCCATAAGTAGACACTTGGTTTAACAGAAGTAAAAATCTTCTTTTAGATGATTCTAGAAGCTTGAACTGTCCCCTGTGTTCATTAGTCATGGACTCGTGTACCTGGCAGGACGCATAAATGTGAAAGAAAAATCTTCTTAGCTGTAAAATACAAAGGGAGGTCAAGAGACGGCCCTATCAGCTTGCACTTATGGCAGCTCACTGCAATCAACAGCCATGGACTGTGGCCTTTGAGCAACAAATTTGCTGATTCCTATGGTAGCCTAGTATTTGCATGTGGTGTGGGTGGACCATGGCCAGCAGCCAAGAACTCCTACAGCCTACTCCCTCCCTCCTGTCTTCTGTAGGATGGAAAGAACATAGAAAGGAGCTGAGGAGACTTGTGGATCAAGATAAAAATAGTTTAGTAGGTGAAACAATGGTGTGCATGCAAGCAAAGTGAAGGAGGAATTTGTTCACTACTTCCCTCTCAGCAGCAGCCAGATGTTTAGTTGCTTCCTGGAGATCAGGGCCTTTGAACACTAGTGGTTATTTTGGATGACAAGTGCCATAAGAGTGTTTTCCTTTTCCTCCTCCTCTCCTTGAGTTTTGATTGCTGAGCATGGCATGATGTTGCATGGAGTATCTGCTTAGTCAGTCTTGGTCAGATGTCCTGCCTGTGTTCCCTCCCAATTTATTAACTACCCAGCCTACTCTCCAAAGGAGATAGATTGGGAAAAAGATGCATTCTTGACATTGTGCAAGCACTGCAGAAATAGCTGAAGGCTGGTGTATTATCAGCATCTTTTTAATCACAAATCCAAAACCCAGCACTGTACAGCCTGCTATGAAGAAAGTTGACTCCATCCCAGCCAGACTCAATACACATGGATTCATAAGACAATACCAAGCAGGGGAAATAAGGAGAGAACCACAGAAATTGTAGTTGTCAATAGGAGCTAGTGAGAAACAAAGTCTTAATATCTTCAGTCCTAAACCAAAAATTATAGTGCTAGGCCCAGAGGAATACGGTAGGTGATACTTCATTGCAGGATATGGACTGCAGGTCTTGGATCTGAAATAACACCACATCCAACCAGTATAGCAAACTACAGAATCAGAGATGTATATCAGGACATCCTAGGAAATGTCCATTAATAATAACTGCATTAACTACAATAACTGCATGTGGCATTCTAATTTTGTTCTTGTTTCTATGCTAGGAGGAATTTTCAGGTCACGAACAAGAAAGCATTGCTGATATAATTCAGCAGAGCATAAGATCTTTTCATTTGCTGGAGGTTCTTGCCCCAAGATACAATATCCTGGATCTGCTGATGTATCAGCATGCACAGTTCTTTCCTCATCTTCACCAGTTAGGACTATACAATATTCTGTGACTCTCATCTTAATGATAGCATCAAAAAATTCAAAAAGCCTGGCAAATTGTTGGTAACAATGTTAAGACCCAGAGACTGACGTAGAAGCTCAATAGGAGAGCTAACCTGGTGCTGTATTAGCAGGAAAAATCTGGAAATTGCAAGAATTTAATATCAAAGTCTTATCAACCTTGTCAGTCACCTGCTTTGTTCTCCCAGGAGGAATCAGAGTAAGGTTGCGTAAGTCCAAGAACATACTACTTTTGAAACTTTGTCTGTCCCAGACAAGGAGAAGTTGCCAGACTGTTCAGCTGGATGTGTCTGCAGAACCACACAAACATTTGACATGTCCTCAAGTGTGGTGTAAGTAAAATGGCGCATAATATTTCATCTAATACACTAACCTTCTATGGATTTTAGTTTTATTTTTCCTATTTACCTAGCTTTTCTGCACCTTTATTGCTTTGCCACCTTACTTTCATGGGATTCTTCTGCTTAAATAGGCTAATAAAAAACGTAACAGAAGTTGTCAGTTTTGGTAGATAGGACATCAGGGAATCTTTTTCTACAGCCTATTGTGGAGTTTATGAACAGCTTGAGTGACTCTCTCAACGTAATCCTCCCTGTCCGTAAAACACGAAGTAGCATCTCCCCCTTGGCACCAAAAAGCCTTGACCTAGTTCTTTAAACCTCGCCCTTTACCTCAGCACTGTCTTTTTCCTTATGTGCCCAAAATGTCCCCAGATAAACCCCATACAACCTCAAACCCTAAGACTGCTCCCTTTCTGTGAGTTTTACCTAAGGTACAGTGTTCATATCAGTGCTATTTAAAATTTGCGAGAAAAACTTTGATAAGCCTTGGAGAAGCCACACTTGCCATTAGGAGAAGGATTATCCTGAAAAAAACCCACCAAAGACTGCTTCTAATTCATTCAGATGAGTTTAGAGGGAGTGCCCTTAACAGACTGGCAAAAAGCATAAAAACCCAGAGGAAGATTCTGACGCAGAGGTGCAAGTTAGGTATAGGTAAGTGAACAACAAAGATTTAGGACAGTTATTTAGGACAGATCAAGGTCTGAAATACAAGACAAGGGGATCTATCTGGGGAAGCTTACAGCAACCTCCTTTTCTGAGTGTGCTGTGGTTCTTTTCGAAATTTTTAAAGGTGGCTGTGCTGCTCACTAGCTGAGCCAAGGCAATGTTCATGCATATTCCTGCCCTGTGGCAAATGTGAATTAATGTGTGATCTCTCAGCCTTTGCATATTGAGGCAAAGCTCAGCTTATCTTTTATTAGCTTCAGGCTAACCCTGCCCACAGACCATGGCAAGGGATCATCTGATGTTATTACCTTGTTCAGGAGACTGAAAGCTTCCACTGAGGCACTTAAAAATAAAGGCAATCTGACAAGTGTCAATAGTCATTAGTGACTACTTTTTCAGGGATAATGACTGGGTGAAGAAGTTGAATGTCGCAGCAGTAAAGTCTCAAGTGAGCCGCAGATTTGAATAAATCATCAAAATAGGATCCAAACTACCTGTTTGAAATTGAGCTGTTTACAGGGAACTCATTGTAAGTACACAGATTTGTAAGTACTTCAGTCTTTGAAAAAGGTTGTTGATTTTTCCAGGTCGCTCCAAACCTCTCAAATAATAGATCAACACAATCTCTTCCTTTACCCTTGACACACACTCCAAGAAAAGGTAGAGGTTTTGAAAGTGTTTCTTAGGTGATTGCTTACTGAACTCTGTGAGCTCCAAGCAAGTCCAGGATGGGGCATTAGCCCCACAGCTTTCTAACAAAAGGCTAAAGAACTTACATTATTAAACAGTGGTAGGCTGAGCAGGCCCTGAAGATCTCTTTAAACCAGGCCTGGTGAGACCATCAAAGGTCAGCTGAGTCCTTAGATGAACCATTACCTTCTCCTTCCTAGGAGAAGACATGGACACTTTCTTTCAATACGGTCAAATCCTGTCTGACTGGTGTCCTGTGAATCTTGGACATTTTCTAAGCAAGGTTGAAGAGTATTTTGCCTAAGGCCATCATTGCCGAATAGCCCCTCCAAGCACTTACATTGTTTCATTTGCTATGCTGGTTCTGCTCTGGGGAAGGGAGGTATTTTTGTGGGACAGGTCTGGGATAAGAGGCATGAAGCTGTGCAGCAGGGCATATCACCCCTCTCCCCACCACAGGTGGACAGGCTGGCAAGGCCCAGCAGGTATCATCTCCTGGCACCAAAAGGTCTGCCACCTTAACAGATGTGGGAAGAGATTAAAAAGAAGTAGGTGACCAAAAGGCCTGTTTTACACTATAAAAGTACTACAGACTATCAAGGAGGCAGAAGCCTTCTACCCACATCCCTGAAAGCGTGCGAGACTTCTTCCTGGAGCCTGAATGCAGGTTCCGTAGTTACTTTCCTGAGAATTGAGGGAAAAGATTTCGATGTGTGCTCTGTCAGGAATTGGATAGTAAGAAACATTGGATCCTAAGTTATATAATTTCTTCACTAGCTGTAAAATTGATGGTACCTTTAACCCAGTGTGTAATACTAGTTGTCTCTTTTTGTCTTATTCCTGTGTAGTAATAGTCCATTTTAAGTCTTATGTCTGTTTGGTTTGTGTCTATTAAATAAATAATTCATTCTATAAGAGACTGAATCAGCCATTATTAAAGAACTTGCGAATGAGAGTGGGTCTTGGGGTGCTGGCCACCTCAGTAAAGCTACTGCCTGCTGCTGGAGGCCTGGGCAAAAGGCAGGGACTTATTTAAACCCACATCATCCATTCATAACAAGCTGCTTTCCATTTGATACAGGAATACAGTTTCCCTGTGCCTTGCTGATCATTGGCTACTGCAATTGCCTTCTGATTGCTGCAGTATGATAGAGCAGCTCATTTAATTTACACTTACAAAGAGCTGGCCCTCCCCATACACTGTCTGATGCTCAGAAAAGAATCCTTTCTAACTTTTCCTCTTTCCTTCCCAATATGCTCCATGCCCCTCAGCCATAGTCATGCACATGGTGGACCTGCTCTCTAGGTGGAAGATCTGCAGGGACCAGCAGTAAGCACATAAATCAGCAAGCAACCATTATATAGTATGGAGCATCATTTCTACTAGAAGCAAACCTCTGTGTGTGTGCGTGTATGTGCGTGTGTGTGTGTGTATGTGTGTTTAGAGGAACACATCAGGGTTGAACAACATCTTCTGCTCCATAAATCTGTGGAGGAGAAACCATCAGTTTTTTCTTTCCCTATCAATCCCATTTTTTGGTGGCAGCAATGAATCAATAAGGAAATGGATCCCTTGAACATTGACACTTTGCACAGTTTAGTAGCTTTCCTCCAGTCCTATTGCTGTTTTCTTCATCCAGCAAGCCCAACCGAGGCTTCAAATGCTTTCAAAAAAGCCCAACCACTGCTTCAAATGCATTCAGGATGTTTTCACCAACCACAAGGTCTCTGGCAGGTGATTTATTTTTCTTTGTGATCTGTTTTCAGCAAAATCTAGTTATAAGTGCAGCCTCCACATCTATGAGACAATGGTTTGAGGCTGTGCAGCTGAGTTGACAGTAAGGCTTATGGAATTGCCCATTATAGAGGGATTTTTGAGGAGCACTGGAGCTAGACACCTCTTCAGATTGCAACGCTGTTGCTCTGTTCTGCACTGTTGTCCCCTGCTGCACTCAATTGAGGCAAGAAGGGTCATGTGCAAAATATGCCACTGTGTGACAATTAATCTTAAAAATTGAAAATTTTCACTTTTGTTTCTTTGTAAGCGAATAATTTCAAATAATTTTGAAGAAGCATGAACTTATTACTGCAGTCCATTGGCCTCAGTATAATACTATCTCACTCATTTAAATTCTTTCCCAAAAGCATCAGAGTAAGCAAGGGTTCATCACCTTCATGTATTTCTTTTATATCTGCAATAGTAAGTAATTTATGTATGCTTACTTAAGACACCAATAATCTAAAGCAATTAATTTCTGTGAATTTCAGCTTTTCTCTAGACTTTATTACCAAAGATTGAGATTGACTGCATGCAGGCATGTAAAGAATGCAATCAGTCCCTTTACCTCAAGGACACCACACAGCAACAGCTCAGATAGTAACAGTTACACTGCATAAAACCACAAAGCAAAACAGAGCTTCACATCTGACAACTGGAACATGATACAAGCAGGTAGAAATTATTTTTTCTAATTCCTAATTCCACAGAATCTTATTCCACAGAGACAGTTCTATACATGTGTAGTGGGGCAAAGCTAATCGAAGGGCAAACTATGAGTCTCCTTTGCTTGGGGAATCCTTTAAACATGTGAAAAAAAAAATTAGGGGATTTACAGTCTTCTTAGATTATCCATGCCATGGATATGGCTGGGGAAAAAGCTGATCCATCTTTCCACCAGAGGACCCCTCAGTTGCTGGGAGGGACAGCTGTAAGAATTTTGCTGAGTGGTGTGGAGACTGAGGAGTGCTCCAAGGCTGATCCAAGCCACATTCTGTGATGACAGAAGAAGGGACTGTGTTAAAAAAGGCAGCAGCATCAGTGCAAAATTCTCCAAAAGAAGACAGATGCCCATTAAAGGCAATTTCAGGAATTTTCTGGAACGGGCAAGAAGATCTGTGCCAGTCTAAATTTGCAAATAAAACATCAGAGTAAAGTTAGCTTTTGGCAAGGGAAATGCATTCCCTACCTTAGCTGTGTATTAGTTAACCAGGCCTTTTACTTCAGGGACTAAAATATTGCCCTTTGCTGTTTACAGCACTTTCTGCTAACACACTCTCTATGTAAACTGAACCTGTTCGCTAACCAAAGTTCTAAATTGACTGCTAATTTTGTGTTGGGTCAAATTAATTTTGAAACCAGATTAATTAAAGCAGATGAAGTTTTGTTTATCCATTATTCATGAAGCACATTGGAACAGGAGAGAGTACATTAGCTTTATCTAGGATATTACTTTAATGAACTCTATTTTTTGATTCTTAATGCTCCTTTTGAGCAGGAGTTCAGGTTTGTGTTTTTGGGTGGTTTTAGACTTCTTTTCCTTTTGTAGTCTTAGTGCAAACAATGGAATTAGCTGATTTTCTGGTTCCAGAATCTACAGCTGACAATCTCCAGCAGTCACTGCCTCTTGCCAAAATTCTGCAGAGGGAGAAAAGAGCACATGTGCATTCTGAGCAAGGATCTCATGCTCATCCTCTTCTGATGCAGATGGAAACTGCAAAGAGGAGAGAATATGTTCACTCAGCATCAGAGCCAGATAACCCACAGACAGTCAGAAGAGGCTGCTGGATAATTAAAACAGAACCACCTAACGGAGAGTGTTTGAGTGTCCATGTGGATGATCCAGTGAAGAATTCTGTTCCTCACAGAGCAGTGATTTATAAAAGCTGAGCTGAGCATGAGGGGGTGTGAAGTATGGGCTAGGAAGCATTACAGGAGCTATTACAGTGCTCTTTGCACAAGTGGTGTATCCCGGCTGTAAGTGGTTTAGTTCTAGTAGCTCTGTCTAAAACAATGTATTGAGACCTTAGGTACTTCTTGTCTCAGAAACTAATGATGTTTCTAAGCAAGTGGAAGGCTGGAGTTCCTCAGAGCGTGCAGAATAAAAGTAGAACTTTGCTCAAAAGTTGCAGTAACATCATATTTGTAAATAAAATTAGCCAAGCAAATATAAGTTAAACAAAGGAAATGTTGTCTTCACAAAATGGATTGGACTAGATTAAGCAAGATACCAAGATGCCAATTAAAGAAGATATGAAGTTAGGTCTGTGTACAAAGATAAAAGGATAGTTTTCAAATATGGAAGGCAAAATATTTAAAACTGCTAAACCTCAAATCTTTTTCCTGCAAAACAAGAAACCGATTGACGGATCTCATTGCCACAGGATTTTAATGAGAAACTGATGAAATTAAAGACAGAAGTGGTTACCCATACACCTTGAGAAGACACCTAGGTACAATAGTGAGAACACTGAAAAAGATCCAAAAATATATTTCAAATTGTGAAACAACAACAAAAGATTAGTATGAAGCTTTCATAGAAATCGAAGTACATTTTCCTTTTGCATAGCTTGGCTGAAGATATGATATTGGCCACTGAAAAAAAACCAAAACAGTATAAGAAAACACACATAGCAGTCGCTTGTGTCCTCTTAACTGTGGTATCTGAATACCTCATGATCTCCATGTATTTATCCTCACAATCCTCTTGTAAAAGTGGGAAAATAATTTGTGTTTTAAAAATGAGGAACTGAGTGAAAAGAAAGTAAGGCTGTGATCCTCAGAACTATTTAAGCACCTAGTTACTCTGGTTTCACACAAAGCTGCACTGATAAGGAACTGATCTTTATTCCCAAGCTCTATTTCTCTTTTCATTGCTTTGCTGCTCTTTTTAAGAGTAGTGGTCCAAACTGACTTTTATAGCTATAATGTTTTGTGTCTAACAACAAGAAAAGTTTTTTTATTTGCTTCTGAAGAGAAGGATGATTGCTAAGCAAAAGCATACCCAGCAAGGGAAATGTGGTTAGAGAGATCAAGACAAGAAACCAGAATGATGGTGTGAGACCTTATGTTCGCTTTTATTAGTGCTGTATTTTCAGATAGCTAAAGTGCTGTAATGTCGCCACAGAAAGCACCAGAATCTGGAGAAGAGACAGGAAAGAGCAAAAGACTAAAGTACTGCATGGGGGGATACAACTTAGACTAAAGCTACTAGATAGATTCATGGCTGTTGAAGACTAAACCTCATTTAATGGGGCTGTATATCTGTTTTAGTTATCATTATGGTCACTGTCATCCAATAAACTTCTATTAAGTAGATGTGTACTGGAGGGCATACTTCCTGTTTATGAGCTTGTAATTACTGCATCTTGAACTAAATAAGCTTGGAACCGGACTCTGAAATTTTTACAGGGAATAAATTTCTTCAGCCTTGGTGTTTTTTAGTTCTGGATATGGTGAAATCAAGTTAAGTGGGGAACACCACAGTTTGTGTACAAAGATCTAATCACCTGGCTGCTCCAGAACAGCTCTGCTCACTCTCACACCGTTTCCAGGTACCATCATACGAAAGAAAAGATAGTCAAGTTAGTTTTATTTAGGAACTGCTTTGGCTTTCCCTCTGAACAATAATATTTTTCGTCTGGTAGAACTGGACTAAAGGAGAGCAGCCCTCAGGTCACCCAACTGCTCTTCTGCCATGCTTGGGGTCAAGAAGGTGATGGGACTGATGGTCACTGACTGCCCAAAGAGAGACTATTTTAAACAAGCTTTAAAACTAGCTGAACGGAATTTACTTTGAAACAAGTCAACGCCACTAGAAGAGCTCAATAAAAAGCGCGTCAAAGCCTCAGCCTAGAAGGTCTACATTTCATCTGTCTCATGGCCCCTTTTGGTCAGATCATCTTCTGTCACCTAAGACTGAAGGTGAAACCTGGGGTGAAGTGTTGGCTCCTCTGTAGTATGGAGGAGATTCACTGCTGATTTAATGGAGGAGCAAGTGAATTCTGTGTACCTGGCTGGGTGAATTAAAGTCAGACAGTGGCCTGCCTGGCATGGGCAGCATGCATGACCAGAATAAATAGAATTTTCAATACAGTGAAAAGTAACTGCGCTATCTCTATGCAAATTGCAGCATTTTGATTGGTTGGTGCCTATAAATAGTTAAATTTATAGATTCCTCTTATGAAAGGAAATGAAATCTTGAAATTGGAGAAAAAGGTCTAACAAACACTCTGGAAAGGAGATATGATGAAATCAAATGCACTGGGGAAAAAATAAAAACTTTGGAAATGAAGCAAATGCAAAGACATGGATTGGGATGAAATGAAGTGAAATGGAAAGGACTGAAACTGGCCAAAATTATATTCATTGAAATCTCAAAATCAGGGAATGAAATGAAATAGAGGCAAAGAAAATGATGAAATAAAACATCATTAAAAAAAAAAAATTCTGAAATGAAGTGAAAACAATAAAATGGCATGGGATCATATGAAATGCGGGTAAGTAGACCAAACCTTGCCAAACTGATATTTGATTAATACTGTTCTCTGATTTTGAGTTTCATTTCCTTTCATGAAAGCAAATTCTTCATTTCATGAAAGGAAATGAAATCTTGTGATTTCAATGAGTACCAATTCGGCAAGGTTTGGTCCATTTCCCTGCACTTCATGTCATCCCATGCCATTTTATTAGTTTCACTTTGTTCAGAATTTTCTCATTTTTCTTTTTAGCATTACATTTAATCACTTTCTTTGCCTGTCTCTTTGTTCCACTTTGTTCCCTGATTGTGAGATTTCAGTGAGTATCATTCCGGGAGGTTTCAGTCCATTTCATTTAGAAAAAGAGCACCCCGCTGCCCAAATATTGTTCCCTCCACACCTTTCTTCTTGGCACAATCCATGTGCTGTGCACCTAGGCAAGAAGCTGCTTTTACTGCTCCACTTTGGATTAAGCATACACTTTGGTTTAGGGTTGAGAAAATCACAAAGCCCAGAGGTCCAGACACACTGCAACTACATAAAGCATGCCGAGGGAAGAACTTCATGTCATCTCATTATATTTGTTTACTTCAAATCACTTCATTTCAGATTATTCTTTTATTTTTTTAAATTGAATTGAATTTCATTGTAAGTCTACTGTAGTCTGACTGTTTCACTTTTTCCTCTGATTTCAAGATTTCATTTCCTTTCATGAAATGAAGAATTCCTTTCCTTCATGAAAGGAAATGAAATCTTACGATTCTGTTAATTTCCCTGCACTTCATGTCATCCCAGTCCCTTTTATTGTCTTCACTTTGTTTCAGAATTTTCTCTTTTTTTCTTTTACATTTTATTTCATTCTTTTTTCTCCCATCCATTTGTTTCACTTCATTCCCTGATTTCAGGATTTCAGTGAGTATAATTTTGGCAAGTTTCGGTCCTTTACACTGACCCTCATTTAATCCAAATCCATTTAATTGTATTCGTTCCCATTCCAAATTTTCTTTTTATTTTCAATTGCATTTGATTTCATCAGATCTCCTTTCCAGAGTGTTTGTTACACAAAAAAGATATATGATAAAATAAAATATGATTGAAAATAAAAAGAAAATTTGGAAAAGGAGTGACTACAATGAAATGTAGTGAGATGATATGAGGTACAGTGCAAAGGACCGAAACTTGTGAAAATTATTCCCATTGAAATCCTGAAATCAGGGAAGAAAGGTAAAGAAAAAGACAGGAGAAGAAATTGAAGAAATGAAATGCTAAAAAAAAAATTAAATTCTGAAAGGAAGTGAAAACAATAAAAGTGAATGGGAAGACATGAAGTGCAGTGAAATGGACTGCAGCTTGCCCAATTGATCCTCATTGAAATCATAAGATTTCATTTCCTAAAGGAAATGAAATCTTGAAATCAGAGAACAAAGTGTTACAAAGACTCTGGAAAGGAGGTATGATCGAATAAAATGCAGTTGGAAAAAAAAGGAAATTTGGAAGTTAAGTGAATACAAGGAAGTGGATTGGGATGACATGAAGTGAAGTGAAAAGGACTGAAAGTTGCCAAAATTATACTCATCGAAATTTTGAGGTCAGGAAATGGAGTGAAGGGACAGGGGAAGAAATTGATGAAATGAAATCCAATTAAAAAAAAATATTCTGAAACGAAGTGAAAACGATAAAATGGAATGGGTTGACATGAAGTGCATGACATGAAGGGAAATGGACCAAACTTTGTCGAATTGATACTCATTGAAGTCGCAAGATTTCATTTCCTTTCATGAAATGAATAAATTTTGTGGCTTGTGTCTGTGTGTGACTGCGTGTATCTGACTGTGTCGGTCTGTGTCTGCCTGTGAGAGTGCACGTGTTGACTGGTTCTGTGTGTAGTTTTTCTGCCTTTCAGGTTTTTCAACTAATTTTTAAGTTTAGAATGAAAAAAGCCTAGCTGGGGAGATTTCTTTTCCCCCCAGCAGGGCTTTTTTTCCCCTCCATCCCAGCCAGTGTGTGAGGCGATGTTCTACTCCAAGGTTTGGGTGCAGACCATGCTGGGGCCAGGGTTTGTTCAGGCAGGAGGATTTTGAGGCTCTTAGGAACTACATTCCTGTAGAGTGCTGCGAGTGTTCACCGGTGGCCTGTGGTGACCTCCACACGCTGCCCCCAGTGACACTCCTAACCACACCCTGGGTACCACCACTAATGATGCCATTTAGGGTTAGGGGTTAGGGTTCTGCTGGTGTAGAATATTAAAATGGGAGAAGGATGTCTAACAAACACTCTGGAAAGGAGATATGATAAAATAAAATGCAATAAAGAAAAAAAAAGAAAATTTGGAAATGGACTGACTACAATGAAATGTGTGGAGATGAAATGAGGTGCAGTGCAAAGGACCGAAACTTGAAAAATTTGTTCCCATTGAAATCCTGAAATCAGGGAAGAAAGGTAAACGAAATGACAAGACAGGAATTTGAAGAAATGAAATGCTAAAAGTAAAAAGAGAAAATTCGTAAGCAAAGTGAAAACAGTAAAAGCGAATAGGATGACATGAACTGAAGTGAAATGAAGTTTGCCAAACTGATCCTCATTGAAGCCACAAGATTTCATTCCTTTCATGAAAAGAAGATCAAAGAAAATGAAATATTGTGATAATAATGAGTAGAAATTCAGCAAGGTTTTGTCCATTTCCCTGCATTCCGTGTCATCTCAGACAATTTTATCAGTTTTGATTTCGTCTGAATTTTCTATTTTTTTTTCAGCATTAGAGTTCATCGCTTTCTTTGCCTGCCTTTTCATTTCATTTTGTTGCCTGATTTTGAGATTTCAGTATCATTTTGGCAGGTTTGGATCCATTGCATTTAGACCTCTACACAAATATTGTTCCCTCTGCACCTTCCTTTTTGGCACATCCACTGCGCTGTGCACCGAGTCAAAAAGATGCTTTTGATGCTCTACATGGAATTAGGCACATACTTTGGTTTAGGGTTGAGATAACAACAAAGCCCAGAGATCCAGACACATTGCAGGTACAAAAGGCATGCCAAGGGGAGTGCGGCACTGCACCAACCTTGCAGCTTTCCTGTTTTCCTGATTGGAGCGCGCCTCAGCCCACTGCTGTTCCTTAGGCTGCGCCTACGGCTGGGGTTAGGTCTAGGGTTACGCCTAAGGTTAGGGTTCAGAAAACCACAAAGTCCAGAGCTCCAGGGACACTGACAATGCGAAAGGCATGCCACGGGGAGTGCAGCACTATAACAACCTTGCAGCTTTCATGTTTTCCTGACTAGAGCTGGCCTCAGCCCACTGCTGTTTCTTAGGCTGCACCTGGAGCTAGGGTTAGGGTTATGCCTCGGGTTAGGATTCAGAAAACCACAAAGCCCAGAGCTCCAGGGACACTGACAGAGCGAGAGGCATGCCAAGGGGAGCGCGGCACTGGAACAACCTTGCAGCTTTCCAGATTAATTGACTGGAGCTGTCCTCAGCCCACTGCTGTTTCTTAGGCTGCACCTGGAGCTAGGGTTAGCGTTAGGGTTACGCCTAGGGTTAGGGTTCAGAAAACCACAAAGCCCAGAGCTCCAGGGACACTGACAATGCAAAAGGCATGCCAAGGGGAGTAAGATACTGGAAAAACCTTGCAGCTTTCATGTTTTCCTGATTGGAGCTGGCCTCAGCCCACTGCTGTTTCTTAGGCTGCACCTGGAGCTAGGGTTAGGGTTACGCTTAGGGTTAGGGTTCAGAAAACCACAAAGCCCACTGCTGGAGAACATTCCTCCACTGCTTTAATTATTATTAGTTTGCACTATATGTTAAATAGGGGAATATTTTAATTTAATAGCTTTATGTGCTAAAGCTGAGAGAATAATTCATAGTGAATTATTTATTCAATAAATTTATCCTCTTTTACTCTTCACTTTTAAGGAACAATTTTATTATTTTCTCAAAGGAGTTGTTATTATTCAGATGTAGTTTCTAATCAGTTTTTATGAATGTCTTTTGCTATGCAAGTCCCCTGGGTAGGCTATTTTTCACTAAATCAGTAAGCCACAGTGGATGCAGAACACAAGAGATGCAGGAGAGATTCCTTAAGGATCCAGGACTGGTGCAAGAAAGCCACTGACAAATGACATCTGTCTCATAAAGTGTCTGAGGACCCCAAAATATAAGTTGTTATATTGTTGTTGTTGTTGTTAACATTATCATTATTATCATTACTAGGTTTGTGGTTGTTTTAATAGTTCACAGCTAAAGGAAAGCAGATGAGGAGAGCCAATACACAGAAGGGAATAATCCCCACCCTCTGCATAACTGCATCAAGCTGCCCTTTGTGCACCTCTCCTGGCTCTGCACTTTTGAGCTGAGTAGGTTATAGCTCTGCTTTTTACCTTCAGTTGGCTTCCCTTGAGCTGATTTGCAGCAATGCTCAGATAATTTTGTTGCAGCCATTTGTGTCTTAGATCCGCACTTTGTGCCAGGTGTCTGCCTTGGGTATTTACACATGTACATGAGATCCAAGGAAAGCAGAGCTAATCAGTGAATCTTGATAACTAATAAACTTTTCAATCTCACAACATTTTGCATTACTCCCTTGCCTTCCCCCAGGTTTCCCAGGGATTGCTCCTACTCCTCCTGCTGAGTTGTACTCCAACTCAAGGGCTCTGACTCAGAGCAGCATCTCTGTTCTTCACAAACCTGTCAGACAGCTCTGTACCTCTCCTCTTTCCAATTACTGAGTGGTCATCAGCATAATGCTGTTTGCTATCATCGTGGGGGGATCTACTGTTTACTGAAGACCAAGTGAAAAAGCAAATAATTTGGGTAAGCTCTGCTGACTGTAGACTACAGCTTTATTTAGTAAAATTTGTTTCATACAAAGGGTATCCCAAGGTACTTACCAAAGTTAAATAATACATAATAGCAGAGGGAGAGAGAAATTAAGAGGCACAGGCATGGGAGCAGAGATGTTTTCAGATGAGATTTGAAAATAGATGGAGAAGCGGTGACGCAGAAAGAAACAACAGGAAAAAAGGACTGTTCCAGATGGTGGGAGATACAAGGGGGAAAAGCTTTTGCAACAGTTGTAGTTTGAGCATAATTAGGCACAGAGAGATGACCAGTGTCATTTGGAGAGAAAAACAGGAAGAGGAGGGAAGAGAAATTGAAGGAGCTGGACTGGGAAAAGGTCAGAGAAGGCAAATAAAGAAATGAATGAGGGGCTGTGGCAGCTTCCTCTGTAAGTGTTGTGATGACAATTTGAAAAGCCAATGCACCTACAAAAAGACTGGTGTGTTCAGGATGGCCAGAGGCAAAACGAAATTCTTTTTATCCAGTAAGTTATGAGAAGGAATCAAGGTGTTGCCACATATATAGCAGATTATGGTAGTCAAAAGACTACTCCCTGTGACCTGAAGTTGTCTCTGTTTGCTGGGCAGAAAAAATATGAAGTCAAGGTACACATGTCTAACACTAATGCGGAGAAAGAGAAGAATACTGCAGGAGGAAACTCTGGTGGCCAGGACGCTTGACCAATTCCCTCTGAATGTGATCATCTAACCAAATCCTTATTCACCCAACAGTCCATCCATCACATCCATATCTCTCCAATTTAGACAGAAGGACCAGATTAAAGGGGGACTGTATAAAAGGCCATAGAGCAGTGCAGATGGATGACATCTACAGCCCTTCTCTTGCCTACTGATTCAGCACTCCATCATTGAAGGCCATTAGACTGGTCAGGCAAGACTTGTCCTTGGAGAAACCATATTGGCTGTTCTGAATCACCTCCCTGTTCTCCATGTGCCTTAGCAGAGCTTCTAGGTGGATGTGTTCCATGATCTTCCCAGGCACAGAGGTGAGGCTGACAGGTTGGTGGTTTCCAGGAAATGAAAAGGAATGTGAATGTTGGTCTGGCAGGGGATGTCACAAATCCATCAGGATAAAGCACATGCTGGGAAGAGAACTAAAACTGTGAAGCCACTTTATGTGTAGCCCCAGCCTCTGTAGGGAATTTTGGCACAGTCTGTTCACATTCCCCTTAGGGCTTTCAAAGCTCAGAATAGAGAAGGAAGTCACGGCCTTGGCAGTGAGGGCATTGATCCAGCAGCCCCTACAGGAGCCTGTAGAGAGAGGAGTTACAGAGAAGCTGCAGGCTCTGGTCCCAAATGCAGGGCACAACGGTGTCTTCTTGAAATTTGTTTCAACCTTTTGTTATTTGTAGCCTGAAAATCAGAGGTCAACCAAAAGGCCTCAGAAATGAAAGCATGAAGGAAGGAGAGATATTGGTTTTTCCAGTACAGAAATGAGATAGCCCTTCCCTTTAGGAAATGTCTGATATCAAAGTACAAAGGGAAGAAGCTACGTAGACCTCTCTATTTATTTATTTTTCAGTGCAGTAAGAAACAATCTTGTACTAAAAGATTATCAGAGGATTTTAACTTTTTTCTCACAAAGAGAGGGACTTGTAGAAATAATAGGATTTAAAACAAATTTTCATAACAGTTTAGGTACCCCAAATCTGCTTCACTGTTTCTTACAATAACAAACCAGTCTGCAGCATTATTGGGTAATATGCAAGAACTTTCAAGAACAATTATTTTTTCTACTGTTTTCCTGTTTTGGAATGGCTGTGTTTCTTGGATTTGAAAGAACAAATGACGTCTGTTGGTGCAAATAGTTTATGTGCAGATAGGCAAAGTTCTGTAATTATCAGGGCAGTCCATTTTGATAGAAGATATTAATATTTTATTTAAAAGCATTTACTAAAGAGTTTGCATTGTGCTAACTTAGCATATGGCTTCATTGAAAAATCTGATTGTTCGCTCCACAGTGCTGATAAATAAGAGAAGAAAAGATTGTGCAGTTGAACTTTTATGCTGCCAGACATTAAATGATTATTGGTTTGCTTTTTACTAAGCCGTAGCAGACATCATTTCCCCATATATTCTCTTAAATGAAGAGTCTTTCACCTGCCAGGATACTCCTGGTTTAGGGTCAGTGTTATAAAATGGTTTGCCATGGCCTCAGGCTTGCACTTTCCTGTTTGTGTTCATGAAGAATTGAAGAGAGCAGGAAGGAGCAGAGTCCATCCTGAGTGTGAGGCAGACGAACCAGGCATGACAAATGAGTCATGGAGTGAAGAAAACACTGGATAAGGCACAGATATCCCATTCCCAGAGTGCTTCAAAACCTCTTTAGCATGGACACACAGAACAAGGAGACACAGCAGAGAAATTTAATAAGATTACAAAATATTAGTATTTTTATATACACATTTTTTAAGAGTAGCTTAGAGCATTACTGAGCTATGTGGCACTTTTAGGGACAGATACTTGATCCTGGTGACTGCTAACCTGGTCAGCAAGGACAAGCAAGGTATCCTGATGGCACTACTTGGTCAAACCTCAGAGGAGAAGAAAGGGACAGGCAATCCCTGTGGACGGCTGAAACTTAGAAGTAATGGGACATGGATCCTTCCCTTCCCTGATAGGTAATTAGTGCCCAGTCTTCTCAAGTTGATTTTTTTTTAACCTTCCTGTCTCCAGCTAATCCCAATTTCTCCTGCCTTAGTAAGTCTTTTCAAATCAAGAGTGAGCTGCACCTGGCTGGCTGACTCTCAGCTTTTCCTTGTCCTTCTAACATGAAGAAGAGAATCAGGAGCCTTCTCATTTAACTCTATTTGTATGTTTTGCAACTGCTCTATTTTGCTTCAGTCAAAATCTTCCTTAAAAATACAAGCACTGCTTCCTTTCCATCTAGTGGCAGGAGGCAGCAGCTGCCTGGCCCTGGGCACAATTACACTCCATAGCTGAGGATGGGAGTCAGTGGCAGCCTCATTCCCCCCAACTTCATGAGGAAAAATTCATTTAGCAGCTCAGCATGGAGGATTCTGCCCAGCTTCCTCCTTTCTTGAGAAGAAAGAAGCATTTGAAAAGGCACCAAGAAGAATATGCACATGCATTTTCGCTGTTCCCTCTTTCAGGTGCTGCTGAGTTTCCCTATGTCCTCTTCAAACACATTTTCTCCCATCTGTGTGTATTCCCACTGCACTCAGGTATGTAGCACAGAACACAAACCCATTTTGTTCTGGCTATCTGACTGAGCTAATCATAGTGTCATAGAATGGTTGGGATTGGAAGGGACCTTAAAGCTCATCTAGTTACAACCCCCCTCACAATCATTCAGGAAAAATGTTTCCCTTAGTGGATAAACATAATATTTTTAAGAAATATTTATATCAAGACTCCCATATTATGTTAAGCTTCTTGTCCTATATAACCTGTCTCTCATTAAAAGTATCTGCAGGACCTAATGACTCTGAACCCTTTTTTAGGTCTGCAGGACCTAATGACTCTGAAATCTAATTTGCTAGATGTCTCAAAATTTTAATGCCTAGATTTTAGGAAATCAGATACTAGCACATGATAACCCAGAGTACGAAGTGCACTTTGGTAATCCAAAATTTAAATGTATATTGACTAGTTTTCAGCCTTCTCATCAGGCTACTATTTTGACAAATTTTTCCACCACTGTGCCATATGAAAAAAAACCAAACCAGGAGTCACAGTCACATGAAAAGACTGTGTTTCAGTGCAAACTATTTAAATGCACGTTGCTGAGCAGTGGTTCACTGTGACATTGCTGGAGCAGATATATCATGTCAGGTACAGTAACTTAAACTCCTCTTCTGTCTCTTGCAGATCAAAGAGATGCCTCAAATCATGCTATATGCAGTGTACCCAGAATATGGTGGTTGCTATCTCTAGGATGCACTACAAGCCACCCTTCCAGCCTGAAATGATACAGGATGACTGTCTCAAGTGAGCAGGTGCACTTGTTTCTACAAAAGTGAAGAACCCTAGCTGGAAAGTTTTGAGCAGCACTCTCTGGAAAGAGAAAATAATGAGGGATGGGAAATGAAACTGGGCTTTGCTTACCATACCTTGGGACTGCAATAAAGATATCTGACACTGGGAGCATTGTCTTCTGGGCTTAAGCCTGCTGTAGGGAACCGGAGATGTGCACGTTCAGAGTAAGTGAGCTGCCAGTACAGTTTTATCCAGGCCTTGGAAGTCACAGAGATCATCACTAAAAATTACATCTCTAGCTGGACCAGCAGCCATGCACCAGAGACAGTCTCAAGGAGTCTGGTGAAATTACACAGGTGAGGTTTCTGTTGACAGGATCATGGTGATGATGAGCCAAGTCTCATCAAGTGAGGGAAAATAGTCTTACCATGTGCTGGTATACTAATGCTGGCTAGGACTTCTAGGACTGCTGGTAACCAGGATGACAAGCTCTTTCCATATTTACTCACACTGCACATTTGTCTATAATCTGTTCTGTACAGAAAGCCTTATGGTTCTCTGCCAGCAAGGAGGAGACTAAGACGAGACTAAACAACAGCCTGGGTCCCTTTTTTGGGGGCATGGTTTTTTTGTCTGGTTGGTTTTGGGAGTTTTTTGTTTGCTTTTCCTGTTTGCTTTTTTTTTGTTTAGTGCAATTTAGCTAGATGGCTATGCTAGAAAATCATCTGGGGGGAAGAGGAGAGAACAGGACATATCCTATTTTCTGACTGAAATTGTTAATCTGATGGGAACTTCTGAAAGATAATGATGTAATGGACAAAACAAATGTACTGAATCTTTTTAGGCCACAAACATCAATCATGTGGGCTCTCTGAGCATTTGTACTGACAAGTAAGATATCCACCATCAGTCGTGAGGGGCTGTGCAGAGGAACAGCATTGTAATGGACTGACCCTTGGTCCACGCTCAGATTTGTGCTGAGGGATGGAAATAAGGTGGAGCAGCAACGCTGTTGTCAAGTTTTTATAATGAACTCTCCTCTGTCTCTGGAGGCTGCTATGAAATGGTTTTGCCTCCTGCTCTCAGGGAACAAATAATACACAAAGTGCTGCAGTGTTTCTCTTTGTTATCCAAGGAAATACATAAGTACTTATAAAGTACTTTAATGGC
Organism: Corvus moneduloides; assembly: GCF_009650955.1. Taxonomy (NCBI): domain Eukaryota; kingdom Metazoa; phylum Chordata; class Aves; order Passeriformes; family Corvidae; genus Corvus; species Corvus moneduloides. The sequence continues at coordinate 22,225,010 of NC_045479.1, read as the reverse complement.
ACTCTAGTCAATGCACAGTGACAGCAACAGAGACTGGGGAATGCTGTTCAGTGGACTAGAACACAGTGGGTGCAAGTCCAGTCTTTGTGGATAGACTACTCACACTTGCATAATAGACTGTGAAGCCATAAGAACTTCCCAGCTCTACAGAGCACCAGGTGACATGGGAAGCTGCACAAGCAATGGTTCAGGTCAATCTCTCTTGCAGGCTTCCATATTTAGGCACTTTGGAGCCTCTCTGGAGCAGACACAAGAAATCAGTCAGTGAACTGCATGATGTAGTTTTTAATGGCCAGTCTTACATTGATCAGGCCAAAGGAGAGGAATTCCTCTTATGGGTGATGATCTGAGGTACCAAGAGAAGGCTGTGAAGGAACACCGATTAACACGGTCCTGCTCACACCCTTCCCAGCAATTCTATTCCCTGTCCATCTCACTGTTTCCGACAAGGTCTGTCTAGACTAGTCATGGTCCTGGACTGCCTAGCAGTTCATATACAGACAGGAAAACCACAGTGTAAGATGTCTAGCTGTTGCACATGCTCTGTCCACATGTATAAAGAAAGTGGGATGCAAATGCCTTTGTAAGCACAGATGTTTGCATGGAGCACCTTATGTAAAAGAATCCTACATATATTCCAATGTTGTGAGGATGTAGATAGCTGGAGAGAGAACAATCTGATTAAAAAAAAAATTTTTATGCCATAGAATGGCTAAATCAGAATTAAATGCCTACATTTAAGGGACAAATCATACCTTATAATACAGTTTACAGTAATACTCACTGGGATCTTTGTAGCCTCCACCGAGTATACTGCAAAAGTTGTACACATACAGCAAAGAATGTATAGAAGGAAGATATCTAAGGGAACCAAATTTTATGGTGGAATTTCTAGTTCTTTCATGGCTGAATTTAACAGACTAAAGCTGAGGTCTTTGAGTATGAACACTCATGTAGGATCACTATGCTACCTAGAATGGGGAAGACTGGATCCAGTGTATCAAATGCTTGCAAAACAGCTATGATAAATTTAACTTTCTTCTTCTCAAAGAAATTCTAAAACCTGTTATGGCTGACGTAGTTTTAGCATGAACTCATGCAAATTACAAAATTAATTTTATCCTTTTGAAATGAGCAGAATAGCTGTATCAGCAGGGCTGGGCATGAAGTCTGCTGTTAATGGACAAATCTGTTTGAGTCTTTCATAAATGTGGGCTATTTGTATTAGTACAGAAGTGCCTTCTCAGATAAAACACCTGTCTTTCAGTCTCTTAGGATAAATATTCATACATGTGTTCTAACCATATGCACAGGCAGCACAGTTCCCATACATGTTGAGTCTATGTTTAATAACTATGGAAGTGCTCTCTGGATACACTCTTCAAACAATCTCTTACTTCTGTTCACCTCAAAGTTGTTGGGGTTTTGTTTTTGGCAAATATCCATTACCAGTGTGACCATCTGCCTTTAGACATTTGTTGCCTGCCACTCTATCTAGGCAGAGGAATGGATTGCTTGAGTAAGTCCTTCTTCCCCTTCTCTTCTTGAGAACTCAGAAAAGTTCTTATTCAAAGGCCCCTTTGAGTTGTGCAGATAGACAATTCAGGCTCTGTATTCCAGTCTTTCATGAATACAGACTGATGCTAAAGCAAATGACTACTCCTATGCCTCTTAAAAGGAAAGAGGCAATTTTCCCCATCCAACCTTATGTCTAGGCACGTTTGATTTGCCTTCTGACTGCACTAAACCCATCTTTAAACAGAGTATAATGAGCACAGTGTGGCTCTGCTGTCTTGTAATGCACAATTAGTTTGCTAACAACTTGTTTGAGTAGGCATGTGTGTTGCTTCATGTCTTTAAGATTATGCCTGAGCAGGAACGAAAAAAAACCACAATTCTTCTCCTGTTACTCCTAATATAGCCTTTCTCTGGAGCATTCTCTCTGCCTTATGTCTGTCTTAATTAAATCATGCCACTCCTAATTTGGGAATGCAGATTCTAAGCAGGGAGAGAGGGAAGGAATCACACAGACAATATCTTAATTTTAGATAGAGACAAATGTGTCTTTTTTCATGAGGGAGTGGGAAGGGAGGAAAGCAAAGAAAAGAAGAAAAAAAAACAGTGGAAGAAAACCTCTAGATGAAAATTGTACATTCTATCTGAAGTGGTGATACTATGAAAAGGTACTGGGAAATTCAGCTGGAGAGAATTCTACAGCTGAGACAGCACTCTGTTTCCATCTCTAACGGCCCTCTAGCTCTTCTAGCTCAAGGTATACTACAGAGCAGCATTGCACATTTCCATTCAAGTACACACCAAACATTTTTATAGCACTCAGAAACTACAGGAGAGAACAGCATGCATTTAAACTCTATAGCTTCTGCCTTGCCCATCCATTCTAAAGCTCAACATTACCTGTGGCTATTGTCTTCCAAAGGATTTCTCCATGTAAATAGTTGAATGTGTGTGCTTAGGATAAACACAGAGTTCAGGGTTTCAGACTGTGGAGGTTCTTTTGTGTAAGCATGGACTTAAAGGATGATGCTGAGCACAGACTGGATGTAAACAGCAGTTCCCCACCACGCAGACTTTTGTTCCAGCCTGGGAGAGGAGGGAAAGCAGGGAAAGTCGTCAGAGTGATAAATAAGAATTTGTCCTAGGCCTTGAATTGGTTTTGAATAAATCCACTCTGTGACTGCATGCACGAGGAAGTATATTTAAGATGTGCAGTGATTGCTGTTTATTACTGTAAATTATTTATTTCTGCCTTTCTCTGGCTGTTTCCTTCTCTTGACGCAAATTATACACATGTAGAATTTGGATCGGAGAAATACAGATAGGGGATTATAGTTTGGTTCCCCAGAATTATTCCTCCTTCAGATTCACTCTGCATTTTTCTACCTCATCTCTCGTGACAGAATTATCAGCTCTGAGCCAGGATATTCCATGCTGACAAGACTGGATGAATGTCTGGAGTTGGAGTTGCAGTCCAGCTTATTAAAAAGCGAGATGAAATTCAAGAACAATTGTAAAAGTCTGTTTTCTTGCAGATTACCTGTTCAGAATAAACTGGAGTAGTGGAGGTGGGAAATGAGGCTGTGTGTCATCTAATTTCAGTGAGCTGGTAGCCCATTTCTGACAGAAGTCTTGTTCTGGTCTGCACACAAATTATCCAGATACCCACTATGATGTACTGGGCAGGTGATGTCTGCTTTTCCCCAAAGAAGAAGAAGGAACACAGGAAAGTCTACCTGGTCCAAAAAGCAAATAGAACATTGTCAGAAGGACCAAAAGTAGATTCAGTAGGAGTAGATAATGCTTTGTCACAGGGGTGACAAGTGTGCAATGTGAGTCTTCTCTGAAATGCTGTGGTGCAGTCACGTGCCAGCACACGCAGAAGGGCTCCATGCAGGTGCTCTGCAGTGTGGCTGCAGCCAGCACACGGCAGCTGGAGCCAGCCCTCGGTGGCATCAAACCTTGCACTCCCTGGCTTTACTCCAGGAATACTTCTTTGCAGTGAATGCCATTGGAGACTGGATGTCATTTAAGGAACGAGACAGGTAAGGTAGAAATAGTACCTTCTGTAGAACAACAGACCCTGAATTTCTCTGTTTAGATTTCTTCTATTTAAGAGGGTGGTTTTCCTGTTCACCTCAAGCTGAGCTCACATGGTGAAGAGGCAATGGAATAAAAGTGAATTTCAGCAACATACATGCTAATTCACATAAGCTCAGCCCATGATTGAAGCACATGGCCAAGGATTCAGTGGTAGATCCTCTGGATGCCATTGCATAGCCAGGAGTAGCTGGGTCACAACAGACCTTCCAGTGCTGGCAAATCTCTTCTTCTTTAGGGATGCAATTCAATTAAGCTTCTTTTAGCTGATGGAGTTTTGTGAAGGGGCTATGGTGAAAACTGCTCCAGGGTGTTCAGCTGGCTTTTTTATACTTCGATTTGCAGTCTAGCAGACTCATCAGATTCCCAGGTAGCAGCAATTTCTTGTGCTGTTGGTAAGGAACAAGTGACTTTTCCTCTCCACTGCAGACCTTGCTGCAGTTTCTGGTACCCTTATCACATGCTGATAACAGACCAGCATAACACCCTCTGCATGGAACTTCACCTCTGAGGTCACTTCCAAACATGAATTTTCTGCTAATTAAATAAAGGTACCCAGAAGTGACATGTTACAACAACAGAGGTCAGGACTTCAAATGTAAAGGCAAGCCCAAATTACTCCTACAGCTTCCTGTGAGTTTTGTAGTCCTTCCTATTGGAAGGTTTCTATGTGTCAAGCAAGGTACAAGAATAATATTAATATTCTCAGCAAAGTTCATAATAAAAGCTGTTTATACACCAAATAATCCAAAAGGGGGAAAGGGAGAAGAGGAGGAAGAAGAGAAAGGGAAGGAAGGCATGAATTGAAAGACAGTGTCTATGTTTTCCTCCTCCTTTCTCCTCTTTGCAAATTTTCAGCAATTAATCTCCAAACTCCTGCAATTTTTCCTATACCAAGGCAACAGTTTTTTTAATACTCGAATGGTGATGTATTTGAAACAGAAGGCTTTTCCCCTCTCTGACAGAAGAGTTGTCAGGAACTGCCTTCTTAAAATACCATAAAGGACTTGAATTAAGCAAATTAGTTTGTGTAAATCTCTCAGGTGTACAGGGTCAGAAGAAGAGGAGAACTCAAAACTGAAATGGTAGAAGACATTAAAGAGCAGTAGATCAGAAATGTGGTCCAGGATGTGGTGTTATAAGCATGACAAAGAACATTACAGATGCGGTCTGCGTGGATCTGGTGTCCCAAACTGTATCTTCTGTCCAGGAGCAGCTGGAAGACACTGTTTCACTGTGGACTGTACTATACCAGTCCCTGACTATGCCCATAGTAACTATTCTAAGCTGGCTTTTACAAACAAATCTAAGTGAGCTGTCATGGACTTTAAATTCCCATCCTCTAAGCACTGAAGCACTACTCCCTTGACCAATTATTCTGACCTCTGAAATACTCAGATATGCATTTTCTCCTCTCAAAGTCAGTTAGAAAAAAACCCCAAACAAATAGAACATCTTTCTGAAATGTATCAAATCTGACTTGAAAGGGTCCAAGCAAAGACAATCCAACTTTTCTGCCCAGTAAGCTACTTTAATGTTTAGCTGACCTCATTGCTTAGAAAATGGCAAGGTTACTTTCAACCTCCAAAGCTAATCTGTTTCAGAGGGTACTTTCTATTTAGCTCCATCATGAGAACTTCTTTACATACATGAATGCCCTTATGCAATGATCCTAGGTACATGTCATTGACTAACCCACAGGGACTCACTGTCATCCTGTGGCATGTGAAGGAAAGAGCAGAGTAACTGGGTAAATCATTATCCTTCCCCTGGTAGGATATTGCTTCAGTTTTGTGCAACAAGCTACGCAGGGATTTCCCAAGCGGACAGCTACTTCTAGATCTTTGCCTTCTCTGGCAAAACAATTGCTCACCTCCTCAAGATTCCCACTGTGTATGTTTGTTTTTTCCTGACACTGAATCATTTCTGTGCCTTTTGATATTTACAGCACACTTTCATGAGAAGTGTGAACAAATGCAATGCTATTCCATTGTGAAATAACCTTGGAAATAGTGGAAGGATGGTCTATGACAATAAAATAGTGTCCCCCTATTCCTACAGCTAAAGCTACATCAGTAATGAGGTCCTGGGACTCAGATCCTCTTGACAGCAAAGCAGTCAGCCTGGGGTTTCTCTCAAAAAGAACATGAAATATGTTAACTTTCTGGGTCTGTCAGCTTCTCTGCTTGAAGCATGCAAGCACTATGAAAGACCTGACAATTTCTGCCAATTTAGTTTCTGACAGGTACCTTCTGTAAGAGAATTGGACTCACAATGTGTTTTCTGACTTCTGTTTTGGGTGTTATTACATGTTCCGTGTTTTACTGTGACCTGCCTGAGCCCACATTTTACAGCTTTTGAAGATCGTTATCCTGCTTACGCTTTTAATTTTGCCATGTACTTTTGGATTAAGGCCCACTATGAGAAATCAAAAGAAACAAAGTGTACCTAGCAAGACTGCCCTATTGCCTTAGTTTCCCTTCCAAAGCTGAAAAGTGTCTTTGCATTATATGTGTTTTGCTCTCCTTTATCCTCTTCATAAGGAATGAGCTGTAGACAAACTTCAGACTCTTGTCCTCTGAGGTGTGCTGAAATCTGCCTTTCCTCTGAACAGCCTTTTGATTCTTCTGAACACACCACAGCTTGGCCCCTGTTCTTCTTGACACTTTGCCAAGCCTATTACCCATGTCTGAGCAACCAGGGAAATAGAAGAATTATGATTTCCATTTGGCTTAGTCTAATTTTCACTGGCTTTGAAATACTGCAATTGTTCTTCTTGTTCTATTTTTCTTGTCATTTTGCTGTTTTCTTTTTCTCTCAGAAAAACTGAATAATAAAAAAGTTCCTAAAATGAAAGCCCCTTCCCTACACTGATTTTTTATAAAATAATGACTTATTTGCTCCAGAACGAGATTACATTGTCTGAAGAGACTTTTATATTGCAGGAGGAAATGTGCCAATGAGGTCATATGCAATCAGAACATATGGAATTGCCTTACCATTATCTCCATTTCAACTGTTTTGGAAGGAAAGTGACAGCAGGGTATGTATGTGTGTGAAGGAAGGCAGTAGTCATGGCTAGTAGAACATTCCATGTACCTCTGAAGCAAAAGTATTTGTTTTTCAGAAGGCATTATGCAGGGTGGAGGAATGAGCCAATGGAGACCATTGCAAAGCCCTGCATCCGGCAAGGAAAAACCTCTTGGAACAATGCAGGCAGGGGCTAACTAGCTAGGGAGCAACTCAGCGCATGCTTGGAGGGGAACATTGCTGGACACAAAAAATCCAGACATTTCCAGAACTGGTAAGGGTAATTTATTCATGGACATGTTGGACAAACCAACCGAAAAGATGGGTAGCGCAAAAATGATCAGGAAAACAAAAGCAATTTTATGATGAAAGCTGCTGTGATTACAAGGTGGTAGAATGCAAGTTCCCAAGAGATGAGGGCAAGCAGCAACATCACCAACCTGCTCTACATGAAGGCAAAGTTCAATTTGTTCAGGGAATTGACAAGGATTCCCTGGGAGGCTGCATTCCAAGGCAAAGGGCTCTGGCACAGCTGGCTGGTCTTCCGAGATAGCTCCTTGAAGCCCAAGACTGGTCCATTTCAATTCACAGGAAAATGAGCAAGTGCATCAGGAGGATGGCCTGGCTGCACTGGGAATTTCTGACTGAGCCCAAACAAGAAAAGGAAGCATTCAGAAGGTAAAAATAGGGTCAAACAATCCAGGAAGAACACAGAAGAGCAGCATGTATGGAGGATGGGGAAAACTTGCCTGAAATTGAAACTATCATTGTATCTGGAGAGCCCCATTTTACTGACAGATTTTTCCCTGAGACTTCCCAGACAATTGTGACCAGGCCAGAGACTGGGGAGGAAGGAGGGGGAATAACGTTATCCACAGCAGAGGAACAATGAGATAAGAACCACTTAAGCAAAGTAAACATACACAGCCTGCAGATCCCGATGGGATACTTCCAAGATTGCTGAGCAGGCTACTTTCTATCTCTTTGAGAGATCACAGTGATCAAAGAAGTTCCTTAGGATTGCAGAAAGGAAAGAAGAATTTTTGTTTTTTAAGCAAAGCATGCAAAAAGATATCTGGAACTGCAGGTCTGTCCTCAGACTCTAGAAAGATTATGAAGTAAACCATTCTGGAAGCTATACCCAAACATAGGAACCACAAGGTCCCTGGGGACAGCCAGCACAGATTTACCATGGACAAGTTGTCCCAACAAAACTGGTTGCTTTCTTTGAATACGGATGAGGAGAGAGAACTACAGGTTGCTCACCTTGACTTTAGTGAGACATTTCACACTTTGAAATTACGTCTTTATAAAGAAATATGGTTTGAATGAATGACTTAAAAAACGTGTGAGAAACGACCCAGACTGCTGAGTTCAGCTTAGGTGTCAGCTGTTCAAAACTAGCTGACAGTCAGTTACCAGCTACGAGGGTCAATAGTGGGGCAGATACTTTGTAGTATTTTCATTAATGACCTCAGAAATGGGTCAGAATGAATCTGCCGAGTTTGCAGATGATGGCAAGTTGTGTAGAAACTTGAAACACTGGACTACAGAGTCGTAATTCTTGATAAACTGGAGGAATGGTCAGACAGAAATTTCCTTAAATTTAATATGGGAAAATGCTTCTTTCTGCATTTGGAACATGACAGTCCCATTGGACAGCACAGGCTGGGAACTGATGGCTCAGATTTGTTACGGGTTTTTCCTATTATAGGGACAAATACTGCTTTTGTAGTGACCATAATTCTCTGAGGAAGGTGTAAACACAGCATCAGAGGAAAACAAGTCATGAAAGAAAAAAAGGGAAGGATAAATAAAGGTTCTGGTCAACAGGCCATGCCATCAATAAAAGCATAGCAGTGCGGTGCCCGGTGGGCCTGTGGCAACAAGGAATAAAATGAAACTGCTGGTGGGACGATCCTTAGTACCAAATGATCCTCTCTAGGTTAGGTCGAACAGAAAAGGCTTCTCCCAGGATGCTTTGTTCTATTATGTTAATCTACCCCAGTTCTGCTTACCTGGTTAGCCCGTAGCCCCTCCACCCCTTTATTACCTTATATGTCCCTGCCGTAGAAGGTTCTCCCCTCCCTGTTCTCCCCATTGGCCCCTGCCCTTTCCCAATAGGGAAAGTCCCCTAGATTTTCCCTATTGGTTCCCTTACTTAGTCCTGCCTTTGTACTGCCCTCATGCCCTCAGATCATTGGTCGCTGATGTTTGCCCCCGCTCCCGTGCTTAAACCTGGACCCTGCATTGTCTTTCGTCCTTGACCCTGGATCCCTTTAGGGCGTGGCTGCAATAAACCTCTGTCCGTGGAACTCTATACAGAGACCCTTCCTGCCTCTTTGCTGTCTGAAGCTGTCTGAAGCTCTCCATGCGTTTGTGCATACACGCATGTGTGAGTGTGTGGCTGATCCTGCCCAGCAGCTTCGCTAAGGAGACACTTTTGGAAGGTTGCTGCATCGTGCTTCGGCACTGCAAAGCTGACCGCGGAAAGCGACATAGCAGATGCCAGGCATGCAGCCTAATCTCACACTTAGGCTCAGGAGGGAACTGAGAAGTGCGTGTTTGGAAAGGGGGTGGGACTACTGCTCTACTGTTACTAGGCAGAAGACATGCAAGGTCACTGGTGAAGGATCAGTGGCTAGGAAATTATTTGACCCCCACCGGTGCACTGCAGATGGACTGTGACAGTTCTGACTTCAGGTCATTGTCAGACAGCCAAATGCACTAGTCCTCTAGAAGGAGACAAAGGATTTAAGTATCTCCTGATGGCTTCTGACATTGCTTATAATTTTATCAAGTGTGCAAGTACTCTGCAGTGATCAGAAACATAACCAGAGGCATGCATGGACTGACCTCATGGCCCAATGTCTATATGAGACGCTCACCCACCCCTGTCACAGACAAACTGCCCTTGGTATTTCCAACTAATGTTAATCAAGATTCAAAACACATTCTGAGATGATTGCTGGAGTGCCAGGATGGTGCTACTGTGCACCCTTAAGGAGGGAATATCAATGTTATATCCACAATAACATTCCATACTAAAATAAAAAGGATTAAAAATGTAATTGACATGGCATGATAAAGAATTAGACAGCAACAAAATACAACCAGAGAGGCAACTTCTACTACCAAGTAAACTTGGTCATCTATTAGTTAGCTTCACTCCTGGTTTATTAGCATTATATTTATGTGGCGTTTGTGGCCATTTTGTGTGTGAAAGGGTTGCCGTGCAACAGCAACAACTTGCCACAAATTCACCAAACTTACATGAAAAGAAGAAGGGAAAAGCAACCGGTTGTCAGGATGAATTTTTTTTCAACTGTCTTAATCCTAGGTGATTAACTTCTTGTAAGAAGGGAACTGTTTTGTGCCATAGGAAAGGGAAAAATATCCATGTCATAAAACATAGTTAAGGCTGAAGTAAATTGAGCTGAATTCACAAAGTACTCAAGCAAAGAGCTCAAGTGAAATTGCTCCATAAAGTGGTGTTCATTTCTAGCCTTTCTTCAGAGCTTCAACCAGCACAGCAAAAACTCTGATGCCCCATTACCCTAATTTCAAATACTTGCTTCTCAGCAGCTCAGTTCTCTCTGTGGTGACAGAGCACATTTCTCAAAAAAAAGAAAAGAAACCCAACAGACCAAATCCCAAAACTTGTCAACTTTTCCAGTCCAATACAGCCTATTGAAAAGCAAACAAAACCAACTTTTTTCTGTTTCTGCCTTGCAGGGATCACCATTTCAGGACTAAAGATTTTCTCCTGAAAGAAAACAAAACAAAGGATGTATTTGATGGTCCATTGTCTATCTTTTTCTCCACCCTGTCAAAAAGCAAAATCAGATCAACACACTTTCCTTCATGGATATCACAGACATACCCTGTCAAGATAAGCAGTCCTTCACACGTCTGAGCAAATGTCATTTAACTCTGTACTATCCAAACAGTAGAATCAAGGTTGGAGCTGCAAATAAGGACTTGAAATCCTTTCTTTCCTTTAAGATGGGTCACTACTTAACTGCAAGAGTGACGTTCCTGTGCCCAGTGCTTACAGCCATTGAGAGTAGAAGATACCAGCCTGAAGTGTCTTCAGTACCTTTCTACACAGCAAGCTGGATGCTTACCACTGTAATTTGCTCCAAAAGTAATCTAGCTGCAGGAACTGACAGTCATCTGGTAACTGATTATTCAGAGAAGGTTTCCAGTAGCCTTATCCATTTGGATTAAAGCCAAGAAAACACTATAGTTCATGTCTATGTCTATGGATATTCTCTTTTCTCACAATACCCCCTTTGCAACACAGAACAAATTTATCAGCAAGCACAAATGAGCTATTCATGCAGAAAATGCTGCCCCATGCTGTCCCGCAACAGGCCTAGGAAAGCTATCTTGTCAAGATTAGTAATTCTGGAAAAAACTGTGAGGTAGGGTTGAGCTGCCTGGAACTGGAGAGATTAGAGCTGGCTGGAGTAAGCTTCTTTTTTAGACCTCTGAGGGTAAAAACCTTAGCCAAAAGAAGTCTTTAGACACAGCATTATATTTTAACTGCAGCAGACTTGTTTCTTTGTTTGGATATGGCCAGAGAGCCCTGTAGAATGTTTATTTCTATTTACCACAAGATGTGTGCTCTATTCTTTAATGGTGTTAGGGCGCAAATGCAAATGCTGGCACATCATTACCAGTGCTTTAATTCAGAATATATGTTGACATGGTTTTGACCTGTGCCAGCCAGCACTGTAACATAAAAACAGGTCACATTTCAGGGGATGGCACCAGCTGCAGGCTTTTTCAGGTAGGCTGTTCAAAGCAACACTACTTCAGTTTGTTCCCTCTGGAAAGGTCCATTTCAGTGACCACCTCTCTTGCTGTAATGCTCTGTGCACTGTGTGTTACATGGCTTCAGAGAAGAAGCTTTCTCCATTGTTTAACCTGAGTGTTCTGTGTTCCCTTTGTCTGGTCTGGTGAGTATCAGTCACCAGAGAAAAATTCTCAGACCTGATTTGTGGATCAGTTAATGAACAGCTTTGCTTTTCTTCCAGGCAGACCTACGTGGTGACACCACCTCTGAAGGCTTCTTGCACTCTTCACATCTTTTTGTAGATCCTGCTATGCACAGAACAGCTGTCCGAGTCCCAGCCACAGCTGGAGGGCCTTTAGGTAACAGCAGGAAGAAAAACAGAGTGTGACTAAGTTAGGAGAAGAGAAAATAAGGTGTGAAGCAGAGCACAGACTTTGAAATGTGTTCTTCTTCCAAAGTATGAGGAAACACAGTGGTTTGCCAGTGTGCTGCTCCTTTTCATGGCACGTGGGAAAGATGCAGGAGGCCCAGCAATGATTTCTCTCCATGGAGTGGAAGTCAATACCAATGATTCCATATCAGACTCATCTTTCATCTTCTTATGAGCAGCCTGTGGCTTACCAGTGTAAGCAGGTCTGGATCCCATTGCCAGCAGCCCACTCTGATTTCTCATGCAGACTTGAAATCTATACAATGGACTGCCTGCTTCCAAAGCTGTTAGGAGCATAGCCAGAACAAGCATCTCACATTATAAAGCAACACCTTTCTGGTGTGGGCCTTTTTACAAGCAGTTTCAAAAAGTGTAGACATTTTCCACAGGTTTCCTGTCTTCTTTGTAAGTACGGAAGTGTGTTTGACAGTGCCCAGTGATGAAGAGAACATGAAGAAAATGGGTGTGGAGATACTCTTCCTGAACTGGTACCAGTTCCAGCAAGGACTGGTGTTTGAGAGCTATGTTTTATTTGTGAATTCATGGAGATAGTCCAAGGGCTTATTTTTCAAAAGGTACAAATTTTATATGTAAGGTCCAGGTCTGGAAGGTGGAAGCTGGGCTGTGTCATGGAGACCTAGGGTCAGAGTTTTCCTGCAATGCTCATAGGTGACCATTAATTAAGCTACTCTAAATGCCAAACCACAGTCTAATTAATAATGTTAATGGAATAACGGAATAATTTACATTTAAGAGACTTCCAGAGGCCATCTGGTTCCAGTCTGCACTTAAAGCAGGGCCATCTTTGATCATGTGTCTCAAGGTCCTGCCCAGACAAGTTCAAAGGACCTCCAGGCAGTGTAAGAAAGGAAAGATAGACTCATACTGGGGAATATGAGTTAGCATTTCAGAAGCTGTGTTTGGGAGAGCCAGGGAAAGAATAGAGGGTGTGAACAAGTGAAAAGAAAGAACATGCTTTTGCTAACATAAATTGTTCGTAGAAGCAAATGATGGAGTCAATTCTGTTTTTCTCAGTGGGGATGTAGCTTTTTGAAATTTGGGGCACCATTTCTGTGGCAAAAGGCACAGCAATGAGCATAAATAAAGCCTCAGGTTAGCACACAGCCTTACCTTTCTGCCATGTCTTTCTAACACTGTTGTCTGAGAGAAACGGGAAAAAAAGATACTTTGATAAAATAATAGATTTTTAGTTCTTCCTATTTGTTGCATGTTTGAATGATCTATTCTGTTGGGGCTATGGGAGGTTGGTGGAAGGTAGTGTTTTCAAATATCTTCTTCCAGATAAATCTAAACTTAAATAGAAGAGAATTTTAGACCACAAGTTATTTCATTATGGTCCTGTAACGTTTTCTTTCAAGTATCAATCCTCATCTGTAAGATTGGAGTTGGAAACATACAAGTTCTTTAGTGCTGACCCTTGGAGGAAGCATTAGACATCATGCTAAATATATTAAGGTTAACATAAAACCTCAAACAACATGTGGTATTAGAGGCACAGTTCAGAATCTATCCAGGAGTGTGCCAAAGCAGTCATGTAAGTTGTTTCATCCAGCAGGCAACAACTTTTTATACAGGCATCATTTTAAATTAGACTGACCTACATTTTACCTCATTTATAGTTCAGTAGGGGGTGCAAGAAACCTCCCAGAATTTTCAGAGTCGGACTGTAGAGTTCAGCATGGCAACTATAGCTACAGAACAAAGAGTATTCAAAAGAGGCTTAAATTCAGAGGAGGTTGTAATACGGAGAGGGGGCTTTGCTTTATAAGTAGTCTCACTCATTATCAATGGAAATATCAGTTCTAACTCTTCAGCTTTCAATACAGGACCAGGCTTAAATCTTCACCACAATTTCTCTCACAGTATGCTGGCATCTCCCAGCTCCTTCTGTTACTGATCACAGATTGAAATAATAACTTTAAAACACTGACCTTTTTTCCTTATAAGTTGTAGAAGAAGTTGAAAGGATTGTAAGTTTATACTGAGCAGTAGGTTTTCCAACCTACTGTTAAGTCATTTATCTCCAGTCTATTCCTCCAGCAAGTGTTTACTACACGGATGATCCATGTATGCTACAGTGCTCATTTGCTGTGGTCCTTGTAGGGCATTTGTCTCTGCCTGCTAACAATAGGTCTTCTAGCATTTCAAGGAGCCTGGAAAACTGAGGGCAGAGGCTAGGACTGTGACCATTCAATTCATCACTCGGGAGCTTAAAAGTAAAAATATAGCCCACACATCACAAAAGTGATCCTTGGCAAAAATACACCCAAAAAGCGGGAGGTACAGGTTCTAGACATTTGTTTAAAAATTCAAATCTACAGCTACTTTCTGCTTTCATGGTTTTCTCCCACAGAAAATGTCCAAAGAAGCTAGGAAATACTGAAAACCACCTTCCTTATTTCATTTCCACTCTAAGTCATTTGATTACTGGTCCATCTTTCTACTAGTAGTTACTTGGACACCTTCCAGCATGCAAGGGCTACAAAGAAGAAACAAGAAGATGGCTGATAAAATGGTAAAAATCTTAGCTGGCCAACCTTGGATTTAGAAGTTAAATTTTCTTTAATGGTAGCATGCAGTGAAGTTCCTCTTTTCTTATGCCAACTGCACAACCAGAGGGACTGTACAGCGTTATCCAGACCTTATTCATATCCAATGGTTGTGGTGAATTTGTCGTTTCAATTATGCATGCTCTGAGAGTAGAAAGCTGAATTCATAATGAACTTTCAATGTCGTCAAGGAAAAAATCAACTTCATGTGCTGAAGTAAGGTAGAGAGTGTTTTTGCCTTATTCCTGCCTACAAAACTGTTTCCAAAACAGCAGGATAAGTCTCATATGTGTAGAAAAACAACAGCACATTTACTGCTTCTCTCATATGCATCCATTGTTGCAAATTGGCTCTATAAAACACACTCCTCCATCTCACCAAACAGCCAGTTCAGCCTTCCCTTCCTTCTCACTGGCTAAGCTCCCATATCAACTCCCCCACTTCTTCACCCCTTGTCAGTTAATCATGATGACCCAGTAATTCCAAAATGCACTCTAGAGATAAAAATCACTTCCAAGTTTCGGCGTTCAAATATGTCTAGCAGAGAAATTAGTTCTAACTTTCAGATAAGACGGGGATATTTTTAAATATTGGAAAGGTGTCATCTGCTTGTACGCTCTCCTCTTAGAGCCCCATTTTCCCTCTGACATGGTTCCCCCTACTCTGCTTATTCACCTTCAATGACAAGCATAATCACAGTAACTCCATGCTGGTGGAATTGACTGAGTGATGGTCAAGCATAAAATAACTGTATTGGGTCAAAGAATATATTTGAAATCATTTCACTTTCCAGATAAAAACCCATTTTCACAACTGAGGTTATTGACAGCACCCATGACCCACCAAAGAAAGGAATGTAAAACCCAGAACAAACTAGATAAATCTGTGCAGCCACATCTCTTCTAATAGCCCCGTTTAAGTTGTAAGGTTGAAAACAACTACTGTCACTTGTTCAAAATATGTTCCACTTTTGTCCTAAAATTTTTTATGGCTGTGAGAGGGAAAGGGTGAAAAAGCACTTTCAAAATGCTCTGCATGCATGAAGACAGCTCCCATATTGTCTTCTGTTCAACAAGTCTTACAGTATTTTCCTTTTTTGTACCTAGTGAAAACAAAGTCATCGCTTCTCATTTTTCTTTGAAAGTTTTGTTGGCCAGAAATGTGACAGTTTTATGAGGCACATTGGACACGCAATATGCTCTGGATATGCAAAACTAATAGCAGTAGCCTAAAAAAGTGAAATACCAAAACAATGTGCACTAACTAGCTAGCTTTAATTCTCCCTACATACTCTTTATTTTGATAAGTACTCCCTTATCTGCCCAACTTACAGAAGAAGGAACAGCAGCACAAAAGAGAAGAAACCTCCTGAGCCAAAGTCAGAGCAAATTTGAAATACAACTTGAATCTGAACCCAGGACTCTGATGTGACCACCAGGTTACCAAACATGTCTCATGTACCCACAGAGAAAGGAAAAACAATTAAAAAAAATCAACTGAGTTGGTCACTCCGAAATCCAGCTAAAAGGCTTCCTGGCATCATACGGAGAGAACTGAATAGCAATGTGTCCATAAAGCCTTTTGTTTTCACACTGTAAGCTTTGATTCTCAGCTTGGTCAGTCTGACGACAAACAAAAGACCATTTCTCTTTAACAATTGCTCAGTGGCCTGCACAAAATAAAAAGGTTGTTATCTTGAGCTTACACAGAAAGGAAATGGAACCAGATAACCAAAACAGCTGTGAGAATACCTTACAGAGCTTTATATACTCAGCAAATCAAAGCGTTTTTCTCCTTCTATAAAAGTCAAGACTTGCACTAAAGAGGAGTAATTTGGAATGGAACACATCCCATTCTTTCCCAAATGCAGATCTCTTGTTTGGGTGTGTGAAGCTTTATCCTGTAGAATGCAGTATAAAGATGATCAATGCAAGTTTAATCTGTCTTTGCCAATAAACTTGACAGCCACTTTAGAGGGGAGACATGAATTTATATTAATTTCGATGGAGCCTGGAATTAGGCATCCAACAAGAATTATTCTGATGGTGTTCCTCTTCAGTATTTCATGACTGATCAAAGATGTCAGAAGGATAAAGGGAGTATCCCTCTGAAGATTTGTGGGTAGAGTTGGTTCTTTCAAGAGCATAATATTAAAGCATCAAGATTAAAGTGTCAGGTGTTTGCCTTTTACCCAGAAGTTCTGCAAAGCACCTTGAAATATTGGTACTTCCTTCCTGTAACTGGAGATAAACTTTCAAGTCTTGACATTTTATTTTCATGCTCTGGAGGACTTCAGAGCACCATCCATTTTTAACACTGTAAAGAGAGCATGCCTATGTCAATCAATTTTTAATAGCTGTGATTAGTTGTGTTTCTTCATTCAACAATTAAATTCATTCCATTTGGATGGCAGGAGTAAGAAAGTGTAAAGAAAATGTGCTAAGAACCTTGAAGCATTTCATGGGCCACATGGACTTTGCCCCACCATGGCTTTTTGTCTCCCAGTAACTTTTCATAAGTGGAATGAAGGTGCTCAATGCTTTTATGCCCTGCTTCCCAAAGGAGAAATTGCATGCTTCAGTGTGCAAGTGTCAACATTCCCTCTTCATTTTTTTCTGCCTGAACCTGGACTTTGTTCAAGAAATTCTGGTTGCTGTTATATTAGGGCTACATCTAGTGTTCAAGTATACTCATAAATTTTCAAGATCTGGAGCATGGCTATGAAAATAAATGGTCAAGCAGGATATTCCCTGGCAAGCCTTGGCCTGTGCTGTTAGTTTCCAGGCATGGTTGCTGTGACTAGACCCAGATCCTTTGCAAGGGATGTGGATGCTGAAAGCAGTCTCCTAGGAAGATGGAGTATCTTATCTCTTGGCTGAGGTGGTGGAGGGAGATGCTTCAAATTGGGCAACACAATCTGTGTGTGTGTGTGTGTTCATGAACCTTGGGTGCAGAAAGAGTTAGTCAATTGCTGTTTCAGAGGTGAAAAAGTTTGAGAGTTTAAACCAGTAGATTAAACCCCTTATTTCCACTAACAAATAAGGCACACCTTCTTAGTCGATTTCATTTTTGCTCTTTTGAATTAGCATTTTCTAAGTGAAATGCAATAAACAAATGGTAGAATGAAACCTTGACACTTGTCCTTAATTGGTCGTACTACCGTTTTGCCAAAAATATATTAACTTCTTTTGAGATATGACTGCAGTAGTGGGAGACCTGCAGGTGAAAGAAATTCAAGACTGAAATCACCAGTTTTATTGCCTTTATCTTAGACTGGATGAGAACAAATTCAGACTGTGCCAAAAGGTGCTAAATTTAGTAGCCTTGCTCATCGAAAGAGCAAACAGCTGCCACTAAACCAAATGCATTCTTTCTTATCAGTCATCAGCATGATAAAAGGAAGGATGAAACAATTTGTCTCCCAAAACAGACATACTGAGGCTTCAGGCCCATGCAACACAACCAAAGAGTTAGCAATCACAGTCTGTCACTTCCAGTATTCGAGAACACTCTGGTGAGTATCTGTTGACAAATTGAAAGAGATTCAAAGAAAAAATGCAAGTCTCTTTCAATGAGAGAATATGCTGCCTTCTAGTAAAAGACTTAAATATGTTCATTGTACCTGGGTCATCAGAAGAGTTGCTGTATCATGACCTAACACTACCTACTGGGAGAATGGGAAAATGTTCTGACACTAAGGGGTAAAGTCATATGTCCAGATACCTGTTTATGCTGGTTTAGAGTTCATTTTCTTCACAGTAGCTGTTATGGGGCTGTGGTTTGGATTTGTGCTGAAAATGGTGTTGATAATTCAGGGATGTTTTAGTTACTGCTGAGCAGTGCTTACACAGCGTCAAGGTCTTTTCTGCTTTCTCCCACCAGCGAAGAGGCTGAGGGTGCATAAGAACTTTGCACACAACTGGAACAGCTAACCCCAGCTGTGTGGGATGCCATACTGTGTGGCATCATGGTCAGCATATAGAGCTGGGAGAAGAAGAAGGAAGAAGGGGACATTTGGAGTGATTTTTGTGTTTGTCTTCCCAAGTCACCATTATGTATTCTGGAGCCCTGCTTTCCTGGGGGTGGCAGAACATGTGTCTGCCCATTGGAAGTGGTGAAAATTCCTTGTTTTGCTTTGCTTCACTTGCATGTCCAGTTTTTGCTTTATCTATTAAATAGTCTTTATTTCAACCCATGAGTTTTCTCACTTTGATTCTCTCCACCATCCCACTGGGGTGAGTGTCAGAGCAGCTCCTTGGGGCCTGGCTGCTGTCTGGGGTTAAACCATGACACTGACTAAAGCTAGAAAAATTCAGATTAGAAATCAGGAATACCTTCAGATCATTGTGGTCAATGGGACAATTTACTGAAGGATGCATGAATAATCTGTCTGTTATGGTTAAGATGATGTAGGTTTAAAGACAAGAGTTTGGTCAGCCAGAATTCATGATTCAGATGCACAAGTTTCTAGGTAGAATCACAGAATAATTTAGGTGACAAAGGACCTTTAAGATCTTTAAGTCAAACTGTTATCCTAGTACTGCTAATCCATCACTAAACCAGGTCTCTAAGCATCACATCTTCATGTCTTTTAAATACCTCCAGTGATGGTAACTTGACCACTTCCATGAACAGCCTGCTCCAACGCTTGACAACCATTTTGTTTAACAAACTGTTCCTAATATCCAATCTAAACCTTCTCTGGTGCAATTTGAGGCCATCTCCTCTTATCCTGTCACTTCCTACTTGGGAGAAGAGATTGACTCCCCACTTCATTAGAGGGATTAAGTGCAAAGAGATTCAGTGGCTCAGGTGAGTGCATGTGTTGAGTGCTCAAGAGACTGAATGATTGAGGGAGGAAGATCTATTTCAAGAGAAATTAGTGTGACAGGGGGACAATTAAAGTGTCCATGAACAAAGATTCACAAGGTGGAACAAAGACTTTTTCTGTGCATGAAAAAAATGCCATACCGTACTTGACTCCTCCATACCCCAAATTGTTTTTTTTTTTCCATGGACTTAGTGTACTGTGTGAGTCTTTGCTGAGGGAAGAATATTTGTTTGGATGTCTTTTTTGCAGCCATGAATGGCAAATATTGCAGTTATGAGGTGGAAATGTGTAGAGAAACATTGGGGGAGGGCAGGCAAAAAGCGTACTTGATATTTGCATCAAGTTGTGGTTCTGTGCAGCTCATCCTGCTCAAAGCATCTTTGTGATCACTACATGTACATGCATCCTCACTCCATACAATACATCCCTTGGAGCAACTGGGAAACTTAATTCATTATAAAAGCTTCAGGTCTCTTCTTTTGGAAGACACACTGTTTATACAGGATAAATAACTTTCAGCTAGATGGTTCATGTCTGTAAAAGTACATAGTTGAAATACTGATGCAGAGAAATTTAATCCAAACTTGATTAGAATTACTTGCTCTGATAAGCCTTCATGTTAAGAGTGAAGATACAGCTCAATCTCTCCTAGGCTTCTGGCTTTGCCAGTATCTAGGGAATTGCCTTAAATGAATATATGATATACCAAAAAGCAACATAAACAATGTTACCTTAAAGAGAGTAGTATTATTCCCCTTCATTCCTGGATATCAGTCTCAGTTTGGAGCCAGAAATTTCCAGACTGAACAGTTCTGGCATCACCACTGGCAGTGATAACTACAGCAATTCCTAGCTCGCCATGCATGTATATTGAAAAGTGTTGGGAAAATTATTCAGACAACATCTGTGTCCTACTTTGAAGGAGTTTGCGTACAGCTCTGCACACATCTGTTTAGGAACCTCATCTAAAGGCATTACCATCTTTTTCTCTTCATTAGAGAAAGAAAAAGCTCTTCCCAGATGTCTTCTTCTCTCAGTGTTCTTGTAGCTTCCTCTATGTTTCCCTTAATATTAATTTGTCTACAGCACCATACTGAGTCATGAATATACTATTTTTCTGAAATAAAATATGAAAGGCAATTACTAGTGCTTTTGATTTACTTGAAGAAAACCTGCAGCGTGTGGGTTTCTTTTCTTTTACGGACACATTCTGAACTGTAAAAAATAATGGAGCTCTTTGACCTGTGTCTGAGGTAAAAGGAATATTGAAGTGAAAAATGAATATAGAAATCTTTGCCTGCTCTACTTTGGTGATGTCAAATCAAGATGTCAATGCCTTACAGACAACTTTTTCTTGGGATTTTGTGTGAAAGAGAATGATCATAACAGGTTAAAGATGTAAGGGAGTGTTTCACTTCAGTATTCACTACTCATGTGCCCATTTTCAGAGCTGTGGGAAAAAACAGGTGCATTCGTAAGAACCCCAGTTTGCTAAGGCACTTCACTAGAAAATTAGGCATCAGAAATCCAATGGGCAATTCTACCACCAGACATTTATTTAGATGACGACAGCTATAATTTCTTGCCCTTGCCTTGCAATCTGTCCACCTTGCAGAACAGAGCTCTGAGACTGATAACACGCACAACTAGAACTAAAGCAGCCTGATGACTATGAGAGGAGAAGGACATGCATTACTAAATGCAGTGTCACTTCTTCCATCAGCAGTCATCCTGAAGTGCTGACTTTGATACAAATGTCACAGTCCAGAAGCATCAATTGCCTCTTAACGTTTAGCCCGACTGTAGCACTGATATGGCCATCTTTCAGTCTATTCGATTGCTGAAAAATTTAAGTGGAATTAAGGTACTAGTATCAATCAGTCACAGATTGAGATAGCAGGATTACAGTCTCCTAATTTTCTTCTCAGTTAAAAGCCTCAGATATATCTCCTGAAAATTTCTGCAATGGGTTCTGTGTTATGAAGAATAAAAACCTGCAGCTATAACGGGAAAAAATAAATGGATGCAAAATAAATTGCGTTTCACATCAAAGCAAATTTGAGGGCTACTGCACAATGTGTATTTTTTATTTTCATATTTAATTCATCAAGCATCATCTTTCTTTAATTTAAATAAACCTTATACTATCTATTTTGACTACTGGCCCAGATCATTGAAGGTATTCCAGATGTGTCAGAAAACTTACATGCACTTTGTTGCTCCATACACAGGCCTTTGCATACACACAGAGGCATAAAATATGCATATTTTCATGCATTTTAGAGAAAAAGGACTGTCCCTTTATTACTTTTATTATTGCTTTTCTCTTTTAATTTCTCCCTCCTTTCCTAGAGTGTCTTTCCAACAACCATCTGCTTTTTCTCCTTCTAGTTTTCCCCACAACCCCTCATATTGTTCTATACTTAAAAGTGATTACAAATCTTACAGGGTCTAAATAGCAATATCCCCTCCAGAAAAATAACCACTCAACCCCACACCCCCTAAGGATTCTTCCTCCTGTATTGTTTTTCTCTGCAGTCATAAGCCCTTCCCTGAATTTTTCCCCTTGTTTCTTCCTTACCACAACTGCACTTGACTCTTTATCAGCAATAAAGCTTAAATCTCTAAGACTCTACCAGTGATGTTTAGAAAAAAAAAAAATTAAAAAGCTATTATCATTACCTTTGTTACAAGGTTTCCATGCTAAAAATAGCATTATTTGATTAAAGAAAAGATAACTGAGATGCTCATCCATAGGATTAGTGTCTCAAGAGTAGGCAGGATCAACACGAGGTAGACAATAATCCATCCCCGAGTTTCAGTATTACTGTTGCAGAGAATGTGATGAAGTGAGTATATATTGTGTCCCTTGTGACAGTACAAGCAAAAAGAAGAAAGAGCTGTGAAGGGAATGGTCATCTTGGAAGACAAGGGGCACATTAGGTATTTTTTCCCTAGGAATTGAAGGAGATATGTTGTCTCAAATGAAAATCTACAAGGCTTTTTGAGAGGGTTCAATCATCCTGTCTCTAATGTACTGCCTGTCCTGGGGAAGGCAAATCCTCAGTGACACAACAGAGATCTGGGAAAATGCTGAACACACCTTTGGTGCCAGGTTCAAATTAATTATGTGGTTCAGCATTTCCTAGGGGATTTCTTACAGGTTTTTTTCTGTGGACTTTCCCCACAGGAGGTCATGCAATCCAAGTCTTTGCACCTCACCTGAAAATCTACAGCACAGCTTTCTCCTCCCTTTCAGAAGAGGTTTAACAATGCTGTAGTGGGTTGACTCTGGCTGGATGCCAGGCACCCACTAAAACTGCTCTATCACAGTTTTCCCCACTGCTGTTGGTGAAGGTATTCAATGGAGTCAAATATTCCTGGGCCAAGGTTGCAGACCATTTGCCTGTGCAGCAAGCACACCTTGCTTATCTCCTTATTTTTTTTAATATTCAGTGTTTCTCCATAGAAGACTAAACTGCAAGCCCAAAGTGACTCAGGAGAGAAAAGGGGAGGAAAAATTGATGAACACCCCTTGAAAGAACAGTTATGGAAGCAAGGTGCGAGGAGGCAAGCATTTTCATCACTCAGTATTCCATGGAGAGGGTCACAGAAAGTTTTAAGGAAAACTGCCACAGAATGCTTCCTCCCTCTCCCTCAATGGCATGAGTTCAGTGGAGAGGGCCCCTGCACTCCCCAAAACAGGGAAGCACTGGGTTGAAAAGTGTGCTCTCATACAGAATAGTGAAAAATCTGTTTTTCACAGAAAATGCCACATTAAATAAAGCCTTTCAGCTAGCTTTCAGATTCAGTCACCCTTGGAAATAGCCACAAGTACAATTTGAGTGATACCATCCAAATAAGCACAGTGCTTGGTGACCTTTACCAAGTGTTTTCTAAAGGTACTATTGCCACAGTTCCTGACCCTTTAGAAATGATATCCAGATCCTTCAACAAGCCACAGACACTTATCGTTGTAGCATCCATTGTGATTAATATAAAACCAAAAAGGCTGTCAAATAAATCAGTGATCACAAGCATTATAAGAGAGGGCCAGGGGCTAGAAATAAGGAGTAGCCTTCCATACACCCTGAGGAGTGAGTTAGGAACAGCAATTTGTTTTGCTATCTTATTGTTTTCTACTGACTTTGATAAGGAGAGTTTTTTTTTGCTCTGGAGCATTTTGGAGAACTCTAGACAGGAGGTCTCAGAAGGACAGATGCTCTGCCTTTATTAGAGAGGCAGGGAAGTGTAAGAGGCCTCTTTGTACAGGCCCCTCTTAGGCAAGACCTCCTCTTTAGCAAGGATAAGGGAAATGCTGTCATTCTGCAAGGACAGAATTTATCACCACCTATTTTTTACCTTTGTGTTTATAACTCATAGTGACAAAACCATGAGCTGCAACTGAAGTTTTGCACTTGGGACATTTAGGTCTGTCCCACAGCGCTGCTGAGGCCAGGTGATGCCTGACTGCCAAGTGTTCCTGCAGAAAAGAGCTTCCGAGGTCTGCTGCAAGCAAGTGTATTTTCAAAAGCAGGTATGAAACTAGTTCTTTGTGACCTCTAGACTTACCAAAGCTGGTCACAGCTGGCAACGTGTATGCAGAATTATTGTGTAGGGACACACCTGAAGGCATATCCTAATATGAGCCTTTAGTCTTATCCCAAGAGCAAACCAGGATTAAAAACAACCCAAAGAAGAGAAGAACCATATGGCTTTAGTGCCTACCTTCCAATGTTGTTGCTTGTTGCCCCCTTTATGACACCACAATTCAATCTACACTGAGTATGGTATATTTATTTACAATACCTTCTCCAGCTTCTGGTTGTCCACCAGCTGTATAGGATTCAGGAGCTGAAGCCCACCCAGAGACCCGAACCCAAGACCTTCCTTTGCATCTCTAGCTTATCAGTGGAAAATTGCTGCACTAGCTCTCATCTCAGCTATTTCAGGATTCTAGTTATCTAGACTATAGACATCTCATCTTCCACTTCTCTATAAATCATTACTTTGTAGTGCACTAAAAATGATGGAAATCACATTTGTTTTCTCATTCATTTCTCTGTTCACACAGGAGGAAGGGATCATCAGCTTGAAGTTCATATTGTCTCTTATATTGTCTCTTTGAAGGGTTAGAGAAGCTGAGAGATAAGATATATTCTAGAATTCATTTTCAATTAAAATCTAAGAGGGTTTTCCCTGCTCTACAAGAGAATTATCATCGCCATAAAGAAAATTTATCCTTATGGCTCCCTACAACAGTCTGCTTTTCAGCTACCAGTTAACTTTCAAAAGTTGTCTTAACTTAAAAATACCCAGCCATAAACAAAGAAAGAAACAAATCCCAAATAAACAAGAAATTCTCTGATATCTTTCTCTCTGCTATCCATAGTCTGCAATCCTTTATGCAGTACACAATCTCCCCACGAGTACATAGTCTACCCACAAAATACCCTTAAGGCGCCACCAGTTGCTTTTATAGCATGTCTTGGTATTCCTTTGGCCTTCAAATTTCGCCTGGCTTGGAATGAAGACACCTGTAGATGCAGGAGACCTCATCAGGGACCCCAGTCTGTGTATGCTGCAGCAGGTCTTCTCTTTCTCTTAAAGCTGCCTTATCTCACTGTGATCAACTTTTTTTTAAACTGTGGCTTTGTCTTCAGTATGCTCACAAGTGTCTCTTAGTGAGGTAGAAACCTGAGCAACAAATACTTAAAAAAAAAAAAAAAACTTTAAAAAAACTGTTTACTTGTGTCATGTACTACATCTGTCAGACTATCTGATGAATTAACTGAAATTAAGGTAAATAAAATTTAGCCCAGGGCACTGGACTGGAAATCCTGAGCATTTTTCTCAGCTTTGGTCTGATGAATGAGGTGGTACGCATTACTATCACCTCTGTGCTTCAGTTTCCCCATATATAAAATAGTAATGAGCTATTCAACTCACAAACAGCTTTGAAAGTGTTAGTGAAGAAACTTACCATAAGAAAGCTGGGTATTATTGAAGGAAAGGGAGTTTTTAAAACTGAGAGACCCGTGTTTAAAGGCATGTGAAGAATTAAAAGGTGCTGAAATTCCTTCCATTTGTGTAGATTTCATTTGCTGGATGATGAAAGAAAGAGACAAAGGAGTAATCAGGCATACACAGTAGATTGGTCTGTGGAAGTGGTAGGGGCCAGGTACCTGAATTTCTTTTCCAATTGCGTGAGGATTATGAGCAAATTTTGACGTATATCATGTTATCTAGGCAGAGGAAAATGCAGTGAATTTCTTACAGCTGACATGATCTCCCATCAACCATGTGCTCCACTGCATTCCAAACCCAAATTCCCCAGTATTTATGTACCTTAAAATACACACAGCTGCCTAATGGTGCTCTCGAAAGTGCAAATGAAGTGCTTACACCCCACTGCAATCACCCTTAGTCTCTTTAGGTGCTTTACAAAACCCTAAACAAGTGCCTACCTTCACCTGTGAGCACCTTAAACAGCTTAGGAAATGAAGCATTAAGTGAGTCTGGAGTCTAAATGCCATCAAATCGTCAGGAGTATGGGAGCCTTATTCAGGCTGGTGAAAATAATGGTCCAAGATGGATTGAGATTGCATGTCTGAGTCTTTGCTTGGCACAGGAGTAGGGCAGGGGCTACACCCAGACTTCTTACTGTAAGGCCCTCATGTTACAGCTGGGGCTATTGCTGTCCCTGTAGCACATCCAGGGGTCTCACAGCTCTGGATTGTTTGGGACTGTTCCGCTGATCACTGCCACTGTTTGGAGTCACAAACTGGGTTTGCAGTAGATTTGGTTTGCAGCAGATTTGGTTTGCAGCTGACAAACCAGCTACACTTGAAGACGTGATCATTGGTCTGAACACCTCTGAACACGGAGCACTGGCTTTGTATGCCTATACCCAGTCTTAGGATAGAAGAGCCAGACAAATAGGAAAAACCCATTCTGTGGGAAATTATCCTGCTCCAGCTCTGCGTGGACACGCTCCTGTAGAGGTTCACTGAATCTCTTTTGTCAATTAGGCACTTTTAAAGGCATCATATACAGGATGCTCTTTGGACTGGGTGGCTTTTCTTCAGCTGCCTTTTCACAGACAGACTTGTCCCTTATACTTCTCCACACCCCTCCCACTGGTTTTCATTTCCCTCCGTCAGACTGCTTTGTGGCATTTAGGAACTTTCTAGAAAGGAAAAGCTGTTTTTTGTAAATTCCAGTGCTTTATGCAGCTGAAATCAGTGTCCATTCATAGCATGTTTATGAACAATTTTGGTTTGATTTGCAGCTTGTGTAAGCATACATCAGCCTTGCAAAATAGAAAAGATTGCTTATTGTTCTATATGTGTAGAGCAAGATTTCAAGACAACTTCATCCTGTGCATGTACAAAAAAGGTATATGGGCCCAAATAATTTTCATTCTTTCTGTATTATTTTCTAGTCTTTGTGTTGTGCTGGTTTTGAAAATAAAGTAAGCAGTTTCCAGACCTCTTCCAGAAAATTAAATTTCTCTTCCAGTCTCTTTGAGTTGTTTGTTTATTTTTGACAGTTTTCTCTGTTGAGACAGTGAAAATATGCTTGGCAGTTTCAAGTTTAATTCATATATCATTATAGAACTTTCCTATGCAATCTAAGAGGAAATCATAATTTTCCTGTATGTCTTGGGATCACCCTGTAGAAGATTGTAATGCACAGTTGCTTTGCCGTGATAGATTTAGTCTGTTGGATGACTGAAGCAACTTTCATAAATAAGGGTTTATATCTTTGATGTAGCTACTGAATCAAAGGGAGCTTTATGGCAAATTAGCAGCTTCCTGATTCTTGGGACATTCTGTTGATGGGAATATTCTTCTTGGAAAGTTAAAACTCCAAATGACTAACCTAGTCACAGCAGCCTTCCACCCTCTGTTTCTGTGGGGTAAAAAATGAAAATTGCAAGTGACATGGGTGCAGCAGCTGGTTCTTCACAGAAAGGATGAGTAAGCAGTGGGATTCTTTGTGGGAGTTAATAATGGATGTTCATATTTTGCACAGGCTGAGAAAGCAATGAGATCTTGTGAACTGAGAGCATGCGGAGGAAATGAACTTAAGTGGTTGTTACAATAGCCCCTTGAGTCCTGCTACTGGTGCCTTTTCAGTGGTAATATAGCTCTTGATATGACTTGACATGGATGCTCTTAGGAAGAAGGAAAACTTCCTAGAAGAAAATCTGAAAAAACCTGCAGAAGGAGCTGCAAGTTTTTGTGAGTTCAATGGAGCAGCGCCCAGTGGGAGGAAATGTGGTATCTTGCTAATTAATGGGCTGAATTGTCAGGCAACTTTCAGCTCTCAATAGGCTAGTCAACTCCATTAATCAGTTCAACCCTGCATGGGTCTCCTCTAATAATGCTGTTAGTGTCACATTGTATTAATAATCAAAATTCCTATTAAATGACATTCCGCAAGTGTGTCTTTCCCATGTGTAAATGAAATCTGAAGATACACTGGTTGTTTTCTTTCTTTTATAAGACTTTGCAGTTACTGTTCTTTAACACCTGTTTTGGAGTGGAATTTGTTTGCTCAAAATCTCATTAAAATCCACAACATTCAGCAAACACAGTTGTCCAATTGTTTTGTTTTCATTTTTTTTTATAGTGAGTATAAAAATTAAAAAGGCACCATTAGGATGAGCTTCCAGACCTCTCTGAATGTCCATGGGTTTAATCCCCAGGAGCTATAAGAATCCTTTTTTAAGCACAAGTCCACCATTTCTATGCTTTTTGATTCACTTGAAGCCTGAAACCCAAAATGATGCTGATTTAAAAACAGCACAGTCAACCTGGTTTGTAAAGTGTGCAAACAGCTTTCAGGAGGCAGGAAAAACAAAGAGGAATATAGGAGTGAAGGGCTAGGTCCATTTCCAGACTGCATGCAGATTTGATTAGAGACCACCAGCTGAAACACGGTCAGTGTGTACAAGTCCAGAGCACAGCTTACACTTTGACTTATTTGCTGTAGCCTGAGATTTTGCTGGGCGTATCTTAATCAAAGCCCTGTAACACATTCCTCAGGAGAAGTTAATCATTAGTTGAATCTCAGTCTCTCAAATAATTTTTATATCTATAAGGAGATCTCTTAAGAGCCTTGTGCTACCCTGTGTTTCCCCAAAATCTTTCCAACAGGACTTCTTTGGCCAGTTCACAGACCCACATCCTGGCATGGAAGAAGAAAAGACATTTACATCTTAGACTATTCCTCTCAGGATTTTCCCTCTCATATTCTATGATTAACTGTTGAATTTTAAAGTTATGTTTCAATTATGAGTTCTGGCTCAGACTACCCAGTAACTAAACTTCATGATGTTGGATTTAAGAAATATAGTAATTGTCTATTACTGAGATTAAAAATTATAGTCACTGATTTTTTTTTTAAACTATGTCTTCATGCTCTTTCACTTGCTCTAATTTTTTATGTAAATTCCTTAGCTGTGAGCTGCCTGGACTGAGGATATATTTTGCTATTTGTGTCCAAAGGTTTCCCCACCAAGCAATTTGTATGCATCACAGGAAAGGTGGGGTATACATCCATGAAATTTCTGGGGAACTTAGCATGAATATCAATTTTATTTTAGAAATGTTGCTTCTTTTGTGGTTATATAATCTCTCAGTCAACTGGCCAGGATCATGTCCTCAGCCAGCAAAGGTCTCTGAAGGCAGTCAACTAGGCAGAGAGGCCTGGGCCCAGTATTGTCCCAGTACCAACAATACCTGTCTGTCCTCTGAAGTAGAAACCCCAGAATCTGCAGATATATCCATCTGGGTCCAGGACTGACCACTGCACATGGGGAAATGATTTTACAGAGCCAAAAGAGAGGAAAGATGCAAAGAATGCAAGCAGCAGTAATGAGAACAAATTGTTGGGTCAGTCTGCCTGGCTCTGCGCTGCAGCTGTGGAAGGCAAATCATCTCACTGCTGCTGATAACAAAAGCACAGAATGAAGCATTCCCTGCTTTCCTAAGTATCCATCACACTAAGCTCCACAGTGACCAGGTGTTTGCATTAGCCTTGCTTCTTGAGCCTCTTTATATGCCATCACTGTCAGTCCAGCAGCAGCCCAAAGCTCTTCCCAAGGTCACCCACCACCCACAATGTCTGTTTACCAGCTTGCCCTGTCCTCTGGTCAAGCTACAAGATCAAGGTGGGGGCAAATTCAGGAGTGTCTCCTCAAAACTATGGTCTCTGAGCAATTTGGGACCACAGGAGAAAAATCTTCTCTAATCCACTTTACCAGTAAGTTTCTGAAACCTGTTGTTTGTGTTTCTCAAGCACAGTGGCTTTGAGGTCAAACTTCAGCCAGGTTATTAATGGCAGCAAGGCCAGAAGGTAGATGAGCCATGGATTACTAGTGAATGTTGGAGAATGGTTAGAGGATCTGGGACATGGATTATTGATAAAGGGTACAAATCAATAACAGAACTGTACAAGCAAAAGCCTGCACAAGAAAATGCCTCCATGAGAAAATGCCTGTGTGAGAAACAGGCCTGAGAACCAAAAGGGAGTTTTAAGGAAGTACAGTCTTGTGCTGATAAGATATACTGACCTTGAGAAGGGAAGAAGATCTTTGATCTCTCAAGTCAAAACATAGATAATAGAAGCTTGCCAAATGTAGTCTTTTATCTAACCCAATTATGTAGAGGTAAGAATGCACTTTTGTAAGCTTAAGCCAATCAAGAACTGACAAGCATATGTACTGATACTATATAAGTGCCTCTCTATTGCCAATAAACGAAGCTTGCTTTATCAATCACATTGATTGTCTGCATGTCTTCCCCCGCCGAAAGTCAAGAAGTGAAGACATGGCCCTTTGTACAAAGGGAGAGGAAGCAAAAAGTGGTAGATGAATGTCACTAGGACCTAGGGACTGCAGGTAGGAAAGAAGACACACTTGCAGAAATCCCATAAAACTCTCCAAACCTTTACACCCTGTGACAGTCTAATTCAACCTGCAGCCTTCTAAGCACAGTCCCTCTGATCATAATGAGCTCTTCAAAAACTTTCACTCACTGCAAGGTTTAAAGGAACAAGTAAGGTTTTGGAGTTGGATCAGCCATCTAATATTGCCCTGAATTAATTCAGGTGTGATGTAGAATACATCTTTAGGAAGACACCAGTTTTGATTTAGAAATAGGATCCTACCAGCCCACAACACATAGAAGTCAAAGGAGAAGATTAGCTCCAAACGAGAAAGAGAATTATGGAGTAGAATAAAGATATAATGTGTCACATTTTCAATAAATGTTAAACAACTCAATCTCTGAAGCCAGAAGAACTATGCTGATTTATGCCATTGTAAGAATCTGAGTCTAGAGTTCTAGGACTTTTTTTTAAGCAAAGCTTTGCACTTCATTGTAATGCTGCTGTTGAAAGAATAGGTGGGGGTTTACATTTCTGCAGTTTGATGAAGTGTGCTGTACTTTGTACCTGATAAGCATAATATGTTTGTTTATTTATTAGGTGGGTAGAAGAGAGATTTATGTCCCTAATGATGCATTTCCCTTGCTTTTATGTATTTGGTGTTGCAAATGACAACTTTATAAGTAATGCAACTTCACTTAATTACAGCCCATTTTCTTCAAAACAAGTAGGGACATGAATTTTCTGGGGGACTTGCCTTCATGGAAAATCTGAAGTTCATAAAAATGAACTGCTGCATATCTAAAAGGATGAAGAAATGGTAGTAAGAACCAAATTGGAATAATGCTAGATGTCAAGTCAGCTGGTGATTTTGCTGTAGAGAGACCAATTCCCTTCAATGATTTGGAAGGAGTAAGAATTACTAATGCAATTAACTCTTTTTTTTTTTTTTTAAATTTAAAAATACAGTTTAAGACTCCCATCTCTGGAAATCCTCAAGGTCAGGTTGAACGGGGCTCCAAGCAACATGGTCAGTCTAGTGAAAGGTGTCCCTTATTCCAACCATGAGGCTGGAACGAGAAGATCTTTAAGGTCCCTTCCAACCCAAACCATTCTATGATTCAAAGATATTAAACATGGTATGATTTACTAGTTTGGATTAAAAATGTATTTTCTGTAGGATTCATGGTATGAAAAATACATTCAAAACGTGAACGGACAATACAGAAGCACTGAACAACCCAGCTTGTTGGGCACAGTTAACAAGCCAACTGCATTAGCACACGTGACCCAGGAATACCCAGAGCCCAGAGTAATGTCTGGTGGCTGAACACACTTTACTGCTCAGATGCCTAAAGTGGTTACTTAAAAGTGAGCCTAATGGTCTTCACAGGACCGGTTCAGAGTTTTGATTTGCAGAGAAATCAGCCTCCATAAAAAGCAGACAGTCCAAGGATGCCAAGGGAAAATATGCAAGGAGACAAAAAAGGAAATTTGAGCCATGCTCAAGAAAACTTGATTCACTGTAAATGTCACTGCAGATGAAGCTCTTCAAGAGGGGTGTAAGAGCAGGCAGGATGTGGTGGATGAGCTTTGCACAGGCAGGATACATTATTTGAAGAAACATCCTGCCATGATTTCAAGTGGCATTTATTTCAAATCAGTTGGCGAGTTTCTGGCAAGACAGAGGGGTCATGTGGGTTTCTTATGAGAGAGGAAGTGTTCTCATGTTGCACTACTCAGCTGAAGCATGAATTTCATCCCTAAAGCCACAGACAGCATGTGCAGGTGTTGATTCTTTTGTTCTCTTTCCCTCTTTTGGCAGAAGCAGTTAGAAGGCATTTTTCTTGACATTAGTCTTTGTCAAAAATAAAAAAATCCTATGGAAAACATTCTGTACCATTTCAGACATTGAAATACAGACTAGGTTTGATAGAAAAACATTTACTGGTATATGACTAAATTATTACAATCTGTCATGTTAAGGGATCTGAGATCAGTTGGTTAGGACTTACCTGATGTGTGTCAATACACCATGGAGCTGTTTTTTTATTAACCCTTCTCTCTCCTGGAAACATCAAATAGCATGGCATTGGCAGTGTAGGGAAGGTTCTGGGGGTTTGTCCCTCTAGCAGAGGTACTCTGGTCCTCCTGGTCAGTGGGGCTTGTAAATTTTCTGATGCAGTTTCCATAAAACCTTCCTGGTTTCAGGTGTGATTGTATTCCTGAAATTCACTTGTCATGCTAATTTTTTCATCCTTTGTCTCTGACCAAAGACAAATCTTTATCTGATGTTTAAAGTGTTTTACAGCATTCTCAAATTTACAGTTCTTTTACCCAACATTAAAGATATTTGGTTACTTTAATTAAAAACTGTTGTTATGTAGCACTTAGGCATTTAGCTAGAGCACTTTACTGCATCATGCTGGAGTAATTACTCAGAGTTGTCATCCAGGGTGTCTAGGATAGGTATTGTATGATTCATATTTTAGCTAATCACCTTCTGGCAAGTATAAAACTCACATTTGCTAGCCCTGTGATGCTAACACTTAACATGAAGTTCCTACTAGACACGCTCCTTGTGACAACACAGTTTCCAGGAGTCACAGGGGAAAACAAGGGAGTGAGGTTTTGTTTAGACTACTGCATAGTAGACTGCCTGCTGTGTAGGCAGGCACTGACATTTGCCTGTACACTGAACTAGGAAGATGCAAGATAAAGATGATTCACAATCTGGGAGTGTGTTACGAGGGCCTCAGACCTGAGGTGATATTGCAGTCCTCTTGCAAAGCTGTGTGAGTTGGAGGGCAGCAGCCTTCTAAGCTGTTGTGGTTATTGGCAATTTAATCCTATATCACTTCTACCTAATGGGGTCATTCCAGTCCCTCCAAGATCAGAGTCTCATTTGGAACAAGTGAAACATGGTATGGACAATAACAGGGAGCTGATGTCAGCTCTCCAGGAACCCTCTCTGAACCCGAGGGAATTGTGGAAATCCTGGGGAACCCCTAGTCAGACTGACAGCTCTGGTTAGAAGTCAGGCACTGCTGCCTAAGAATGAAAAATCCATGAGAGGCATGGAGAGGAAAAGTTAATGTAATATTAAAACTAGAAATATCCATTCTGTCAAATGAAGTGCCCTGCTGTTTGATCCCATTTGCTGGAGTAAGGCTTGGTTTTTAAATTACATGTCAGATATAATTTTGCACGGAGGACATGAAATGTGGGACTGTTCTTTAGAGGAAGAAAAGATCAGCTCAGATCCAAGTGCCTGACTAATAGTGAGCTCTCTTGCATAATGGTTCCAAATTTGGCAGCCAGCTGCAACCTCGAGTGAGGGTTTGGAAAGGGGCCATGGACACTGACAGCAGTGTCCAGTGCTGACTCAGGAATCTCTATGTCCCTTGGAGGCATCCCTGTTTTGCAGTGAACCCAGAAAGCAAAACACCTCCGCACTTCCCTTAGGATCGCATGGCAACACCTGCAGTGAGCTCACTTCAGGGAGAAGCCACAGTGTTTGTGCAGAAAAGGACAGAGACAGAGGAATAGGAATAGGAACCAAGTGACCACACCTCCTTGTGGGTTTTCTGAGTTAAATCAAGAGGCACTGGTCTGTGAGCACAATGGCAAAAATCCAAGTTTCCTTTCCTTTCTTGTGGAACAACACTTCTGAATACATATTCAAACTTGCTTCAAGAGGTTGTCTTCCTCTTACAAGCCATTTCTCTGCCTTATTTTATTATCCAGTCTTATTGTATCCTTGCTAAGTGTGCCTGTTGGGATGTGAAGGCAGAATTAGCACCTGTGTTTCTATTCACTTTCTGTCTTTCTCTGCCTGAATTTTCATGCTAGAAGAAATTTTAAGGGTGATTATCGACCTTACTGATGTGATGGGAAGATTCAATCATCCTGTTCTTTAAATTAAAAGCCTTGAATACCTAGAATAGAAGGCAGTCCCCATGGGCAATTTTTAATTAAGTTTTCTCTCATTGATTCTAATCCGTACTAATGTCTACAGGTCTCAAGGCAGACCCGAGCCGCATTGTGCAAGGTGCTGTATGAATCTGGGGAAAGGAATTCATCTCAGCTGATTTTAGCCATCCAAAAGTGAAGCACCTATGCTGTGCTTGTTGAAAGGGTTCTCTCTTTAGTGTAAAACAAAACAGCAAACCAGCCCATTCTGTGATACGTGTTTTAGAAAGGTGGGATCAGTCTTATTCTGGAGGTGCCTCTGTCCATTAACTAAATAAGAAGCTTGTCTTGGTGTCTTGGTCTAAGGATGCTCAGGTGAAAATCAGCCCTGGTGTGTGGTCTTTTGCACCACAGGAAGAAATAGCCCTTAGCCCATCTGAATTCTAATTTCTGCAGCAAACAATGAAACAGGAGAAATTAGCAAAACAGTACTGAGTGGTGAAATTACTTGCACACACTTCAAAGTAGAGAGGGAAGCAGCACCCAGACCTTCTTGCCCCCTTACCCCAGTGCTGGGTCACCAACTCAACTGGAGATTCAAACAGTATCTTCTTGGCTCAGCGAGGATGAAAGCTGGTTTACCCAGGATGAGATGAGATTCCAAAGGGCATTATTTGCAAAGGTTTCCATGCAATTGTGTCTTACTTTCCCCAAGAAGGAGGCAGAACTTGAGGAAGCCTTGCAGATCTTTGCTAAGATCTCTGATTTTCTCCCTACAGGAAGCTCTTCACACCAAAATTAAGTTTGGGTGTGTTGGTCTCCATGTGATTGTCCAAATGAAGTCTCTGATTTTGTCACAGTTTGATAGCTCCACCAGCTACTCCATCCTCAAGAGCCTGTCCCTGACAGCTTTTAATCACATGAATGGTCAACTACAGAGTTGGATTGAGTGAGTTGAGCACAACGGATTTTTTTTTCTTAATTTTCACTCTGTCTCTCTCTATTTACAGATTTTTCTGGCAATAGACAAGAATTTCCTGTAATGTGTTTCTTATTTGAAAAGATTCATGCATTTTGTGAGCAAATAATTCTTAGCCTGTAGTTTGTTCACCAGTAATTTGTTGAGGATATTTGGAATGCATGCAATGTTGGTTAGATACATAATTCACTTCATATTGTAACTGTGCTCTGATTGTGTAATTTATATAATAAAATATAAGGCAAATTATGAATTTTACAATTGCTTGAACAACAGGAAATTTACTCTCAATGAATATTTGCAGATTCTGTCTCAACATTCATTTTTCATGAGCTTTCATTTTGGCAAAGACGCTTTGCTACAATATTTCTGGAAAGCAAAAACCAAAAGGATCTTAAATGCAGACAAAACAGTTGGGGAAACAAACTTGCATTCAATGGAAAGCACTTGCTGGGTTCGTCCAGGACTGCTGCTGTGTTGTTTTGCCCAGTCCTTCATCTCACTGCTGGTCTGAAGATTGAAAGCGTCTGTCAATGGAAATAATAGAGAATGAGAAAAACTGAAAGTCACTGTGTACCCAGCATTAGATCCATAATTCAGGACTCCAAGTCATGCACTGGATAGCTGAAACAGAGACTGCCTCCAGCTATCTTCTCTGCCTCTTTGGGAGGTCTCCCCTCCCCATTAACTGTGCTTTCCTAGTCATTTACTCAAAACAGACATTCACCCTCTTTTCTTTTTTTTAATGATTGGCTCCCGTGCACCCTGTAGAGCAGCCACAGCTGGGCCCAAGCCACTGCAGGCACTTCACGGCTGCTTTTGGGCTCCCCAAGGATGCAGGTGGCACTTCTCTGCCTGCCCGGACCCCATGCTTGGGAAGGCTTCAAGGAAGAAAGGGAGAGGCATCTGGCTCCCTGCTGTGGCTGAGGGAACATGCGAGCACAATGGGACAGCCAGCAAATCAGACCTGGGACATGTTGCCAAGTGTAGTGCCGTGCTGACAGCTTTGGAGCAATCCCTTGAGATAGCAGACATTGCTGGCTTGGGATTTGGGTTTGATTTTTTAAAATTCCTTTGCAGTTGAGCTCTACAAAGTCACTCAAGTGAAATGTGGCAAAGCTTGAAAGCCCTGAAGACATTATTTATTTTTACAAATCCTGCAATAAGTCAGTTTAGTTGTTCTGAGGTTGTTTTATAATTTTGGATATTTTTTTCTGTTTTTTTTTTTTTCCACTCCTTTCACCGGGAGAGTTCTTTGGTTCTAAGCCTCAGAGAGGTCTAGGTAAAATGGTGGATTTTTCATGGCATTCACTCAACAGGTTGAGTTGTCCCACCTGCTGCTGGTCTTCTGCTGACCCATAGAGAGCTAGAGTGGAAAGGCTGGGAGAGCTATTGTATTGATCCACCAGTAAACTAGAGCCAAGGTTTTTAACCAAACTTTGCCATTTGCCTATATGCGCCCACGTACGTTCATGAAAAGCACTGGCCCAATGCATTGTGAGCAGTGGAGCTTTATTTGACCCTATTTGCCTAAAATGCGGATAACTGGGGCTAATTTTTTCCTTATTGCCCTGAAATTGGGGAAATTGCATCAACATTGCAGTTGGCCACAGGTATCCATGTGGACAATTGAAACATGTATCATGTGCCTTTCTGGGCTTGGCACTGCACCCAAGGCTTCACCCTTGCACGGTGCCTGTGTATCAGTGACTCTCCCTCTGTGGAACAATGCACAGCACGGCACATGCCATCGGTGCCATCGGGGCTGAGGCAATCAGTGATTGCCATCTGATTGCTGTCTCCTTGGTGGAGGTATGGGAACATGGCTGCTCCAGACATGTGTAGCGGGTTCAGTTCGTAAACCGGGCAGAAACACCAATTAATAGGGGTTTGGTTCGAAATATCCATTACTTACTTATTTTCCTTCTGTGAGATAAGAATTAGGAGAAAGCAAAGCAGGCACAAAACTTAAAAGAAGATAAAGAAGTTTATTAAGAAAAAGAAAGAAAAAAAAGTCAGACTAAGAAAAAGAAAAAAAAGTCAGACTAAACCTTCAGAACACTTCTCCTCCCCCCACCTTTCTCCCTTCTTCCACTGACAACGTAAAAAGACAACCCTTGAGATTTTCAGTCAGTTTACCACCTCTATAATAATCTCTTTTTCAGTTCACTTAGGGAGAGGAGTCTCTCTTGCTCATGGTATGGAGACATCTCCACAAGAAATAGTTCTCTCATGGCTTCAATGTCACAGCGAGACAGCCACCCAAGATGGTTCTCTGCTCACATGTGAAAGTCCCTTCCCTCGTCTTACAGCTTTCCTCACAACTATTTTTGAGGGTTCAGTCTTGAGCTAATGGGGTACGATTTTAAGGATGAGCTGTTCAGAAACAAAGGTTCTCTTCCCCTATCTCTGGGAGCATCTTCATCTCTAGGAACAGCGGACTTCTTCTTCCCTGGGAGCAAGAGTCTTCATCACTTTCATCTCTCTCTGTTCAAGCTTCTCACCAGATCACAGCTACTTCAACATTTGCTTATTTCAGCGCAGGTACTTTTGCTCACAATTGCAGTTTGAAGGCTCCACCCCTCATGCTTTCATGAAATTACAGTGGGTACTCTGATGTATCATAGTCCATCACCATAGCTTTACAACAGAATTTCAGCTTTGAGGTTTGAAGCATCTTCTCTTTCTCCTCTCTCGGGGTTTCAGCTCTTCCTTCTTCACTGACTTTGGTATCTTTATGCTGTTTTCTTCACGTGCCTTCTCTTTGACTAGGAGAGGATTGATGTCTGCAGGCTTAATCTGTTCTGGAGGAAACTTACAGCACTAAAAGGGTTAATCTCACCTGAGCCTTGCAGCTGGAATTCGCCTTTTGCTGTTGGACACATGATCTTTGCCGGGCAGTGGCCTCAGATGAATTTCGGCCGCACTGGGTGAGGGCCGACCTGGCAGAGCCGCACCGCTGAGCCGCCTGCACGGAGCAGGGCTGTGGGGGCCGCCCGCACGGAGCAGGGCCGCGGGTGGAACAGGGCTGCGGGTGGAGCAGGGCTGCGGGGCTCCGGGGTGGCTGTCTCCCGGCCGGCCCGGCCCGCACCGAGGGGGCTGCGCCGGGTGTCCAGCGAGCAGAAGCGGCTGAGATCTCAGCCAAGCCGTGCCGCAGCCGACCCGGCCGGGCCGCGCTGTGGGCTGCCCAGTTACTTGTCCAAAAGCTGGAAGGAAGAGAGAGATTTCCCGGGCTTTGTTCGTTCTTAAATGTGGATCACAGAGGCGTGTCAAGCTTCTTAAGTGGCTTAAAAAAGTTGCCAGTATTCAAACTAGCCAGTTGATTGGTTCTATTGTGTCTAGAGGAAGCTGTAAGCACCTCTTTGCAAAGAATCACTTCCGTGGCTGATGGAGCCTTCTTTAACTAAAAACCCAAACTATGCTAAACCATGACAACATGGAAGTGAACGAGGACAAAATCTCTTCTGCCAGCCTGCATGAAGCAGCAGCAGCCTTCCTGTGCAGTGGCTGCTTGCTCTGTACACGCCCGGCTGCAGCCTTTAATTAACTTCCCTGGCTGAGCAGTCGTTGCTAATGAAGCAGCTAATTCCGAGAGCAAGGGGCATGTTCCATCACTTAGTGCATTCCTGTGATTCCAGAATCCCATAATACCCCATTTTCCTCATCAGTTATCTCCTTTTGTATTTTTTATATTTATAATTCTACTTCTTTCCCACATGGGTGTCTGTGCTCTGGCTTCAATTACATTTCTGCAAAAACCTATCTGAGCAGGGTACATAGCTTCAGTTCAAGATTTACCAATATCTAATCTCAGGAGAAAAGTGCCATGAGAAGTACAAACCCCAAACTGGATTTATGTGCTCACTTGGAATTAACACAAGCCTCTGAATAAGATTTCTTTCCTTCCTCAGAATGAATTCTGTCCATAACTACTCTGACAAAAATAAAATGAACTAGATTTTTTTCTTGTTGTTGTTCACCATTTGCTATTGTCAAAACACCACTATTTTCGCCAGGGATCAAAGGTGGTCCATGCAACTGAAGGTTTAATATCTGATACAGCCTTTAGCTTGGTCTCCAAATAGATGTAAACCTCACCAATGTGGCATCCTGAATTTTTTTCCCACTGCTTTGTGGTTTTTTTAACTGCATCTTATTCTCAAGGCAGCTTGTCCTAGAAACTTCAGGAGAAGTTTGGCAGAAAGGTCTAGGAATCAATTTTGAGAGAAGGAAAATCTCAGAGGGAACACATCTTTTGGAAACTCAAAAACTTCAAAATAACACAAACTCCAGAAGATACTGAAACAGTGAGCAAGGGCTGAAGGAAGCCTATGGTTCCAACTGAAAAAACATAATTAAGGTGGTGTCTTTCACTCAAATTTTCTGTCAGGCAATCCCACCATCTCTGTTGCTGTTTATTGCACTCTGTTAATCATCGCCTCCCTCAGGCCACTCTACAAAGCTCCTCACTGTTACTGATAAGGTGGCAACACCCAGGTTTTGGGACAATGGGCAAAAAGGAGGATCTCAGCACTACTTCAGCGTCAGAGGCAAAACAGACAGCAGGGGCCAGGTTAGGAGAACTGATTCCGTAGCACCAAGTAGCAGGCGTTAGGTAGCCTCTTGGAAGCCACGTGGCTGTAAAACCTTCTGTAGGAACTTAATGAGCCATGGTCTGGAGAAAAACTTCTGCAGACCCCTCGCCCTTTCTCATCACTGTGCTCCCTTTCAGCTAGAGAAGAGAGCACGGAGAAAAAGCTTCTGCTGAGTGAAGAGAATAGAAAATGTCTGGGCCAGCAAGGAAAGGAAATGACAGAAGCTGCAGCTGGTTGTGGTGAACAAGCTGGATCCCAAGGTGAGAAAAGCAGGGAAGCCTGAGCTGGAGGAGGTCCACAGGCAGCAAGAAGAGAGGCAGTAATAGAGCTAGCTATTTGCTCAATTAATTATCATTTGTTTAATTTGTAATTTAGAAATGAAATTATTTTTTGTGATTCATTCAGAAGAAATTTCCCAAGGTGCCGAGAGCAGTTTCCTAAAATGAAAGATGATATTCTGTGATTAGCAAAATGATTATTGCATTCTGGGCTGAGGGGGCTGTTATGGCAAGGCACAGCTTAGCAGCACATCTCTCTAGTCTTAAACCTGTTAAGGAAGCTTCATGTCCCACCATCCAGGAGCCACTCTGGCAGACACACTCCACCGAACTGGGACTGAGGCCCCTTCACAGCTACATACCCCACACTCACACAGTCCCACCAGGTGTCCTTACTAGCTCCATCCCAGGCTGACCACAGCAGAGTCTGAGATGTCCAGATCCTTAAAATAATTAAATCTTGGTGCAATAACAAAGCGACAGCTCAAGTTGGTGCCTCCAAGGAGAGACCCTTGGGGCTGGGAGTCCTTGGCTCCTGCTGTGTCTCTGAATGTCCTGTCACCTGGGCTCAATGCTAGTATTATTGTGTTTGTTGTTGTCATTATTAAGAAAGGAGGAAGACTTAACTCAGGAGATTATAATAATCTTTTATCAAGAATTGAGGGAGACTTGAGGAAAACATGAACTTGCACAACAGTTAAAAAAGCCATACACTGATACTGGTCTTGGTTTAAAGATTAGTGATGTTAAAGAAATAAAAATAAAGGGCTAATAATGAAATGCAAAAAACCTTAAAATGTGTCGTCTTATTAACTATTACCAAAACAGTTTGTTTTACTTTTAATTCTGTATTGACTCTATTGATTTAGTCTTCTTTAAAACAGTAGTCTCTTCAAAGATACTTATGTACTTTACCCTTTTCTCATCAGAGGAACAACATACTGAAAGCAAATATCGACTCTGGTATATGGAAGTTAACATGCATACTGCAGGCTTGTGCTTTTGTCCTGTATGTTTTAATGGAGAGAGAGAAGTATTGCTGCTAAGCCAGAAACAGGAGATATTTTTAGCTGCTGAATATTAATAAATCAAGGAGTTCCCTATCTTTCATGAAAGCACAAAGAACATAGAAATATTGGGCTGTATTAAAAAGGAGGTATCTATTAAAAATAGCAGTTGGAATACAAAACACTAAGAGATCGAAGAAAATTTGAGTTCAGCTTTGTCTCACTTGCAGACCAGGGATGTTTGTGAGCAGGACTGCACACAGTCCTGTAGTGACAGAATAATATACTGAAAGTACGTATAGGATCCTGTAGTATTTCAAAGTCCCTGTAGATCAAAAAACAAGGCCATGATTATTATAAAAGAGAGAGGCCAGTCAATAACTTTCAGGAACAGATGGACATCCCTAGGCACAATTCTGAGTGCCCCAATTCTACCTGGGATAAAAAAATCATTTGGTGCCAGTAGTCCTGCACTCTGTGTATCAGAGCATCATTTACACCTGGACAGAAATCTTTTTTACTCTCATTTTAAGCAAATTTAGCACAGACCAGAAACTATGCAGGGAAAAGGGAACGACAAGCTGAGCACATTATTATTTATTATTAACATTATTACACTTCAAAGCTGCAATAAACTGAGAGATTTGGGTTCCACCTAGTTATGCACTGGACAAACACAGTCAAGAAGGCAGTATTTGTTCCCCATCCCCCCTTTTTTTCATTCCCCCTCAGTGGTCCTTCTGGGAAATACACAGAGTAATAACCAAAAGCCCTGTCTTTAACCTCTCTGAAGTCAGGATTATCTAATCTTACAATAGGCCACTAGTGCTTGGAAACCTGAAGCTCTGGATTTCACCAAATGAAGTGAGATAAAAGTGTCTGTGCATACATTACCCATAGCATGAGTAAAGCAACGTAAGGTTTGTGAAGGAATGTGTATCTATGTATCTACCTGTGCCTGTGATTTTGTAGCTCGAAGGGATGAGCACCACAGCTACTGCCACCCACTTGGAGCTACAGCTTCCAGTTTTACCAGTGCTGATACTTTTAATTCCCAAAAATGTTCTCAATCAATTCTCACACTAAAGGACCCAAATTTTGTTCTTCAAGGTAACTGTAGAAACCTTAAGAAAGAAACTTTTCAGAGATCAAACACACTATTTGTAGAAATGTCTCAGAGGAATGAAAGAAGAGCCGGGCTGGCTCTGAGTAGTGCTGAACCTGAGTGAACCTCCTTTTTCTGATCTGCCCAAGAGGGGCTGCACAGAATGAAGCAAACAGCCAGCACACTGTGATGCCCACATACATCCATGAATGTGTTGAGACTTCCTAAGGCAGAAGTCACACTCAGTTCATTGTCTTAAATAGCCATTAGTGCACCTGCACTACACAGAGGATGCACGGATTTATCATTGTCCGAATTCCACTTCTTCCACTAGGCAAAGTTTCCTCTCTTTCGTTGTACTTGCTGCCTCTTAAAACTTTTCTTAACACTCAAGATAAATGTGAGACAATAAAGCTCAGCTTTTACAGCACTTTTAATGCAAAATGGATCCTTAAGCAATTTGCTGAGTTAAATCACACAGTTACAGAATTAAATAATGTAAATTTAATTTTTGCAGCTTTAATGTATTACTCCTTGTTTTATTGCTACTGTCCAATTTGAGTAATTCTTTCCCTTCTTTTTAGTGCTATTATTTAATATTTATATAACAGTGCTGATCACAGGTCTCAATAAGACTGATCTGAATGTTGTACAGACTGAGTAGTCACATGTTATGCTTCTCAAGAGCAGATCCTGAAAGATGGGATGCCATCCAGAGGGACCTGGACAAGCTTGAGAAGTGGGCCCATGGGAATCTCATGAGGTTTAATAAGACCAAGTGCAAGGGGTTGCAGAGCAACCACTGGTATCAACACAGACTGGGGGATGAACAGACTCAGAGCAGCCCTATCCAGAAGGGCTTGGGGGTGCTGGTGGATGAGAGGCTGGACATGGCCTGGCAATGCGCACTCACAGCCCATAGAGCTACTTGAATCCTGGGCTGCATCAAAAGCAGTGTGGACAGCAGGGCAAGGGACGGGATTCTGCCCCTCTGCTCTGCTCTGCTGAGACCCCACCTGCAGTGCTGCATCCAGCTCTGGGGTCCCAGCACAGGAAGGACATGGACCTGTTGGAGCAAGTCCAGAGGAGGGCCAGAAAGATGATTAGTAGGAGGGAGCACCTCTCCTACAAGAAAAGGCTGAGAGAATTTGTTTTATTCAGCCTGGAGGAAAGAGGGCTTTGGGGCTACCTAATTGCTGCCTTCCAGTACCTGAAGGGATCCTACAAGAAAGATGGAGAGACTATTTACAAAACATGGCTTCCAAACTGAGAGAGAGTAGGTTTAGATTAGATATTAGGAAGAAATTCTTTACTGTGAGGGTGGTGAGGCACTGGACCAGGTTGCTGAGAGAAGTTGTGGGTGGTCCATCACTGGAAGTGTTCAAGGTCAGGTTGGATGAGGCTCTGAGCAACCTGGTCGAAGGAAAGGTGTCCCTGCCATGGAAGGGGGGTTGGAACTAGATGATCTTTAGTCCAATCCAATCCCTTCCAATCCAAGCTGTTCTATGATTCTGTGATTCTGTGATTCTGTGATTCTATGTTTCTATGATTCTATGATTCTATGATTCTATGAACCTTCAGAATTAAATTTTGCTTTCACTGGTATCAGTGGTATAACTTAATTGGTTTTGTGGAAGCCCTTAGAGAGACCTCCTCCAATTATGGGCACCAGATGATTCAGTCATCTCTAGTCTGATTGCAGGTGAGACACTTGTGGTTTTAAAGGTCCAAAGATGAATTTCTGGATGTTGTATCTACAGTTACAGCAATTCTTGGTTCATGCTCAAGGCACAAACACAGCACTGAGATCTTTCACATGCACTATGCCAGCATGCAGCAATGCAGTTAGCTCCAGCTGCTCTGTCTCCTGAGGAGAACTCAGACAACCAGCTGTGGCAGTCAGCAACCCAAGTTTAGCATGTAACTTTCAGTCGTGGTGAGAACTCTTGATTCCTTTGTTCTGCTGTTTGCATGTTTTCCCTGATTGGTTAATGTTTTTCCCTGCTTGCTTTATGTATGAAGTTATGTATATTCATTTCCCAAGTTTAATATGTATCAGTTCTAGAAAGTTCTTTGTTCCTCAATGCCCCATTGGTTCCTTCCCTAAATCCCTCCTTTGTGTTATTTCCATTGGTTCCCTTACGCTCAACGCTGCCTCCTGTCAAGTATCGCATTTGCTGTATCCCTTATC
Organism: Corvus moneduloides; assembly: GCF_009650955.1. Lineage (NCBI taxonomy): Eukaryota > Metazoa > Chordata > Aves > Passeriformes > Corvidae > Corvus > Corvus moneduloides. Next base: position 22,180,770 of record NC_045479.1, on the reverse strand, counting down.
CCCGCCTTTCCTATCCCCACTATAAAATCCCTGGACCTTTGTCAGATCCTCAGCTCTCCATCTCTTCCCCCCATTGTCTCACTTCAATAAACCTTCTGCGCAGAAATTACATGGAGAGTCCCCCCTCTCTCTCCCTTCTTTGCCTCTGCCTGCGTGCCTTCACACCCTGTTTAGGGATGGCCCCCTCGGGTGAGGAGCGCACCCTCATCTGCCTGCAATTCTGTGTGTGTCTGTGCCTGCCACAGTGCAGTTGGGTTGCGGCTAGACCTCCGGGCTCTCTTTGAGCTAGCACGCAAAAAACCTGACACCCGCAAGCAGAAGTCTGGTGAAAACTTGGCTAAGGAGACAGACATGAACTCTTTGAACATCTGGTCAGGGTGATGTGTGAAAAACAATATTCAAAACTGCAGTCTCATTGCCTGCTGAGCCCTGGCAGAGAACTGTCAGGAGACAAATAATGAACGTTGAAAGGCCTAGCCTCTGCCTAGTCAAGTGGCCAGAGGCGGAGAGAAATGTGGAGGTCTTCTTTCCAAGGGATTGGGCACCAGCGTGTGGTGGAGAGGAGTGACTTGCTCTGCTTCAGACATGAGACTTGCTGGGGCCACAGGCGCATGCACAAGCATCAGTGCTTGAATCAAGCCCATGCTTTAATTCCATGACTATTTCTAGAGTGATAACTTTTGGCTCCCTGCAGTTTGCTAGCAGGACTAAAAATTGCTTCAAGTGTACTGACCTTTCTATTCTGAGACAGCTTTCACAAGTCCCTTAGAAACAGCAGTGAGCCCCAGGGGACCACAGCCTGCAGGCTGCAAACCGATGTCCTAAATACTCCAACGGCTATTCTGAAGTGCCAACTTCCCCGAGGATGCAGAAAACCAGACCTTAGCACAGCCTTTCTGGAGAGGCAGACCCAGAGAGAAAAGAAATATTTTGGCTGGCTCCAGTGAAGTAATCTTTCATGGGCAGTTGTCTGCAGTCAGGAGACAATATACTGAGCAGCAGATCTGATTCCTTACAGTAGAAGCTCCTCTCTATTTCTTATCACATGCTGAGTAGCAGTCAAGTTCCACGCCCTGTGGCCTTTCACAGACCTTATCTACATCTTATTCCTCATGTCCTTCAAGAAAATCTGGCCAGAAGTTTTTCATCAGAAGATTGGTTGTTTTCCCCTTTTGCCAGTTAATGAACAAGGAGTGTGCCAGGAGACTGTACTGACTTTCTAACAGTCTGAGGAAAAACAGGTTTCCTGTCAACTTCCTTTTCTTCTGGGCACCCACCCATGAAACACTGCAGATTCAAGCATCTGCTGTCCCTGGGAATTTTGAAGGGAAAGTGCTCAGACCAGGCCGAGCTCTCCAGAGATGGCACCTCAAAACTCTGACATTCAAGTGACCTAGGAAGCACTATGGATTTTACCAAGGAAAACTGTGATATGGTAACACTTTGTGAGTCTCACAGTAGTCGTGGGGCTTTAACTCAGTGGATTGCTCTGTCCTGATAATCTTCCTCGCATGATCTTCATGTAACATCTTATCATCCCTGTGGCACAACTGCACTCATTTTTTTGTTCTTCCGCAGCTTGTTCCCCTTTTCATTGAAAGGAATATCCCCTTCTCTTCACCATTGTCCTGCCCAGGCAGCATTTCACTGAAGCCCTCTCGATGACTATTCTGTTCTTCTCCCTGGACATTTTTTTCCAGAAGATGTGTGCCAGAATAACGTTTTCAAAAAGCTCATTTCCCCACCAAGATGCTGTGGAAAATCAGAGAGCAGAATGAAAGTGCATTTTCCCATGAGAACTCTTGCCTCTACTGCTCTCTGCAGATCCCCTGTTGCTGTCTGTGGCATTTCCCTGGAGGCTGCCGTCTGAATGACAAACAAGTGAAGGGACAAGACTCATTTAAAAAGAACAAAAGCTCCCAGAAAACCCTGAAGGGCCTTTCCACTGCTGCAGAGAAGTACCCTCCAGTAGTCAAAAGGAAACCTCTGAATGTCCAAACAGAAGTGCCCTCTGAGCCTTTCAAACCAAGCAAGGCTTCCCTTAGATTTAAGGCTCCCTGGAACTTTGCTTGGTTTGGTGCAAACCTGAGGGCTCTTTGTGCTCCAGCCATCAGACAACAGTTTAGAGGCACGTGGCCATGAGCGGCGTCCCTTTCCTAGTGAGGGAAATACAGGGAGAGTCCTTTCCCTGGGCATTTGAAGCAGCTTTGTCCAAGGGAGCCTTTTTCAGCTGACTTTGCTCCAGGTCCAAACTAAATGCAGCACTTAAACAGGGTACCAGAACATTATGTGTATCTTGGAAGCCCTAAAGAATGCAGGAGAACAACAGCACTCATTCATTTTCGACAATCATGGCTATGGTAGACATGGATGTGATTGGTTTTACAGGGAGCCATACTTGTTGGCTTTGAGGCCAAGCTGAGTTACTGATATTGAAATCACACTCTGAAATTAAAGTTCTGTATATTTGTTAGTTTTTTCTAATGTGGATCCATACCTGATATTTCAGACTCCAGCAAGCAAATGAAAGAAATTGGGGAGAGAGTGTCCTGAACTGGCCCTCTGCCTTCCTAGAGCACACCTTTGTTTCAAGCTTCTCAGGAGACCAGAAGAGACTCAGACGAGCTGTTTCTAGTAGCTAGTGGCGTTGTTGCTCTGACTGTTAAGTCAAGCAATGTCTTTGTATCTAATTTCCTCTCCATTATAAACTAATACCATTATAAACCAATATCATGGTTCCTTCTGCCACATTTTCAGGCACATAAAGTATCTGGTATACAGGAAATAAAGACATAATATCATCTCTGACTTGGTTACCTTCCTGCCTTAATACTTTAATAGATGCCTAATGTAGCTTTTGTGATTGAAAAGAGTTCATTAGTTTACAAATTAGCAGCCTGAAGTGAATTTTGCAACCACTAAGTGACTTTTCATTTCTAGCAAGACATCTGTTTGGATTTTTGTTTTTATAAGATTAGTGTGTATGAAATATAAGTGACACGAATGACTCAGACACATAGAATTTTGAGACATTCATGATCATTTCTTCCTCTTATAGTCTGTTCTTCCACCCATACTTCCCACTTCAAAACTTAAAATCTGCCACACCATTTTCCCTTCAGCCAGAGGAAAATGTCTTTTCCTCCAGGAAATCAGTTGGGCTTGGAAGAACAAAACAATGGTGACAATACACACTTTACTTTGGGAGATGCTCAGCAGATCTTAGAGTCTGTATAATTGCCACGAGCCTTAAGTGACTTGTGAGACTAAAAGATGGGTGATTCCAGCCTCCTCGGGTGTGAAAAGATACCCTAGATACCCTAAAAACCGAATTCCCAGGAGAAACTTAAAGGAAGTAGATTCATTAAAAAAATAAAATAAAATGTAATGAGACAAATCTATGCATTTGCCTGGGATTATAGACACCAGTTTGATGTCTCTGACAGCCCATCTTCAGCTTCTGTTCATGTCCTGAGAGTTTAGTTAGAGTTACGAGCTCCATTCCTATCCACATGAGAAACTTTCAGGTAAGTTAAAAAGTACAGAAAAGCACTCTCTTATAAGAAATAGAAAAGTTTCACTGAACTTCAGCAATTTGGTCCCAATGCCCTCTGGGTAATTTATTTTCTTTTTTTCTAGGTAATAAAATGAAACAAATCAGGCAGAAGAACAATCCAAGAGCAAAGGATTAAGAGCAAAAGGTACACTGCTTAGTTAAGTGTGTTCTCAGACCAGAACTGCTGCAGTGCCATCCCACATCAGCAGTTTGCTGGAACAAAGCCGGGGGGACCATGAACCCCCAGTACATCAGGGGGTCAGATTGTCATTCACACAGCTTCTGCAGCACAGCTGGCTTCTTCTGGTGGCTTGAATCACATCAAATACAAACCTCCCTCCCCAGCTTGAGAGAAACCACAGGCAACAGTGTCTCTGTGGCAGGGGAATATGAGCCTCCCCTCGGAAGTTCGTGCTATGAATTTCCAGTTCCATGGAATGAGCTTTGGCAGTCCTGGGAAACAAAAGAGACAAAAGAGACCATTTGGGATACCTAGAGATTAATCTCACTGTTAGCCATCTGAAAAGGCATCCAGTACAGGTCTCAATCATTCTGTAGTCAGCAGACTGACCACTACCTCCCACTACTTAAGGCCATATCCTTCCCTGTGCTCTCCACAGCTGGTGCAGCCAGGGGTGAACTGTATTCAGAAAGCTGAAGCACTGTAATGTACCATCAGAGGGAACTGGGTAACTTCATGAAACAGAAATATGAATAGATGGAGGAACCATGGAGAAACAGATCTGAATTCTTTCTGTGGTCAAAATACATATGAACATGCTGCAGTCATAAGGGTGCCAGAAAAAAATACTGTAGAAATCCACAGTGAAGTTTGGCTTTACTTTTGGTCTTCATAAATATGTTGATGTTACTGAAAGCAGAATGTTAGGCAACATGTTAGCTAAAATTATAAAAGCTATAGTGGGTACTTAATTTTTAATGAAACCACTGCCTCTGAAGAAAGTTCCAAAGTGATAAGAAGTCTCAGAATCATACAAAAGGATTATTCCCCTTTTAAACACTTAGAGAACCTGCCCCAAAATTTGCTGGAGTGTGCCTGAGTGTGACTTTGTAGTTCTGCATGCCTCAGGGATTTTACAGGCAGGAAACGAAAGGTGACATGACTTCAATTGAGTAACAGTTCCCTGAAAATTCACAGTTTATTAATCCTTCTCGCGTCAAGATTAGCAAAAGGGACGTTGGGTTTTCGTTTGTTCTTTCCATTCAAAAGTCAAAGTGTAGGTCTGTACTAGCAACTAAGAAGAAAATTAACTCTATTCCAGCTGAAAGCAGAACAGACAAGACCTCAGTCAGGTGTCACTCTGTGGTAGGTATTTCTGTGGGTAGTCCCTGAGTTTGACAGAGTTAGTCGCTAGAAGAATACCAGGGAAAGTACAAATACAGCTGCCTGTATTAGAGGCTCCCTGATAACCACTTCTAGGCACTGTCACAAGCAGCACATATACTAAACCATCTTGTCCCAATAGGTACAGCCATGTTTAGGTGTAGATACATCCAGCATTTAGTGCATGCATACTCTTGCTGCATGTTTACTGCAAAAAGTCAAATAAAAATCCTTTCTGGCCTGGCTACATCATTTTCTCCTAGGAAATCTTCAAGCCTTGGGTGCAGCACCTCATTAATATGGCTCTATGACTCTCTAATCAGGCCTGCTTTGTTCTCAGACAAACTAAAGGGAACACACATGTGACTACACACGTTGTTACAGGTAATAATCAACATTAACATTCCTAGGTTTCTTTTACCTAGAAATATTGTTCAAAGCAGAATATGACAACTTAAGTAAGTATGACATATATATTAGGAAGCACTTTCTCACAGTAAAACAGCAAGGAATGTGCTAGTGAGTGGTGGGAAGATACTGCCTTTTGAGGCTAGGTGATGATCAGCACTGGGCATTTTGAAAGCAAAGTAGGTATCATCCATCAAAAACTGCTTCAATCCTAAGGGCAAGATGACTTTTAGAGGCCCCTCCTAAGCTTCTGGACATGTTATAAATTGTTATTTTATAAGTTATATAATTATTATAAAGACTGTTGTCTATTCAGGCTCTGTTACAGCGGGGATTACTGTAACACGCATATATCAAACCAGGAGTCCCATGGAAAAGAAGTATATATGGACAGATTCTTGGTAGATGTTTCAGAGATCTTTATTTCTCCAGCCGCATGGCCGGGCTCTGCTCAGGAACTACCCCAGTCATGCGACCCGAGGGTCCTTTGCCCACGCAGGGGAACACAAACCAACCAATGGGGAACGAGGCTGACCAGGGCCAGGGAAACCCCGTGTCTCCCCCTCAGGGCCCCTCTCCCAGGGCTCCATGGCAGGGGGGAGACCCCAACAAGGCTCTACTTGTAATTTTCAGTAACATCTGGGATGCATTGGAATGCAACAATAAGGGACTACCTAGTGGTTTTGGAGCTAGCACCAAACTGATACTGGAAGTATCCTGAAAAACAGGGATGCAATGCTAAAGGTGCTGAAAAGCTTAAGAGGTGGTATGAAATCAGTAAGTGCAAATCAGGAAAGGCACAGCAAAGGAATGCTAAGGGATGGCAAAACAAAACCAGGAGTAACCAGGTAGGCAACAGGACAGCAAGGAAATATTTGATCGATTCCATCCCCCTTAGCAGGTGCTTATTGTTGTATGAGGAACCATTGTGGAGCCTTCCAGCTGTGTTCCATCCAGGGAGCAGCAGCTGTATTTTATCCTATAATTTCTGTACCATTATAACTTCTGTTAGGATGTGAACATAACTTCTCAGTTTCCTCTAATTTTACCCCCAGCCATCTTTCCACAGTAGAGCTGATGTAGTCAGAGATGGGGAGATGAGCTGGTGTAGTCAGAGATGGGGAGATGCATAAATCTTCCAGCATGCAGAAAGCTGTTAAAAAGGTGATACAAGAGAAGGATACCTGAGAGAATTATCAGAGAGTGAAGGGTGAAAATTGGTTTTCCTTTATACTTGCACACCTGTTTAGTTGCTGGGTTCCTGCCATGGGAGCTGTGTATTCTTTTCTCCCTAGAACCTTTCTTATGTTCTCACAGTGCAATAAAGCATCTTAATATGCTGCAAATGTGATGAGAAGGGGCTCTAAAATTCCACTTAGGAAGCTTAATTATCAAGCAGAACCCTGGAAATATTGAACCTATCTTTTCTCTGTGATGCTTATTCCCTGGCATCTCTGAAGGGATGTGAGGAACAGATGGTGGCAGTCAGGAAGAGGCAGCTTTGTGGTATCCCGAGCTAACCACCCCCACACTACAAAGATGACAGAAAAAGAAGAGGGGCTCAACCTCTCATCCTGCCTCAAATGAGTTGTCGTCTCCCCTCAGTCCTCAGTGGTGGGATAAACTGACCTGCCAGGGTGCAGCTGTGGAGAGCTCTCTTGTTAAATGGCACTTACCAAAGTGGGGCAGCTATTTATAAGGGGGTGTCTGAGTACTATGGTCAATACACAAAAATGGTGGCACTTTCCAAGAACTGCCTGTTGCTCAGGAAGCTCATGAAGTGCAGGCTGCCCTGCTCTTCCTCCTCGAGGCATATCAGGCATACCTCAAAGCATCATTTGTTGTGAGCAAACACCTAACTTTTGTGTGACTTAGACACAACCTCTCAGGATGCACTTTTCCTCCCTCTGTTCCATCCTCCGTCTATTCTCCTCTGCTGATTATTTCCCCATGCAAACCTGTTGGTTCCTACAATGCCTTTTCACGCAAACAAGCCAGGAAGGACCTTCACTGAGAAACTAGTAACTCTAAGACAGAGGGAGTTTGTACTTTCCTATGAATTCACACACAACATAGCTGTTTTTTCTAAGTAAGTATATTTTAGAAGCACATTTAGGTAAAAATAATGCTGTATGGGCTGAGAGCAGTAAAAAGATAATGCATGATTTCCACTTATGTTGTACTTAGCATCTTGTACCAAAATAGTTTAGCCTGTCTTCTGCCCAGAAGTGTGACTTCTGGGGTCAGAACAGATAAAGCAGGAGAAATATGCAAAGTAATCTTTCCTAACCTCTCTTTACTTATCCCAGTGGCCAAACACAGCTCTGAAATTAGCAAAGGAATTCCTCTTTCCTCAGAGATTTAGTTATTGCCTCCCCCTTGTGACTTCCTTAGTGACATGCCTCTGTCAAAACACCTAATCTGTTGCTAGTGTTCAGCTGCCCATGTAGAAGATGTACTGGACAGATGACACTGGACAGTGTCAGCTCCACACCATGTCTGATCTCATGCTTGAACACGGCCTGTCAGGCACAAGGCAGAGCTCCTGGCTTTTACACAGACTTTTTTGCAGAGTTCAACAGTAATAAAAACTCTTTGTAACTTAGTGAATGAATATATCAAAGTTTTGGAGATGGGGTAGGGCTCAAAAGTGACAAAAGTCAAAGGGGCAAATTTTTCTGCTTGAAAAGCCAGGATTTTTGTCTAAGAGCTGGCAAAGACCTTGCACCAACAAGATGTGCTTATATGACTGTTATTTGATGGCACTTTAGGAAGACTTCAGAAACCTTATTAGATAGACAGGAAAAAGAAACAAGAAATACAGAGGGAAGCAATATTGACAGCAGTAAACAGAAAACAGAAATTAATACCATTACTTTAAATCTGTGGTGTTTCCATAGAGGGACTGTGTGGCTCAGGCATGAGCTAGCTAGCTGCAGAGCCTTTACCACCATTCCTGGTCAGCCTGGTAGCTCTCAGAATCTGCTAAAGTTGGGTGGATGCAATGGGATACAGAAGACAATTCAGGTGATCCATCTCAAAAGCTCACATTAGACTGGGGGTCTCACATGTGATGCATTTGTGCAATGGAAGCTGTGTCTGAAATTTTGGACTTACCTAGGAGCTCAGAAGATCTCCTGATAGATACCCCAGCCATGGACTGACTCCACTCCTGCCCATCCTCCTGGTTTCTATGAGAAGGAAGCCCAGACACAGGAGCTACAAAGAGCTATGGTATGGTACGGTCTGGTCAGGTCCCCAAAGAAAACAGCAGGGATATGACAGCCATGGGCCTTGAATCACTTTCCTACTCTGTTCTGATGCCATCTCAGGCACTAAGGTTGATCCCTACATCCTGACAGTACTTCTGCTAATCATTTGATGAAGTCTGAGGCGCTCCCTGACCTTCCTGATCAGTTTCCTGTACCAAAATATATCACTTTAAAGGCATTGAAATCTTAATTAACCTGTTTTTAGTTTATTTCTTTTAAATACATGGTAGGAATATAAATATTATAATTGGCAGGTTTTATGACTTGTGGACATACCTCCAGCAGTCCCCTTACCTGCTTGGTGAGGATGGTGAGCAAGACCTATGTTATACATTCCTCTAATTTCTAGAGAAGGACCACACTACATCCCAGACAGAGTGGATGTGTTTCCTCCTCTTCCAGCCAAATGACTGTCTCCCAGAGTTGCTGGGAAAGGGAATAACTGACAGACAACCTATGAAGTACCTGCTTTGTGTGTCTGTGTAGATGCTCCAGGAACCGGATCACCGAGACAGAGCACTGAACCCAGACTAACATGTACCAAACACCCTACAGCAGAGTTTAGCAATGTGGGTCCAGGCTGGAACTAATGCAGTTCCTACATAACCACCCATGTGTTTCTACACCATGTTTAAACTCTGTGCTGTCATACAGCAGCACCTGGGGCTGTTTTTTAGCAAGCCCAAGCACACTGAGCAATAGTAGCACAAACCAACCCCTGTGTGTCTCCTTCCTCTGATGCAACTGGAGTCCAGGATAGCAAGAGAAGGGAAAATGGGTCTTTCCTTCAGCTCTCCTCAGCAGGGATAAGCCATTGAAGCCCTCTCTCCTGCTCAACATTTGCAGCACACAGCCCACTTGCTGTGAGCATGTCTCTCTCTTGTGGGGAGGGAGAGTGAGGACCAGGATCCCAACATGTACTCAGCTGCAGTCCTGAAGAAATCCTCACTCTTCCATCTCTAAAAGAATACCGCATGTATAATGAGGAGTATTTTAATATGCCATTTTAAGGGCATTAAAATCTTAATTCATCTTCCTCTTAAGACCATGGCAGAAAGATGAATATTGTAACTGGCAGGTTTTATAGCTGGCAGACACATCATCAGCAGATGATCTCCCAGCTAAGACTGAAGTTTTAGGCAGTTAAACTGGCTTGACTCTACATGGGTAACTCAGCACACAGCAGTTGGCATCCAGCCCGAGGGTACAAAGCACCCTGTCACTGGAACTGCTGCTTTCAGGAAGATGAAAGCATGGAGCAGCACAGGACTGAACACAGGAATAACATGTTGTTGTGAGAATGAATATGTATATATAGGTACTGGAAATGGTAAGCATCTTTCTTCTATTCCCAAGGCTTCCAAGAACTGATTTTACTGATTCTCTTGCTCTCCCACCCATTGAATTGATCACATAAACACTCTGTATGTGTTGGCTGCCACAGCTGAGGAACACCCAGGGTTGTCTCTTCTCAAAGCTGGGAGGCTGTCCCAAAAACCTCCCACCCCTTCGTAGCCTGAAGGGGCCTGGGAGGCTTCTCCCCAGCCTGATCAGAGTGTGTTGGGGCCAAATCCACATGTGACACAGGGTCAAAACAAGTCTTCAGGTCTGAGTCTGGTGGCACTGGGCTGCTCCTGGTGGCAGGGTTACTTGCTTCAGGGCATGTCTGGGTATCTCTGCTTCCTGTGCATCATGACAAGTATGGTTACCTCAGGATGGATGGCTTAGTTCTTCATGTGGCTGTAGCTGTGTTTGTAGTCACCTGTATGTCAAAGGCTGGCATGTGGTGGCCATTAGCACTTCCCAAAAATACAGTAACACCTTCTGCTTTTTAAACAGCACTTTTCTGACACAGATTAAATGTGTTTGTGACAGGGTGAAAACTGTCAGTCCTTTGCCAGGCAGACAGTGTTACCTTTGCTGCACAGAGAAGCAAGAGCAAAGGGAAATGAAAAGTCAGGTCTTCAGAGGCATTAGGTTGTCTAAAGTGCGCTTAAGCACCATCTCTCATTCACTGCAGTTGGAGATAGGTGTGAAAATCCCAATGACTATTGATTACACTTAGACGTCTTGGCACCCTTGAAAGTCTGGCTCTTGACTTCCAGGTAACTTTATTATTCACACATAAGTGGCAACTCCAGACACAAAACAGGGGTGAGAGAATGCCTGGCTCTCTGCTTCAGCCTCTGCAGCACTCTCTCCTTACATATAGGGATGGCAATTCCCCCCAGCAATGGTGCTCTTTAGGCCTGGTGTCCTGCCTCAGGTTCACCTTGAGGAAATTATGTTTTGGATAGTCAGAATACCCTCCCTCTTCTTTAACAAATGGATGCAGTATTGTTATGTTGTTATTACATACTGATTTATAAAGCACCTTTCACGTACATCACAGTGTTGTGTGATCTAATTACAAAACACCTGACATGGAATAAGAAGTATCCAGGCAGGAAAATTGCTTGAAGCCTGACCTTTAATGCACTAGAAGAACCAGAGGTTTGGATTTAATGGGAGGCTCAAGATGAAGAAATCCATCAATCCTGAGTGTTTATAGGACCAAGAGCCTACCTACTATCAAAACTGTACAATTAGGAAGTGGCCAGGTGGAAGAATTATGAATAAAATGGAAAAGGTTTCCTTAATCACTGCCTTCTTCATACATCAAAGCCCATGGAAATCTAGAGAAGCTGTGCTCTTGACTTTGCTGGCCCTCTGATGTCCCCAGACTGAATAATACGGGTTGCTGGTACCAAAGTCCTGCTGTGTCACATCCCAAATTCAGTGTGTGTGTGTGTGATGACTGCTACCCGTATATCTTTGCAACCAGTTTGAAGAAAAATACAAAATACAATTAAAGTTTTTTTTTTTTTTTAAATTCTGCCTTGATTTTTATTTCTGTCTTAATCGGAAGGTTGCAATTCACTTTCCTGAAATCATCTGCTCAATATTTATAATTAAAACTCATTTAAATAATTTGGTCACTTTCATGAGCTAATTATAGTGACTTAGGATTGAGAAGGTACTTTTATCTTAAGCCTTTATTTGCAGATGCTTGAAACTTTAGAAAATAAAATCCTTTTGGCTTAAAGCTTATGTTTGCAGAGATCAAAGCTGACCTGGGTGTGGAAAACAATCGTGTATGATCTGCCTCTTTTCAAAAAAATATGAAATGGTAATTTTTCTCCTGCTCCTTTCTTTATTACCTTCACAATTACTGAAACTGTATCACATTATTTCTCCTAGTATTTAGGGAAGACATCTCAGAAGACTGAAGAGATAAGGAGGAACCTATGTCTTCAGTAGTAAATGTGCTGTGCTTTTTTGTCTTTTTAATACAAATATTTTTTTCTTAGAGCTTGAGGCATTTGAACAATAACAAACCTATAAGAGAACAAAAAGAAAATTTTATGCAGGATGACTGGAAGGGTTCCCTTCTTCATCCCCACAAAAGTTTGATTGTTTTTGTCTTGAACCAATGACTCTTAATCCTGTGCACTTCTTTGTCGTTATTGATTTTAGCAAACCTTAGGTCCTATGTAATGAATAAACTGCTTAACCTGAATTCTGTGTCAATAGAAAGAGGTTAAATCACCTGTCTTTGCAGGTCACAACAAAAGTTCAAAGCCATATATGTATTCTCTATTTTTAGAGAGATCTCCAGCAAAAACAAGGAGCAAGGATTGGCTGGCATCCGATCTTTTCATTGAGATCTGATGTTGTCCAGCACAAGGACCTGGCTCTCTGACTTCATTTCACTGTATCTAGAAAGTGGCTTAGTACATCTGGAGGATGAGATCTGCCAGTGAACTAATGAGGGTGCACATGGTTTAAGTTCCAAGAGGGTTCAGAAAATACTGGTCGGTGAAACAAAACTGCCGTCTATATTCAAGCCTTTTCGACAGCCTCTGCTCAGCTCCAGAGCTGCAGCCTCAGACCAGGTTATCCCAGATGTCCCATCCATTTCCTTCACTTCCCGGGAAGAATGGCTTTTCCGACCAGAGGTGATTTATTGCAGTACCTCTTTCCTGGTCCCCAAGCTTTGTAGCATCTCAGCCAAATTGAGGAGCTGTCTTGGGTATCTGCCTTTGTTCTTGAGTTGCCTGACCTATCTTTACATGTCCCTTTTAATTAAATAACACTTGACTTGGTTTAGTCGAGATAATAAAAGATGATGAGGATAGTACAAGGTACCTTTACCTTGCCAGGATGATTTGAGAAAACTGAAAATCCAATCTGTGTATCTGAAAAACACTTCTGTTTGGGGGCTGGAGGGGAAAAAGCATATTTGTCTTTCCTAACATTCTCCTCTAGGGAAAATTAAAGGTGTCTAGGGTTTTCTTTGTTCTCCCGCTGCCATCCCATCTTTCACTTTCTGGCTTCTTTAACTTCCAATCTCCTTTAAATTGCATTAAAGGAATAGGAGAAACCATTTCTTTTCTCTTTTCGCCTTGAAGCTAAAAGCTTTCTCTTTTCTTCACGCTGCTTGTTAAATGCGATAGACAGAGTGAAAGCTTCATAAATCATAAACAAGCAGAGGACCTAAATACAAGTGCAAACTGCAAACTGAGGAAAAGAGAGACCCCAGCATGCACATTAGGGCTAGCATCAAGCACACAGTACTTATTCTAAACTGCACTAGCAGGAGGCAGAGGGCATGCCAGCTCTTTGTGTAAGCCAGAAACCAAAACAAAAGCCAGTGGGCCATGAAAATCAGATAAGAAATAGCTCTGCAGTGTTATGGCCACAGAGAGATGCAGATTTTCACTCTCCAGTTTTGTTTATCCATCTATAATGACCACCTCCTTTTCCTTCTGTGTATCTTATAGCATGATAAGGCTTCTCCATTTTTTACCAACTTGTAATTTGCTCTGGACTCCCCTGAGTGCAGCAGTAGCAACCTCCAGAGCAGTCCAGCAGTGAGAAACACTAGACTGTGATGCTAGTGGATCAGTCTGTGCTCAGGGTTAATGTTGGGTTTCTGTTTGTCTCAGGACATCCTGATTTTCCTCATGCCTGCTTACAGTGCTGTAAGCTGTATTGAGCAGGTGATATAGCTGAAAAAAAAAAGGCAAAACAATCCACATTGCCTCAGACATAAGCATGCATTGGTGGTAAGCTAATGCAAGACTCAGGAAATCGGCTCCCATTCATCCTGCTGGTGGGGCTCAGCCTTCCCATGGTCAATGTTTGTCCTGAGACAAACTGGGCTCTGCTTGTCCATTTTCCTGAGCGAGTCTGCACAAAGAAGGGAAAAACTAGCTTAGGTAGGGTGGCACATCTTGTCAGTCAAGAATGAGTGTAATGAACAGGCTGCTGTCCTCACCTCTATCTTGAGAGTGCAGGTGCTGCTGACCATGTTTTTTTGAAAAAAGGTCTCTTGGTGATGAACTCTCCTTAACATCAGCAGAGCACATTTCTTTCCTGATGCAGAAGACTCCATTTGGATTTGTATTCATAATGCTGTGCTCCTTCTCCTTGCCCTAAAAGTGTGACTGTTCTTTAGTTCCCACCTCTTGGAGATGGAAGCTTTCCAGCCTTGGGTCTAGAAAATACCCTGTCAGGCACTGGCACTACAGAAGTCTCATCAATAACATGATATACTGTCCACTTGTTCCAACCTTATATCCTCATATATATAGCCTTTAAATCTATGACAGGAGTTTTCTCTTCACAGTAGTGATCTAACTTCTTGAATAACTTCTGTGAACAGTCTTATCCTTTGCAGAGGAATGGTTTCTATCTGTTTATCAGCCTACCACTATCCATTATATTGTTTATTCTTATATAGTACTATAGTAAGTTAAATAGGATGGATCTACAGTGACAGAGACACATTGCTTTGTTCCCGCTGTCCTCATTGAGGCATATTTATATTTTCAGCTTCAATAATTAGGCAGTTATCTACTGTATTAAAGCATATCTGCCTAAAATTCCTTGGGTCCCATTGAGCTGTTTTTAAGAGCAGAAAACCAAAATTGAAGATTGTCTGTCTTTTGATTATCCTAGAATTCAGAAAGGTAATTGCTTATTTAAAAATAGTACTCTTCATCAGCACACAAACCAACATAATTTTGTGTTCCTTCAGCAGTGTTTGAATTTGAAATTATATTAGTTAATTCATTACAGTTTAGAATCATGGGTTAACTGGTAAGAATGTTTTTCTTTGTTTTTGCATTCCTCTCCCTGATAACTTTTCTGCTGGTGGTTTGCTTTTACCACCTAAAAAGAGGCACCACAGGGCACCTCTCTTTTCCCACCACATCCCTAGGCAGTGGTGGGAAAAGAAACATTTTGTCCTTTGCAGCCAGTTTTCCTTTGTCTTCCCTTTTCATCCTTTTGCAATTTTAACAAACCTGCTTTATCCCCACAGGCTGCCTATTTCAGGTACACTCTGAAAATTTTGTGTCTCAATTTTGCTCCTAGAAATCTTGACTTGACAAATGCTCCTTCCTGGCATCCAATACAACCTTTAATAACTGACGAGAAGGGTTAACCTTTGGTCTGGGAAGTAAAAAGTTATAAATCAGTTGCTGTTCCAAAGGGCTGAGTTTGCATCAGGAGTTTCACTTTTTTTCTTTTAGGAAAAAAACCAACCAAAACCAGAACAGATAATCTAATAGAGCTGTGGCTGGGAGGAAACAAGACATTTGTAACAGCTTTTAAAGCATTAAAAAGGAAGCACACTAGGAACAAATACTGTGTTTTGTGTTCTGAGGCTAAAACATGACAGTTCTGAAAGAAGAGATTTACTGAATCAGGTTTGATGCCTTAAAATAATGAGAGTAGGAGCTTCCAGGGGAGGAGGGGGAACAGAGTTAGGGTATGTGGCCTCATTTAGAGAAAACATAAATGAGCAGAAAGGAATTGAACATTTAAGCCGTGATTTATTTTCATGGAAGAAAAAGCTCTGTAATGTTAAACATTTATCAAGATGTCTCCTACTGATGTGGTCATGCTACGCCCAGAAGCTGTTTGGGTTCAGAGGATCGAGTCATGACAATGGGATGCTGAATTGTTGCCTGTAGGAAGAGAGGCCACAACCTCCCAGGTAAGGGCACAAGGAGGAGGTGGAAGAGGATGAGAAGTAGGGCTTTGTGTTCAGTGCCAGTAGAGGCAGAAACTCTAGCTGGGGCTTGTCCTGGGTGAAAGACAGCTGTGCTAAATCCATTTATGTGTCTCAGATCCTACAGTCCAGTCAGGCCATGCAAAGGCTCTGCCCCCAGCCTTTTGCTATACAGTCCCTTCTATTTGAAATGCTTTCATAAATGCCCATAGCTAAGTCAGCTGTGTCCTCAGCTCCCTGGAGATCCCCATCGGCGAACTGGGGAAAGCAGGCATACCACTGTGGAGAAAAACTGCATCTGACCTGCATCTTTCTGGAAATGGAATAAAATTGGGATTTATTTTTTTGTAAGAGAGAGATTTGAATTACTCTTTTCTAATTTCTGAACACTTCTTTTGCATTGGTCTGCAATCCCCATAAGAGAAAGTGCACCAATGGCTCTACACACAAATTAAGTGGTATGTGTTCACTTGTCTTGCTTAGTACTGATGGTCTTGGTCCATATCTCCTTTGGTGCTATTGTATCAACACAGCATCTTTTTGCTTTTGCCAGTGGGGACACTTGAGGAGGCCAGAGGAGGGCAGAGGAGGCAAAGGCTTTGTCAAGGCTGTTGTTCGGGTGCCCCATCTCAGTCATGGCACACACAGTATTTTCATGTCCTTCATAAGGCAATAAAATACATGTAGTTTGGAAGGAAATAGAAATTGCTGAAAGGAATGGTGGATAAGCACTGATAGACTCTGGTCCTCCAGAAGCAGAGAGCCATTCAACC
The DNA here is from genome assembly GCF_009650955.1 of Corvus moneduloides. NCBI lineage: Eukaryota > Metazoa > Chordata > Aves > Passeriformes > Corvidae > Corvus > Corvus moneduloides. The sequence goes on along the minus strand of NC_045479.1, from coordinate 22,164,356 downwards.
ATGGATAATGACCACAGTGCAGATGACAAGATAAACACAGGACATGAGATTGAAGTAGATATGCAGCATTTAAAAACATCCTCCCAACAATCCTAGCTGCTACATTCATTCATTAAACAGTGACAAAAACGCTATTTAAGGAGGGCATAAAGGAAATTTGAGTTTAATGGACATACACAACTGCCTCGTATCCACATGAAATCACACGTGCTGATACATTTATCACATATTATCATATTTAAGATATTATCATATATGTTATTCACTACCTTGCTCTTGTTCAGACAGAGGCATGCTTTGTATGCACACACACATTTTCCCACAGAACTTAATTCAGTGCTGTAATGCATAGCTCACTTTTATGTTCAAGACACATAGGCTAAATCTTGACATTTCTAGGTGAAGCTGAGGCAATGGGAACTAAACTCACAAGTTAATACTTAAAGTAGTTTTATGCAAATTATATTCTTAGAGCCAGGAGTGATTCAACCAAGCCAGGGTAGTCCTGTGATCAGAGATAGTTCAGGCAAACTTTTTATTTTCTACTGTCAAGTCAATGTTCACTGAGTGTGTGAAAAGTACCCTGGAGGAATTGTGTTCCACTCCTGTTTTGGATGGAAGTAGACAACTTGTTGTTTCAGTATAAACACTATATACTTCTTGCCCTTGGAACAGTCATGCAATTCATATTCCATCTCTGAAAAATAATTTTCATTACATCATAGTGATGATTCCCAGCTATCTTATAGCACCCTGTCCAAGAAATATATATCAGATCTTCCCTTTAGTATTCTATGCTGGAAATACTTCCAAGTTTAATGTTACCTTTATGTACTAGGTACATAAGTGATCTGATGATGACTAAGAGATGTTCCTATCAACTAACTACATTGAATATCCTTGTTCCTCTGGCTTGTTTTTGAAGCAACTTTGTCCAGAATGGGATAACTGTTTTCATTTTCCACTGTTAGTACTTGAGTGATGACAGCAGAAAGGAAGATAGCTTGGGCAGTTAAGCCTTTACCACAGCCTACTCCAATGCTCAGGCAGTTAGCCATTGAGGAGAAAAGCAGTTCCAGAACACAGTCTGGGGATAGAGCTTGTTGTGGGGGGAACAAACAAACCAAAACCCAGCAGCATTTCTTCTTCCGATAGCAAGGGCTGAACTTAGATGCTGAATATAGCATCTGAATCTGAGTATAGCTTGAAGTTTAATAGAATGTGGAAAGGTTCAGCTTCCTTATTATCCAAAGCTGTTAAACCCTACACAGTCATGGGAAAGCAGTTGGGATTGCGCTCCTCTTTGGCACCTCCACTAGGTGCCTTTTGCCATTTGTATTACGGCGGCGTATTACCAATCAAAGAATGTTATAGCTCAGCTGGATGTTCTTTGACTTAATAATATTTAATTTACTACAAGAAGGACAAGGTCAAAACAGATTTCTCAATGGCTGTACACATTCAGGTCTTCAGAACCTCCAAGGATAGGAAGCTGGAGGCACAGTCCCTCTGTATGGTCTGTCTGTCTTCCATATGAGAAGTTTTTCCTCATATCTGATATGAATTTCCCTTTTTTCAGTTTATGTCCATCTTATCTCCTCTTTCCATACACCACTGTGAAGAGGCTAGTTCTGTTTTCTTGATATGTAGAAATACTGGTGAAGAAGATTTGGCTACATTTTATTTTCATGGTGGAAATAAATAAGCAGAGAGTAAAGCTGAGCTATGGAACATACAGTCAGAAAGCTCTGGTGCTTTTTGTGCCAATTGCAGATTATATTAGAAGCTGTGAGTATAAGAAGGCTTTCAGCTGTTGTTTCTTAGGAACACTATATGTGCTTATACTGCCCATCAAAAACATGCCATGAGCTTTGTACAATGCAGCAGAGATGATGCAGTTATGTATTTCAGGGCATAATGACAATAATATATATTAAAGAAAATGCTACTGCATTGCTGCAGTAATACCAATTAAGAAAAATCACAGCAAGCTTTACTCTCACTTTTTTAAAGATGATGCGGGTACCTCAGACTTTTTCCTTCCTTTGAAAGCTGTCCTGCCAAAGATAATTTGTTCAGTTAAGCTAATTGAAGGCAGAGCTGGATGTCCCATTGTTTGTGTCATGATACACAGTATTTTGTAAAATGCCCTGGACAGAGAATGCATTGTAATCTAGCTCGACACATACTGCAGTTTAGTACAACTTCAAGAGCAAAACAGGCCTGAGTCTTCCTAGGCAAGGGAACTGCTCTTGCAATTTTTTTCATTGCCCCTGGATGAAGGGCATCTTTGAGCAAAACTCCTATATCCACTCCGTGGAGAAAGGCTTATTGCCTCTGAGAAGTGATCTGGAGGATCTAAGGAACACACTGAGAGGAGAGCAGCCTAAAGGCACTCAAACAAAGCACTAGTGGAAAGACCTGGGTGAATATATTAGGACATAGGAATGCTGCCTTCAATCTATATTTGTCCACTCAAATCAGTGGCTGGAGGACTCAATTATTTTCTGTATGAACAACATTTATGTTCATAAGAGAGAAAGGAGTCCTGAGGCAAAGTGCATACCTTGATCATGGAGTATTTTCTGCCAGGTAGAAAGCAAATAAGGGGAGGGATAAACATGGTGTCTTTTGGATCTGTGCTTGACAGACAGGTTTCTTGTCCTCTAATTGCTGTTTGCAGCAGTACAGACACCTGAGGCAGCTGTGGAAAATCACAAGGACAAGAAAAGCTATTATGTTCTACAAGGGCATTCAGGGAAGCATTCAGCTTGTGGGTTTAGGTACAAAGTCTAAAATAAACAGAATGCTTATTTTGAACACATTTGGTGGGCGTCAGGAGTCCAAAGAATGAGCTGTAATTTCCAGTCGGTTTGTGACTTACAGCTCTGGTGAGAGTCAGATGCACAGTCCAGGCAAGAGTCCTCGTGTATAGGTGTGACACGGAGCATATTTTCAGCACCCATGACAAAGGCAATGTATGTACTTTCTCTTTAAGCCAGCCTAAGAAACTGCTATGGCAGCTGGAGTCAAGAAAATAAGTTTCTTACATCAGCTTTAATTTTTTCTGAGTTTCCAGTTTCCTGGTTAGGGTGAGGCAACTGAAACTCATTTCCTTGCTGTAGGTAATGCTGTGCACAACTGCTAAGCTGTCTTACTTTCTCAGTCTGTGAAAGGGGGAATGCTTTGTGAATAAAATCTGTTATAAAACAGAGCTCTGATGGAGGCAGTTTTTAATATTCAGTTTTGCAATGCATAATGACAGTCTCATTTTCTTTATTTCTTCAAATGCCACTCAGGTTTGAGCAGCAACAGAGCTGTTCAGTGTCTTTACTGAGCTGTACAGATAAAAGGCTACTGACTTATTCAGCCTTTTTCTGGAACATCCATAGGACTTTCCCAGGGCTGCTTAGAGAAGAGAGATAGGTGTTTTCTGTACTCACCTTCCGATCCTTGGAGGAGCTGGGCTGGGCCTCATGCAGTATAAATGCAGGCTCCAAGGTGATCCAGGTGAGCAGCTCCTTCATATAACTGCTCAGAGCCGCAGGTTGTCTGGGACTGCAGGTCAGAGCCTGCAAATTTGCCAGGATGGAGACTGCACAGTCTCTCTGGGAAATCTATCATAAGTCGTAAGTCTCACACAAGTGTTACATAGGTATTACACAGATTTGCGTATGCAGTTTCTATCAGTTCTTATTGTTTATGTGAACACTTTATGTAAAAAATATGAACAGTATAATTCTATCTATATTTTGTCTAAAGTAAACCACAAGATCAGGCAAAAGCAATCATAAGTGCCTGTCCTGACTGCCAACTTGTACAGCCTCCTGTCTCAACGAGAGCAGTCAATCCACGAGGATTGCAAAGCTTGCAGTTGTGGCAGACAGATGTTACTAAATACCCGCCTTTCGAGAAATTTAAAAATATCCATGTATCAGTGGATACCTTTTCATGTGCTATCTTTGCTTCAGTACATAGAGGTCAGACAGCCAGTCACGCCTGTCAGCATTTTTTGCAAGCATTTGCTTCATTAGAGGTACCTCAAGATATAAGAACAGATAATGGCCCTGCATACACAGCGAAGAAATGGGCTGATTTTCTAACTGATTGGGGAGTTCGGCACACTTTTGATGTTCCTTACTCTCCCACAAGTCAAGCCACTGTTGAAAGAACACATCACTCTTTAAAACGTATTCTAGATCAGCAAAAAAGGAGGGTTGGCACAGGCAACACCACAGATGAGGTTGAGCAAAGCTCTGTATGTTTTAAATTTTTTAAACAGCTCTTTTATAGAGCCTGATCCACCAATTTTTAGACATTTCTCTAACAGTACAAGAGCAGAGTTAAAAGAAAATCCTCCAGTGTTAGTTAGAAACCCTAGGGTGCTTAACCACCCTAATTGTTAACTCTTTTTTTTCTTAGCTCTACTTGCACACTTTCTTAGTTTCAGGTAACTTTTTCAGGGTGGCAGGACTGCCAGTTATCTTTGAGCATCAAGACTTAAGTAATGTTTTCTTCCTCCCCAGAGGTTTGTGTACTTCCATGCTGTGTCCTGTCACTGGGATGTCACATGTATACAGGGCAGAAGAGCTGGACCTGATCAGGCACCAGAACTAGATTCATGGATTCATCAATGAGGTACTCTGGAGCTAGTAGCCTATCCTGTACAAAAAGAGTGAGAGAAAAGATTGTGATGACTTATCTTGGCCTGTAACAAGCCGTCTCTCAATCTGGCTGCTTCCCATGAAGCTCTTGTGTCGCCCTGAGTCTTATTCCCAAACTGTCTTCTCTTGTACTGTTAGAGAAATGCTTTTGTTTTCCAATTTCTTTACACAAACAACTTTTTTAGAAAGATCTAATTTTTTGGTATTTGTTGCTGGGGGTTAGGTTTCTTCCTTTTATTTCTTTCTCTCATGGAATTTTGTCCCATCTGTTGCTAAGAGACAATAACGACCTGTACTTAAGAGAGACAAAAGAAATGGCCAAGGGGGGAAGGGTGCAGCTGGCTACTGTCTCACCTGAGGCGTTTTTTCTTTGGAAGGGCAAAGATACAGCAAGATTTTGGCTGGGTGATGAGGGGCTGGCCTCGGCTCTGCTCCCTCTCACGCCATTACCGCGTGAGGGAGATGCGGCTGACCTCTCGCCACAGCGCCCCCTGCAGGCGCGGGTGAATCCTGGCACCGGCCCTGCCCGGCCGGGAGCCACCAGCGCCCCTGCCGGCTGTGAGCGGAACTGCACCGAAGGGGAAAGGGCCCGCGGCCGAGAAGGCTGGCACCACGTTCTTGGTTCTGCTTGTTGTTACTGCCACAGCTGTTGTTGTTTGTTTGCCTTGTTATACATATACTAGTAAAGAACTGTTATTTCTGTTTCTCATATCTTTGCCTGAAAGCCCCTTAATTTCAAAATTATAATAATTCAGAGGGAAGGGGATCATATTCTCCATTCCAAGGGAGGTTTGTGCCTTCCTTGGCAGACACCTGTCTTTCAAACCAAGACATATGTCTTTAATGTTTTCAAACCATCAGTTGAAACACTTTAAATCCATAAAGTTTCAGTGGTTGGATGCCAGAAGTTTTCAAGTTTCTCATTCAGTAATTTGCAAACAGATGTAGAGGAAGGGAAAGGAAAGGATCAGTGAAGCAGAGAGGCCACGTTGCAGCATCCCTGAACATCCATACAGAGAAAAGTTAGGCTGAGCTCATCCCAGTCTAGTTGTGAGGGAATAAGCGGGATCTCTGACAGGAGACTTAAAAGTTCCTCATATTTCTGTGATTGATTGTACACAATCTGCACTCATCCCTTCAATAGTTTGCAGCCTCCAGAAGACTTCAATTGATTCCCTAATCAACTGTGTTAGCTTTAGCTTTGCATATACCATTTTTCCTATGTTACCAAGGACCTGATTTTTGAAACAAGCTCTCTTCCCTTTAATAAAATCTGAAAATGACATTGCAAAAATAAAAGGACTTGTACACGCACAGCTTTTGCACTTAAGGGTTTAACCATGGGCTGAATGCTGTGACAACCAGAAAGCTAGAGTCAAGGAAATAATAAATTTAAGAAAAGTGCAAGAGTGTGGTAACAGAGTTTATTAAAGTACATGCCACTTGGACTTAATCAGGAAATATGTTTATTCAGGACCTCTCTGGGAGCAAACATAGTTTAAGCCTAATGACATTTAATAGTGATAACTCTGGCTTGGTGAGGATGATAATTCCATTTAATTGGGATGCCTCCAGGTGATGCAATGGGGTTCGTGTTTGTCTGTGACAACTGGAGGCTGTTTCTGACTGTTTATATACCCAGCAGCAACCTTCAGTCTCTGTCTAGCTGCCAGGCACCAAGGCAGCCCAAGAAAAAAGGTTTGAAAGTCCTTCACTGCAGCTTGAATTTGGTAAAAAACATAATGTATTCACTTGTTGCCAATAATGTTAGTTGGTCTCTTGGCTTCTGTCTCCCTGTCTGCTTCTCCCCAGAAGGGCTCTATTCTTGGCCACCTTCACAGCATCCTCCCCTAATGTCTCAGGACCCATTCCATGCATGTAAGTTTGCTGCACAGCTTCCTGAAGAGTGACATGAATATTGCAATAGCATCTGGTTTCAGATAGCAATTCAGGCTCATCAGGATGAAGGCCATCCACAGGGGTGTCCTAGAGAAGAGACTTCTAAGGCAGATTTCCAACAGTCTCTGTTTTAGTAATAGAGACCTTAACCTTCATAGCTCTTTTGGAGCCATTGCTCTTGAATTAACAACCTCTGTGTTTGTCTATGCTCTCTTTGCAGCACAAGCATCCAGTTTATTACTGAAAAGCTCTTTGGAATATCTTGAATAGGAAAGTGCTCAAGAAAGCCAAATTTCAATCTTTTATAACTTTTTTCTCAGTCCCAGGAGAGGGTGATTGTGAGGAAAATTGGCCATTTCAGTTCCTTCTCTAAGACTCACTACATCCACAAAGCATAATACTTAGATCTTGTCTGCACACAAAAGTGGCATTGATTTAAATAATCAGGTTTTAAATTAATTTAACTGAACTGACGCAACCTTTTTACGTGGACTTTAAGTCAATTTAAAAAGAGCCTTTTATCCTTATTGCTCAAGGGTAGAGTCAGATAATCATAAGTGATTGAGTTAGAGTGTTTCAAGAAGATATTTTCTCTGCAGATGAAGGCTACCCTCCTCTCTGCTGGAAATGTCATACTCCACCTCCCCACTCCACCTCAGCTGGAACTGAGCCTCTCCCACACTCCACCCCCTGACTTTGCAGGTGTTCTCAGTTCCCTGCTCTGCAAGTAAAAATTAAAACTGGTGGCTTTTCCATGACTAAATCCTTGGATTTCTGGCCTCCACAGTGAAGCAGCATCAAAACGAGCAGGGGGAATGGTTTCACTTCCAGAAGCCTGGATAGCAGCAGTAGGAAGAAGCACCTCTAAAAAAAAATTATAAGCCAGAACAAATTCTTCACTGATGTAAAGAACTTCAGATATCTTGATTGCAATGAAGTTTAACTCATTTGTATTGGGAGAAAATTTTCTATAAAAACCTTCAACATAACATTCACGAGTTGCACAAGGGGAAGAAGCCAAGAGAAAAAGATGTGCAACCAAAGATATATGTGCAATTCTGTGGCGGTTTTCTTTCCTCAATACTTGGGTAACTTTTAGAAGGGGAGCATAATGCTCATAATGCTTATTCTCTTGAATTAGTGCTGGAAATGTCACTGCATACAGTGCAGACCTTCTGCTGAGAGGAAGGAAACAAAGGCAGAAGAGCTGTCACTAGAGAGACACGTGCAGTTGAGTAAGAAAAGAATTTTAATAACATCATGAAAACTGGTAATAGTGGTTACAAAGAACCCCACCTCAAGTGAAACAGATGCTGGTATTTCAGTTTTCCACATGTTCAATTGGATGAGTGAATGGATCTCTCCTGAACTTTTCAAAAGACTGCATTTTTAAATAGATGTGTTAATTCTTCTCATTTTTAGACTATAATTTACTTTCTGCTCTAAACTAGAAAGGTCATCTTGACCTCTTAAATAAAACATTTTAATTGAAAAGAAGCCGACGTATTATGCCAAAGGAAAATGCCAGAGGAGCTAGCCTTTTTTTGCAAAAAGCTTCATTTTGATGAATCAGCATGTTCTGACAAGAATTTATACAAAATATTCCTGTTCTGCTCCAGGCCTGAATGCTGGTTCTTTACTGCAGCTTCTCCTATGCTAATAGAGCAGATCGTATCCAGCTTGCTGGGTGTATTTGGCTGATGGCTAATAGTGTGCTCCTGTAATAAGTCACATAAAAAGGGGGGACTTACACAACCTTCAGCCTGGTTGGACATTCATCTGAAATGTAAGGGGACACAGGATTTTAGTCATATATATATGTGTATATATGTACACACAAGTGCATATGTATACATGCCTCAGTATGGGTATTTATGGGCGGGCTGGGCTGTCTTTGCATTTGTAGCATAGTCTCTACTAGAATAATGGAACTAGTTTCATTTTTTTTTTTAATTTACCTGAACAAAGGGAACACCTGCATTCTCATCCCAGGTTAGGAAACACCAGAACTACTAGAGACTGTCACTCTCAGCCTCTAAAGAAGAACCTCCCAACACTGAAGAAGTTCTCACTGGATGTGATCTCCCTGACACACAGCAGCTCTGTCAGAGCAATATTTCATTGGTACATTATTATGCACAGAAGTGCACACTCAAGCCATTTCTGTTTACTCAGAATAGTGTTTACTGAAATATGTTCTGCAGTTTGCCGTTCCTTATGGAAGATAATATTGTATATACAAGAGCAAATTGAATATATGCGGTGCAGTAATTGCCATCATGCCCAGCAATTTGATGTGTTTGAATACTCAAGATAGATAAGGTTTCTCTAAGGATTACCCCTCAGCACATTCACCAAATTTAATTTTGTATTGTTACTTACAATTTCTTCTAGCATGTTACTCATAAAAGAAAAAAAAATTGCTGTGAATACATTCTTTGAAAAAATGTTGCACATGCTTTCCATAGTCTCCACCCTTGGGATCTTTGGAAAGCAGTTTTTAGATATATTTTTTTTATATTTAGAACCCAGTAATGGGTTCTGTCACTGAAGAGCAATCCAGGGCCATTATTCTAGAATGGGGCTTGGGGGAACTTGAATGCTGACTATGTAAATCCGCACCCCTCTTGTACTTTAAATATCCCGATGTATTTGTTCAGTATTTGGTAAAAGAATTAGGTGCTAAAAAGCTGACCTAGTTGCCAGATCCTGCTGGAAAAATTTTGAAGAGCAGTCAGCATTTAAATGAAGATATGAAGTAGTATCTATATGAAAGGCTTATTTAAAAAAAAAAAAAAGAGAGAGACAGGATTTCTGCGTTTGTGATTCATGTGGGATTCTGATACATCATGGCAGGCAGCAGAGATTAGAATAACAAACAATAGAAAAATATAGGTAAGTTTGTCTGGGCAAGGGTTATGTTTCGGCCCTGGTGTGAGAACACTTGTTATGCATACACATGTACTGACCCCTGCCAGCATCACTCACTGCCTCCCCATGGCCCTACTCGTATTCCTCCCTCAATACCCCTCACACTTTGTTGGAATTCCCATTCTGTTGCTTCCTCTTTTTCACACAGCCTTCCATCTCTCTGTCTTTTCATCCTGGAGCCCTAGTTTTACCTGAGGAGTTAGCACTATGAACAAGTATCTGTTACAGAGTGATATCTATTAAAAAACATTTTTTTAAATCTGAAATCTAGCTGATTTCAGCAGTGTAGATGTCAGTCTGTATAAAGCATAACATTTACTGACCCAACAGAAATATTTGAAAATAACATAGCGCACTCAGTATTCACCATTTGCTTCTGGAGAGGGTGGGAGAAGAGCAAACTGCAGATAACAGGCAGATGACCTCATCTGATGGGCCACCAGGAGGGATTTGTATATTGCTGTCAGAGGGATGTAAGAACTGTATGAACTGGAAACCAGAGGGGAAGGGCCACTTGCCCAGTTTCCAGTAATTTCTATGTCCCTTGTGTTTTGATCCACTGATCTGCACTGTTCTTGCACCGCTCTTTCATTATCAGGAGGTCCTGCTTGGGACTGTTCCATCCAGGACGTTAAGACAGCATGAGAGTTTCTCTCTCTTGCCCTCCTTTCCTTTCCTGATACAAATAAATCCACTTTCATGTTCCTTCTGGTTGTAGCTACTGGCTTTGAAGTCCCCTTCTTTCTCTTCATCCCTCCCCTCTCTTTCCTCCTGAGCCTTCCTGACAGGAAAAAAAGAGAAGAAGGCTTTTACAATAAACAGCAAGAGAGTTTTGTGGCACTAATCAGAATTTGCAAATGAAGATTAACAAAAAGTGCAAACAAGCCTATGTGATAACTCCACAGTCTGACCTAATCTTAATGAAATCTACAAGATCTATTTATATAAATAAAAATGAATTTTCTTGCTTTCAACATAGTGCAATTTGCGCATGTAGATTACAAGTGACACACACAATTGTTTTCCCTGCCTAAGTTCCCCAACTTTAAAGAGCTTACTGACAGCTCCCTGCAAAGCAAAGACATGCAGCTGACAGAGCTGTCTCAACTTTATTCAGCTCCAGCAGGAGGTCTCCCTTGCTTTTCTTTAAAAAATCCATTCCATTTAATTCCTTTCTTCCCTGAGGACATCAGGCAAGACTAAATGCTGAGAGGAGGGGGATCTCTGTAAGCTGGTCTGATGGCATGCAGTGGAAGAAGGACAGAGAGGGATAACAGTGTCTGAAGAGCTGCGGGATTTCCCATTTGGAAGTGTGACTTGATCTCAGTTTTTTGCATATTACCAACAAGGGCTGAGCACTGTGCACATAGAAATGTATATTTAACTTAAAAACATTTAAATGGGACAATCTAGCAAAGCTCTGACACTCTAGCCGTATACAAGGCAGAAGGACCACAAGGGAGGAGCTGGTAGCTGAATCAGGGACATCACCTTGAGGGAGGATTCAGTTGCCTTGTGCACAAAAGAGTTCACATCTCATGTTGTGGGAAACTTGCATGTTATAGGTGTCCGTCTACGCAAACTAATATATAATAAGGTGAATAGAGAACAACGGTTTCAAACTGAGAGAAAGGAGGTCTCTGAAGACCAGCACTTAGATGTAACTGCACAGTTCTTTACATCACTCTTCCCCACAGGCACTCCACAAGGATATGAAAGTCAGACTTCTGTGGTTACTTTATCTCGATTCCACATGTTGTGTTACAGCTTCAACTACAGTCTGTTGGGGTCCCTCCCCTGCCGTGTAGCCCTGGGAGAGGGGCCCTGAGGGCACAGACACGGGGCTTCCCTGCCCCTGCTCAGCCTCGTTCCCATTGGTTGGTTTGTGTTCCCTGCGCGGGCAGAAGGACCCTTGGTCCCGTGACTGGAACAGTTCCTGGGCAGAGCTCCGGCCATGCGGCTGGAGAAATAAACATCTCTGAAACATCTAGCAAGAATCTGTCCACATATATATTTCTTTTCCACGGGACTCCTGGTTTGATATATGCGTGTTACAGTATCCCCGCTGTAACAACAGTCTGCTTATCAGAGTCTGGGAATAGTGCTTTAAAATGTTCTTTGAGTTCTATGAAGGAAAATAAAAGGCCCTTACCCTTTTCTCAGGCACATCACAACTGACAGGTACCAGCAAATTAAGTAGGAAATATACTGAGTGGTAAATAAGGTGGTTGCAACCTCCCCCAGCAGTTGCTTTTGACTGCTGACGCCTTAATATCTTATGAACTAGTGAATGGAGGTTAAGGGGAAGGAGATGGTGTTAAGAATGCCATGGAAGGCAATGATTTCACTGCAGACATTTTAGCATCTTGCCTGCTGTTCTGCCTGCTCATACGTGGCAGACTTCTGCTAATTTGGTTTGACAATAAACTTTGAGAACTGTCAAGTGCTGAGATATCTCTACATATTTGCATTCATGTTTGCTTATTGTAACCTGTCGGATAACTTTCCATCCCACAGGTTAAGAAAAAAAACTAGTTTTCTACTTTGTATTGTCCTTGCATCATTCATGATGGGGTTTCATGGCAAATTAAATTTTGAAGAGTCACAAGTCATTTACCACTGCATTGGCCTATCCTTCATAGACAGCTACTGCTTATTGCTGTGGGCTACCCATCTGTTTCTCTAGAGATCTGCCTGCCATATATTTTTGCCATATCTACATCTGCAATATTTTTGTGAATTTGTTTATCTATTTCTATTTACTCTGTCTTTTCCCATGTACGTGTGTTTATGTAAGGAAAGAGTAGTATGTCACTATCTGTCTTCATGCATCAGTAAAACCGACCCAGTTCCATGAGAAGAGAAACATGAAGAACACAAGAAGTCTCAGAAATCATAGGTACACATACAACATATCCAAACATTCATTACAGAGACCAACTGTGGCCCTCAAGATGTCTGAGTGGCTTTATGTTCTCATGAAAACTTGTTTCAGGGTCTCTGACTCATCCTCTGAGGACACCAGGGGCCTGAAAGCGTCTCTCAGTGAAGAAAAGTGGAAACATCCACCTTTCTGCCTGATCCATGGGAAGGTGGGAACAAAAGAGCCAGTTGGACAAGACTACCCAGCACAGCAAGGTGCTGAGGAGACACCTGGGTTCCGGCCTTTCTTGAAAAATATGTCATAAATCTTTTGCCTGTGGGAATTACAAAGCAAGCAAAAAGCTAATTTTGGTACTGATGTCATCTGCCCCTTAAAATCCAAGGTCAGTCTTAAGGCTTCAAGTCAACAGAAGGAACAAAATGAAAACAAGCCACTGGCAAAGACTAAACTGGTTGCTAAAAGCATGAAGAAGCTCTCTTTTCACCAGCTCTGATGAGCATTGCTATTTCATGTTTGTTGGTTGTGATGGCTTTAATCATATCCTGGCTGTTTACAGACATAGTGGAGGTATTATTTCTGCCTGGAGGTGGATAGTACAAAATCGAGAGAAAGGAGAAAATCTGAACTCTCTATTCAAACATATCCCATAGCAGAAGATGACAATTCTGAGGGGAATTAGGAAAGATAAGGGCATGGCCCTTTGGAAGAGAGAAGATAAATTGTTTGGTTTTATTGGCCTCCTTGAGTGAAAGCAGAGAATGAGGCAAACTAGTGTGTAGCAGAAGAAAAGGGAGGATGCATGAGATTTCCCCCTCATTTTTGGTTGCATCCTCAAGCAGTTTATATGAAGCTACTTAGACCTATAGATGGTAACTTCTACACATTTGTTTCCTTGGACACTGTGGTTTTCAAGCCATGGATCTCTGATCCCTAACAAATATAGTTAATGTCTCTGGTACAGGGAGTGTAAGAGTTGCTTATACACCTAAAAATAGGCCAGACATTGCAGACTACAGATTGAGAGCTGCTGCACAAATACATACATACGTGTTATTCTGTAATATTCACCACCACTACTTTGTAGAAATAAATGAATGTTAAGCCTCCTCCCTGACATGTCTGCAGAGTAAAGAGAAATTATGTAATTCTTGCCTTCAAGTTTCCAAGAAATGGAAGGTCGATTTAGAAGACACAGTAAGCAGCTATTTCAGTACAAACCTAGAAGAAATCTGTTATGGGAAAATTGCAAGTTACTGCCTAGAGCAGAAGAATCTGACATGTCAGTCTCCAGAAATGAAAACACACTCCTGAGCATTCAAGTGTTTCCTGAAACATACATAGTGAGATTTTATCTACTATTAACAGCATTTTTTTTTTTTTAAGCTGAATGAGCAACAGAAATAAACACTTGCCTTGTAAAGAGAATTTGTACTTTTTCACTACCCGGTTATTTCTCACCAATGCAGTACCATGGATGCTAGTTTGTATCAGTTGACACTTAGTGGGATAAAAATATATAACATCAATGCAAAATGAGTGATTAACTGCTCCAAATGCCACTTACTGATGATTTCTACACAGTATTGGGTGTCTTTTCACTTAACAATTGGTGTTTAATTCAAGGCTTTCAAAATACACCTCCACAACAGCAGATTCATGGAATCATTAAGTGGGACAGAAAAGCACAACTACATCCCTTTTTTTCACTGAAGACTACAAAAATATAACTGTGATTTGGTTTATTTAAGGGCAGTTTTCAACAGCTACAGGTTGCTGTAAAATTGAGTAAGGTGCAAAGGTCAGGAACAAAAGATTATAGTGGGGTGACATCAGACTGGAGACCAGTCACTAGTGGGGTTCCATATGGCTCCATTCTTGGCCCTGTGCTCTTCAACATCTTCATTAATGACTTAAACGCAGGACTGGAAGGGATACTAAGCAAGTTCACAGATGATACAAAACTGGGAGGAACTATTGACTCCCTTGAAGGCAGGGAGGCCCTGCAGAGAGGCCTTGATAAATCAGAGGGCTGGGGAATCACCAACTGTATGAAGTTCAACAAGGGGAAGTAGCAGTTTCTGCACTGGAATGGGACCACCCTGGATGTACAGACAGACTGGGGAATGAGATGATGGAAAACAGCACCATGGAGAGGGACCTGGGGGTCCTGGTCAATGTCAAATTGGATATGAGCCAGCAGTGCCTTGGCAGCCAGGAGGACCACCCATGTCCTGCGGGACATCAGGCACAGCATCGCCAGCTGGGCAAGGGAGGGGATTGTCCTGCTGTGCTCTGCACTGGGGCAGCCTCACCTCAGCGCTGGGGGCAGTTTTGGGCACCACAAGAAAGATACTAAACTATTAGAGAGCATACAAAGGAGTGCCACAAAGATGGTGAAGGGCCTTGAGGAGAAGCCATCTAAGGGGTGGCTGAGGTCACTTGGTCTGTTCAGCCTGGAGAAGAGGAGATTGACAGGAGACCTCATTGCAGTTACAATTTCCTCATGAGTGAAAGAGGAGGGACTGACATTGATCTCTTGACTCTCATGACCAGTGACAGAACCTGAGACAATTGCCTGAAGTTGTGTCAAGGGAGGTTTAGGCTGGATATCAGGAAAAAGTTCTTCACCCAGAGGGTGTTTGGGCACTGGAACAGGTTCCCCAGGGAAGTGGTCACAGCACCAAGCCTGACAGTTCAAGAAGCATTTGAATAAGGCTCTCAGGCACATGGTGTGATTCTTGGGGCTGTCCTGGGCAGGGCCAGGAGCTGGACTCTGTGATCCTTGTGGGTCCCTTCCAACTCAGCATATTCTGTGATTCTGTGATTCTGTGATTCTGTGAAGGTTGCTGATGTTTTGTCTTCTATTCAAAACTCACATTAAATGAAAGGCATTGGAAAACTTTCTGCCTCTCATCTCTTCATCATTTAACTGAAGTTCATGAGGCTTGTTTATATTCTGGATGAGTAAAGAATTTCTTGTAAAAGTTCAAGGGGGGAAAAGTCCATGGGTTTTTTTAGGGGGAATAAAAGTCAAAGACCAAAGTACTTTGGCACAAAACCAAACAATATGATTCACTAATGCTATTTTTTCCAAGTCATCTGAGAATTGGTTTAAATCCATGATATCTCCAGCTTCTATTTAGGAAGTTCACTGCTTGGACCAGACCTCTTAGCATCCATTTATCTAGTGTCTGTGGTTGTGGAAGTGTGGGAGAAAACTTCTTTTGTGAATTAGATGATGACAAAAGGAAACCAACTACAGCATGAAACATCACAGCAGGCTACTCAAGCAAAATGCGAGAGAAGACAAGTTTAAAGGTATTTCATACACACCCCTGGCATACTCCCAGAAGCAGATGTGGGTATTCTTATAATTTAAGGTCCCATATTTCTGCTGAAAAAAGTCAAACATTTTGTGATACAATTTCTGAGCATTGGTTTCAGCCAATGAGATGAGTCATCCACCTCATACACAGGTATCTATTCATATTTAAATTGATATAAGGACAATTTGAAATGTTAATGAGCTGGGATACACATAACAAGCTTGTGTTTACTTCTGTGGAGACCTAGCTTTATGGGTATCACATTCTTCTACTGTTTTTTTTTTAAGTGGGAAGGGAGTAAATTTTGCTTTAACACTGTCCTCAACCACAGGTATTTTAAAAAATAGTTTTGTATAACATTTGCTCTTGAAATTTTCTATGTAGGCTCACAAAAGTAAGTGAATGAAGTTTCCAGTCATAATGAATTTGTTTTTAATAAACATCTCATGAAATTCACATGTGCAGCCTACAGCATAAAGCTCTGTAATTATCTGACAGCTACTTTTTGGATTTTTTTGTGTATTTCTTCTTGCTAAAGCCACAGTTGCTTATTATCACTGCTATGCTGTTTGCTTTGTTCAGTGATCTTTTCAAGCCAGATGGCATCAACATGGTGATGGTAGAAGATGCGTCATAATGAAAAACTCCTTTTCTTCACTCCTTAATGTCTCTTGAGTGCTCCCCTGATGACATGAGACTGGGAGACCAACAAGAACCGATGAGAAAATGATTGCATGTCTCAGAACATGGTGGAGTTAACGGAGGAGTCACAGAATCAGAAGCTCCATGCAATGGTGCAGTTTGTGTGCCATGGTGATTATTAATAGTCCCTATGTGTTAAGGGACTAATACAGACTTGGTGCTGGCTTGTGACTAAAAGAACAGCTGACTGCAAGGAAACCAAGCTCCCTCTCCAACAGCAATACAGACTGTTGCTATCTATTCTCGTATTTTGTGACTACAGAAGCCCATAGTATCAGTGACAAACTCAATAAGCTATTTCAGATCCCATCAGGCATCTCTGCTGTTTCCAAATATCCAGGAGATAACTTCCAAGTTCACCAACCCTCTCCTCTTTTTATGCAGAGTGGGAGGGATGAAGACCTTTTGAATAAAAAATATTTGAAGTTTCTAGGCCAAACCATTCATGAGCTATTGCATGACAGTAGAGCAAGAATTATTTCAAATTGTTCCAGAGATGATTGACACCAAAAATTTCAAACTCCCTATTTCACAAGCTGTTTCTCTGCTTTTCTTGCAGTGTACCCACAAATAAATTATCCCCCTTCTGGAGACTATACGTGTGACAAACGTTTCAGAATATGAAGTGAGACAAACTGTAAATTCTCAGAAATTCTGCTGGTGAGTGCTTTGGAGGTGCCTTCATATATTATCTAATTAATGGAGTTTTACTTTTAAATTAAACTGGCTCAGAATAAATAAATTCTCGCTACAATCTTAATTATGCAGAGGTTACTTCTTCTCACTAATCAAAATCTTGACTGAAGCACAAGAATTCACAATAGGTCATCATGATCTGAATCAGTGAGTTGTCACAGGTGGGATGCTAAATTGTCCTTCCTTCATTACATTTAATGAAAATGTGTGAGCCAAGAAAATTGCTTTGAATAGAGATGAACGATTAAGAGAACCAAATGTATATGGTGAAGGGGGGAGGGCAAAGTGTTTCTGCTGAATGCACTGGGTGTGTTTAGGCTAGCTTCTCATTTCAAAGCAAAATTCCTGTTGCTTTGTTTCCTAGATTGTAACCCCAGAGCAGAAGCAACTCTGCTGAGACACAAACCTTCAGGGAGGGAAGGATAAGAAAGACATTCTCAATAGAAAAGCAGGAGTAGGAGCAGAGAGAAAGAGTTGCAACTGTGAAACAAAAATTGGAGGAGAGAGGCCAGCAAATTTATGAGGAGTGAAGACGAGTGGAAAGAATGCTGAAGGATCACAGAATGATTGTAGTTTCAGCTGCCAAATTGGGAACTTCTTTATTTTACTCTTTTTTCTTATGTACACAGAATGCACATAGTCAGTCTGTCTATGTGACTTTGAATCCCTTCCCCCAATGACTGTTGAACCTGCTTCCTGATTTCAATCCAATTTAATAAAAAGGGAAGAGACACAGGAGATAATTAAGTTCCTAACTTATAGTGCAAATAGCTGCCTAGGAAGAAGAGACTTTGAGAGTCATAAATGTGAGAAAAACTGCAAGACAAGTCAACCTTTTCCTGGAGAGTGGAGAATCCATGCAAAATCCATCATGAATTGGTTCCCCAAACACA
Organism: Corvus moneduloides; assembly: GCF_009650955.1. Lineage (NCBI taxonomy): Eukaryota > Metazoa > Chordata > Aves > Passeriformes > Corvidae > Corvus > Corvus moneduloides. The sequence goes on along the minus strand of NC_045479.1, from coordinate 22,146,361 downwards.
GGCAACACTTCAATCAGAAATTATATTCCCCTGGAAGTTGCAACTGAGCACATTACACAAATAATAAAAAAAAATGATTCTAGTATTCATTTCTTTGTTATCATCAATGAAAGCTCAAGTAGCCTCTCTGTGTTTTCGAAATTATGTTGATAGAAGGACCAAGATTTCAGTGTTGTGGGCTCTGCAATTAGTGTGTAGCCCAGGAATTCTCCCTCAGACATAGAAATTACCTTTTGGATGCGATTACTACTGACAGTGTTCAAAGAAGTCCCATGTACCTGTGTTGAGGACTGCCATAGCATATATCTACTGAAAAATGCCAGATGTGTAGACAATAAAATAAGCTCTGAAGTATCTGACACTTAAATGGCTATAAAGGAATACGTAGCTTAACATGAAACCAAGCCCAGGTATTTCTCTTCATACCGGTATAGATACACTCCTGGTTAATTCCAGTTAAGTTAATTATAAATATTTACAGTAAAGCTTGCAATTTTCAGCCAACTCCTACCTGATCGTGACAGGCACAAACCTTGCACTAATTTGGTTTACTTTGCTAGAAGAGATTTAAACACTCTGGATGAGATTCTCAGGTAGTGAAAACCACTGGTTCTGTGCTGATTTTCATTAATGATGCCAATTAACATTAGCAGAGAAACTACCTTCTTTTGTTTATTCACCATGTCTCTCATTATCCTTCATCACAGCTCCTAATATGGATACAGCCTAATGGAAAATGTTCAGTTCATGCAAAACAACAAGAAGAAACCCACATACCCACCAGCTGCATTTTTTTCCCTCTGCCCTCTATACAGTTTTAATTTTCATAAAGGAAAGAAACTATAAAACCCTGAAAGGAGTCAGAGCTTCCTGCAAAGAAAACACTGCTACAAGCACACTGGATGATTGCTAGATAATTCATATAAACTTTCAAGGCTGCAAAAGTATATTGGTCCTTTACCTCCAAAAGACATAGTTCATCATTCTCTCCTCCCTCAATTTACAATGCCCTGAATCCAATTTTTTTTTTCCCTCTCTGGGTTTCAAAATGTTCCTGTAATTACTATTCAAGTCCTTTTCCTATTTCTAGAATATTGTGTCTGGGGTTTCAAAGACATAAGGGAGTTAGATGCATGACTCTCTGAGGCTGCTTTGAAACTTCAGCTCATGGCACTCAGAGATTATTTATTAGGCATTGTGTACATACATCCCATATAGGCTCATAAACCATGTTGTTAAACACAAACTTCCATACGTGAACTCTCCCTAGATCATATCATCTATGCATTTCATAATTCAAATGGAGTGATCACTCTAATAGATAAGTTATTCTGTTGCTTCACCGCCTAATACTGGTACAAGATTTTACCATCCTCTGACGTAACCAAAATAATCCTCTGATTATTGTCCATTCAGAGTCCTTTACAGCATGCTTGAGAAAAACCTGCAATCTAAGTCCAGTAGTGTACTTCTCTCAGAACCAAACAAAGAGCCGAAGAAAGCTTATAAAAGAAAAAATAAACTAAGAAACTGTGATGGTAAATGATGGAGGGTTATATGACGATGGGGCATATGATGGTAGACTGCAAACTGTTCATCTTCAGCCATTCGGACTTTTTTGAGCAGTAGGACTTCTGTAAAGAAAGCAAGACAATGGTTTTCTGATCATTAGCTGGACTGTAGCAAAATGCATAACAGCCATAACTCTCTTCTAGTGAAGCTTTTTGTTTGGGAATAATGCAAATTATGCTCATTACAATCAGATGGGATGGTTGTTAATATCTTTGCATAATTAGAAGCTATTTTCCTTAAATACAGTTTATGCATGAACTTTCCAAGGAGATTTATCTGCTGGGGTAACACTGAGTCATTTTCATCTGGAGGGACACACTGAAGGTTACACAATTCAACATTTTAATTTAGTTTTAAAGATGAACCAACTCACATCCTACATATGGTAAGAATTTTGGTCCCAATCCAGGTATGTGCTAAGGGCACTTCGTTAAATTCAAGTGCATGAGTGGTCCCAAGGGCAAACATGCCAAAATGAATTTCAAAGCCATAAATGATCAGCACCCAGCAGGAATTATGCCCCCTCACTGCAATATCGAAGTGCTTCCTATGCAATTGAGTTTGCATAACGAGGTGTCAGATGGAGCCATTTTCTTGCTTCGCAGATAAGCCCCCCTTTGCCTTCAGAATAAATCACTTTTAGGACTAACTATGAAGAATAAAAATTTAGTGGTGAGAAAGTATCTTAGGAGATTTGATCCAACCTCAGATAAAATATTCTTGTGCCATGTATCATGTCCACTTTAGTCCCAGCAAAGTCAGTGACAATAAAATATTTTCAAGGATCTGTCTATAACTTGCTTCCACTATTCTGCATTCAAGCAAGGCCTAGGATCAGAGTTGTGATTCTCTGCCTCTCTTGGCTATTAATTTTTGTGCAGAAGAGCACAGTTCTGCCTTGGGCCTCTGAAATGCCAAGGCCAAAGAGTAGGTCTGCACCTAAGCAGTTGTATCAACTTCAGTGATGCTTCTAAACGTAAGACCAGAGGGTAGAAACGTTTTGGATTGAAATTCCCCATAGACATGTGGGTTATATAAAACAACAAATCTCTTAGCATAGGCTAGATGGAAAGAAAAACTTTGCAGGACAATGTACACTCTGAGTAGAAAGCCCATCAAGTGACAACAGACAAGACAATTGCCCTTACTACTGCTCTTGAATTCTGAAATCATCATAGCTCAGCCATACTAGTGAGACCCTTCACAGCCAGAACTAGCAAGATCAGTGTGGTTTTATTTGGTTTGGCATTTGTTTTGTGGCTGTTGGTTTTTTCTTTCCCATATAAATGGCTTCGGCTTTCCATGAGACTGTAGTTACTGTTTATTATCCTTGCACAGCTTGTGCCTAAGTACTTTTAAGGACAAAAGAATGTCTACCATAAGGCAGCAAGATAAAACAAAATGGTGTTCTTTAAAATAACAAAAAAGGCTTGCAATAGGGCTTGAGATCTCCTATGAAAGCATCGACCTTGACTGTGAACCCTGCAATAAAGTGAGTTCTTGATAAGGGTGGTGAACACCAAGTATGGCAGTAAAGGAGGGACAGTCTGCCTGCTTCCCACATGGTGCCTCAGGTGGGGGGACAAGCTGCTGCGGACAAGCTGCTGCACACAAGCACCAAATTCTATTTCAAATGTGACAACTCACCATTTCTGGGAAATAAAATGTCCCAACTTGAGCTCCAGAGGAAGAGGTTTCCCTTTGTAATGGACCAAGAACAGTCAAAGAAGTTGAAAAAGATAAAAACAATAGGGAAATCATGGCTGTTAAGAAAGTCATACTTCCTCAGGACTGTGGAGGGAGGAGAATATTAATTCAGGGAAAATTAGCTGAAAGAGTGTAGGTCACTTCTGTGCAATCCTGAACATAGTACCTGCCTCAGGAATGATTGGCTGCAGACCTATGAGCAGCTTTTATGACACTGTTTTCCCAATCATTTTCTTGATCTCACTGATGCCCTTAGATCTGGGAGCATAGTGGCAAGTAGAATATGTGCTGCTTTCATTTCAAGGAACAAGAAATTTTGCCGCCGCCTATCTGCTGTTCAAGGGAGGTAGACTTTGTCATTCCCAATTTCCCCACAAAGGTCTTGGTGGGAGAACTGTGATGTAGGTGAGAGGAATGAGATAGATTTGTCTTTACAAACAAACTGTGAGTCTCCTAATAGGTAAAGGCTAGATACTGAAAGATGAAAGAAGCAATGAGAAGAACCATAAATTCCATAGAAAAATATAAAAAGGGGGGGGGGGTATACATTCGAAGGAAATCTGCGATTTAGGCAATTTGAGGAGTCTTTACTTCTCAAGCACTTCAGCCAGTGGGGAAAGAGAGAGGGAAACATGGCCGGGAAATTAGGATAAAGAGGAGGCTGCATCCTCTAACAATTTGAGAGATCCCAGGGGAATGCCCCATGGCTTCTCCCTTTATTCAAATAAAGTAACAGGACTCCTCCATCTCCTTTTTGGACATAAACCTCTGGTGTTTGTGGATTAATTTTCCTGACATAGGGATTTTTGCCACAGGGAACATGCCATGTCCTATCCCTTCCTCTTCCAGGATGCTGGTTGAGATGAGGCATTTCTTGGGAGCAAGAGCCTCCAAAGATATGACAGGACTGTTGAAAGTGCTAGGAGGTCCTGCCTTTCCTTTGAGCTCTTGAAGGTACAAAGAAGGCCTCCAGAGGTGAGAAAGGAAAGGCTCCCTCTCACAGAGTTCCCAAAGTGTGGTTTTCCCAGTGGCCCTAAAGGGAAGTTTGAATCTCTGAGCTGGAGCATTAATTGCCAGAGCTAAGACTGGGTAAGATAAAGAAAGAAGTGACATTGTATATTAAAACCTGTCTTTTCATATCTCTCTGGACATAATGTGACTTGACATTATATCCTTATCCAACAGAGCATCCAGAGATGGCAATGGAAATAGCTTGTGCAAGCACTTGGAGATGCTGAAACCCCTAAGTACATCAGAGACTCAGTGAGCTAAGGGACAACTCAAGTTCCCAGCACAAACGTTGCTCACAGCTGAAGTGAGATGAAAAGGCAGCCTTCTGGGGATGTCGTGCAGGGTCATGAGGTGGCACTCACACAGAAATCAAGAGGCCTTGGAGAAGCTTCCTGCTGTGACCAAAAGCACTGGACAGAGTTCAAACGCTGTAGGAGCCAGCCATGGCCTTATGGGACACAAGACATTGGAGATGCTGGCAGCTGCCAAGGTACCTGTGGTATAGCAGGAGCTGGGGTTGGGGCCACACAACATGGCCAGGATTCGTGTCACTGCTTCAAAACCTGTCGCCATGTCTCCAGTCTGCCTAATTCTGGTGGAACATCAGGCAGCTGTGAGATCCAGTGCATGGTTATAGCTTTCATCTGTCTGCAGAAATGGACTACTGTATATTGGGTGTTGAAGGGAAAAACTGCACAGTTCCTCTTGTTTAAAGTAGCTTGGTACTGTGGCAGTCTGTTGTTTTACTTAATGACATGTAATTAACTGCCAATCAGCCAACTATATATTCAGGATCAGTATCAGCAATATGATGGATAAATAAGATCAGACGCTTAAAAAATATTACTGTGCAAACCCGATTTTACAACATCTTTTTACAACTAGTCCAAATTTCCAAATTACACATCCGCCTGTAGGATCCCTCATCACACAAAGGACATGCAATTTTCCCTTTTCCTTTCGAGGCTACAAGTGCTTGAGTGTTTAGGTGTATCCTTATCCCTCCCTAAAACCTGTTAATGCTGGTGCAAAAGCCCCCCATGAGGCCGCACACCTATGTACCCTTATGTACCAAGCTGCTCCAGGAGTGCTGTGAAGATGCAGCTCCCTCTGCCATGGGATGAGGTCACAATCCCACAGGGACAATTTTCTGCACAGTCAGTCCAAGTTGTTTTTCTATCAACTGCACTTTGTACTACCTATTTTGATATAGTGAATATGCAAAATGATTTAATGTGTTTTATTTGCCAACTTGCTTCTTTTAACTAGTCAACAAATGTTTGCTCTTAGTTGTTTTGTGGATTCAATAGTAAAATTTAATAGGGAAAAGCTCACTTGGCTAAGTCATGTTTGTGATCTCTCCTTGTCTCTGGCTAAGAGTGCAGTGTGTGTGGGAGGAGAAGAAATCATGTGGGAGAGAAAGAGCTTGTTTCTTTTACAGGAGAGAGGATATTCTCTAAATCATAGTTTTATTTTCAGTGCCTGGAAGAAAAGATGCTTCTTTCTATTGCCATTCTTCTTTATGAATGTAAATACTTAATTCCTCAAAAGCTCAGTACCTGTTTTTAAAAACGTAACTTTAATAAAAAGATATTTTCCTTCAAGTGGGTTGTTTAATCTTTAGTGAAAAATTGAATGGATGTAATGCAGAATATAGTAGGGTAATGATTTTAAAATAGCCCCATCAAACCAGTTATTGCCCTGCGGTGTTACAAATAAATGAAAATGAAGTGTCTGTGTAATGATCATATTTAATGTCTTCTTTCTGTAACTGCTAAAGGTTCTTGTGTCTCTATGGTGTTCTGGTAACCCTCTTTGCCCCCTGACTCAAGAAAGCCAATATATGCATGCTTATTCAAGAAGCCCAAAGCAGGGAAGTTTTATAAACAGGAGGAAAAAGGAAGGGTCTGTAGTGACAGTAGGGATAAAGCACCGGGGACACATGACAGACTTCAGGTGAAACATGCTATTCCTTCCATTTCCAGGGCACGCTCCACTACAAAGCCCCACGTCAGAGTCTGGCTTCACACACGTGTAATGCTGGACAAAGCGATGAGCACTGCTAGAAATACCATGTCTCCTTGTTGGAGTGAAAGCTCCTCTGGACTCAGGCCCAGAGGGAAGCCAAAGCACAGGGGTTGAATTAAAACCTTTGGACAAGCTGAGATACATGAAGCCACACCTACGTGAAATAGAAATACAGATTTTTAAACTTTTAATAGAAATATGTGCTAAGTGCCTTAAACATTAAAAAGCTGTAGCAGAGACCTTAAACACAGTTCTTGCTGCAGCAGTGTTACCTTTTCACAGAATTCTTTACTTTAGACAAAATATAGATAGAATTATACTGTTCACATTTTTTAGATAGAGTGTTCACATAAACAATAAGAACTGATAAAAACTGCATACGCAAATCTGTGTAATACCTATGTAACACTTGTGTAAGACTTATGACTGTTAGAATTAGACCAGGATAGGTTAAGAAAAGAAAAACTAGAATTGTGTGTTAATCTTATTGGTCAATTAACAAATATAATCCACACTTCTGTAAGAAAAAAATATATGGAGCATATAGAGCATATAGAAGAAGCTGGTTTTGCCTGCTGTTGCTGCTGCTGCTTGGCTTGATCATGTAACCCCCTTCGAATTCTGCCTTCAAGAAAGCTATGAGACTATGAAATAAAGAACTTAGCAGAACAGCAGCCTCCTCTGCTCTTTTACCCTGGTCCGAGAAGGAAGGGTACCCCATCAGAAGCGCAACATCTCCTGAGCTATCGGGCCAAAGCTATCAGCTACCTTTTAGCTGTTCAAGGGGATAGTTATAGATGCAGCTCTTGGAATGGTTCTGCTGCTTATAGTGCTGCTCTGTGCCCAGGGACTGGGCCATGTGTTGAATAGGCTTGCGGTAGGCATCTCTGAAAGCTAAGATGCAATCACTTTGTAAAATTAAAGCTAATTTCCTCCACTGTTAAAAACAATGTATGCGATCACTGCCACCAAGTGATTATATTTAAAGTCAAAGGATGCAGAGGGAATGCCAATTCTTTCGGTCTGCATTCAGTCACAGCTGTGAGGGATTAAGGGTTTTTTAAAAATCTCTTAAATGCCTGCCAAAATTTGCCAATCACTACAACCAATAGGTGCTTATCATTCCACGCATTGTTCAAGATATTAGAAATTACACAGCCACAAATGACCACATTCTTCACACAAGAGAAGTGTGTGGGAAGGCCAGGAGAAAGGATTTGAGGTCCTTCCATCCACTTTTGCTACGATCCTTGCTGGAAGCCTTTTCATCTGCATCTTCAAGCGTCTGCACAGGAGCAAATATCAACCCAAATTGTTCTGTGGCTAGACCCAGCAAGCCTGTCAAGCCTGAGAGTTTAGCCTGGAGAACACTACAGAGAAAGTGAAGAGTAGAAACTTGTGTTCCTTTTCCTTCACCTCTCTATATATGCGTATGCATCTGTGTCTACGCCTTGGGCTGCAGGAGTTCATATTTTCTTCAGAACCCATTTTCCAAAATGTGCAGTTTTCAAGCAGACCATCACTTTTCTTTGCAAAACTTTGCAAAATTTACATTTCTTCTTTTCAGCAGGATGAAGGGAAAATTGGTAGTTTTGCAAAGTAGATTAGCAAAGTAAAGGTACACGGCACCGGAGTAACTGGCAGTGCTGGGTAGAAATTACAGGGTCCATGTGAAGTCAAATAGCAGACTTCAGGATTTGAGGGATTTTCCATTTCACCCCTCTCTTTTCACTTCGTTAGCCCTCTCCATGACAAGCTGGATTTTCAGGTGCAGATGCTTTTCCATTTCTTTGTTAACCGACAGGTGTATTTTTGTGAGAACATTTGAGGAAAATCTGTTCAATTTTCTGTGCTCAGGGAGACGAGCCCCATTTACTCCTCTCACTGGGTTTTGTGTCACTTCCTGCAGCAGGTTGAAAAGAACTCCCCTCAGCACGAAAAGAAAATCATCACAGTTTCTTTCCTTCCTTACATGCAGATAATTAAAAAGCTCCTAGATCTGCAGCTGGGGGTGTCTGTTGTGAGGTTGCATAAGGCGCACGTCCATGTTCACCCTTCAGAGAACAGGCTAGATAAGGAAGTCTGAAAGACTTAAATGTCGCTCACAGTCAATCAGCATCAACCAGGAATTTCGGCAGACCTAATCGACCTTTTGTGACACCACAATGAATATACGCTCTGCCCAAAATAGCAGCCTCTGGGACAATTTGCATGAGAGATATGCATGCATTCACATCAAACTGAGCAGCTTCAGATGGAGAAGCTTAAAAGCTCAAGTAGTGAAACTTTTAATAACTCATTTCAGCTCCCTGCCCCCAACTTTTCCATTAATATTCCCACATTCTCTCCCCTTTAAATAGGAACGTTAAGTGCAAATAAATAAAACATTAAGCTGATAAAATTACTTATATTGAGGCAGCAGCTGGAGGCCCTGATAAATACCTTGTGATTCTAGGTCCTGTATGAACAGGCAGCACAGAGGCAGTGCTGGTTCCAGAGACAGAAAGTTGAAGTTTCTGACAAGGTGCAAGCAGCCAGTGGGGAAGAAGGTGAGGAAAAAAAGAACAGAACAGGCAGCTGTATTTACTTCCATTAGTAAACACGGAACACTTCAGGAGTTTTCACTTTATGTTCTTTATTTGTATAAGTAGGCATACGCTATTATTTATTGCACTATATATTGTAATTGAAGGTTCTTTGAACATGCTGGGTGTTATGAAAAATGACTTTTCAGAACTACAGTGTGGGCACCAGAAGCTTAATACTGCTTTGGACTCCTGTTTGCTATTTGTCAACAGGGGAAGAAGCTTTTACGTGTGGCTGTTCAGAAAGGCTATTAACATGACTTCTGGACTGTGTTTTTAGTTATCCAAGCAGAATTTTCATAAACAAGCTGGATAGTCAGTGAAAGAATTGTCACAGTAACATTGGTCAGAGCACTGCAGCAAAAGGAACAGTTGCAAGTGGTCCAGGGTGCTGGGAGCAGGCAGTCAGTGCTGGTTACAGAACCTGACAAATTTTATGTGTAACCCCAGATTCTGTTGGAAAACACATAGGAAAAAGAGAACATTGGAATTTTTATGCAACTTAATGCTTCTGGATGAAGAATGCCAGTATTTGTGATCTCTCTTAACCGCACAAGTTGCACAAGGAGTCTTCCAGTATACGGTCACTGAGAAAAATGTATGTAGGCTGGTGATTGGAGTAGAGGAGAAAGTATTTTTCCTTCTGATTAAGAGAGACGTTTCTACAGACAATCTAAATGGAGTAATACATTACAATCACTTGTACTTGACAGTTGCTATTCCTATTTATCCAATATTAACTTGCAAAGAAACCTGCATCAATCTTTGGCCTGCTTTCTTAAAGAAAAGAGATGTCTCTGATTGCTCTGTCAGTCCATTCATACCAAAGAAAATATTCAGAGACGTTTTCTCTAAATGCATTTTACTTTGAAAGAGAGATCTCAGCTATGTTTTGATTGTTCAAGCTTCATGAAAATACATGCTCAGAACAATCTTTTCAGTGTCGCCTATGAGCAAATCTGCCATGTGAGCCCTGTGCAAAGAAGCACACCCTTATCTGTGCCCTCCAGGGCAACAAAGGCTTCAGCTGGAGGTTTCATCTTCTAAAATTACTGTCAGTCGAGTCATGAGACCCAAATCGGTGAAAATCCAGGCTTTGTTAGCCCTACTGCTCATGGGGCCAACTTGATTTTTTAATATGAGGATGAAAAAAAGCTATTAAAAACCCAACTTTATACTCTGAAATTGGTTCTTTTCTGTGCTGTGTGAAAATTTGCATGTGGTTATACTAATCTGGGCTTCCCAGTATGGGAGCTGCATATCCTGCTTAATGGTAACCACACTTAAGAATGAGAGTCTGAATGTGATCTCCCCAGTGCTGAACTCTTTTGAAAAACTGCAGACATTTATTTTGGGAGCCCAATAAAGACTTAGAAGTCCATCTCCTGGCACTTCTTTGTCCAGATCTTTGTCCACCATGTGTCAGTTATAGTGGTCCTCGGGGGGTCTGTGCCTGTGCTGTCAGGGTATTGTAGGTATACACTGCAGGTGGCTTTTCCTGTGTGGTTCCCTTGATGCAATTCCTCCAGAATGAATTTCAGGGCTTGGCTAGAAGAAAATACAGGTGCTGTAGAGCAATGTGTCTGCCTCAGGGCAGAGTGCTGCACTTCTGCTTCTTAAAAAGCAGTTCTGCAGGGACACTGCCTCCCTGGGTTGTGACTCCTCAGCCTGGCAAATCCCACACAGCATGAGCTCACTCAGCCCTTCCGGTTGGATTTCACTTTTGCCCACAGCCCCTTCTGGACTCATCTCTCTGCATTAGCATGTTCCAAGCAGTGAGTGAGTGCTGGGCTACTGAACTGCAACAAAGGACCTCTTAGGAAAATTAGCCCCTCTTTCCCTCTGCTTATTTCTGACCAGAGAGTTACTTATTCATTCAAGTGATACTGTGAACTTTATCACTTTAATGTACTGCCTCCTCTTTACGTTGCAGTAAGAGAAAATGATGCTATCATTATAAGCCTACCTTTTGAAAGTGCAGTAGAAAAATCATTTTGGAAAACTAAAAAAAACCCCAAAACCCTATTCCTTTTCAGATGAGTTAAACTGTGTTTCTGAAATATCAGTAGAAAACTGAGACAGACAGAGCATTACAGTTCATTGCTGATGTTGGAAACAACTGTTAAGAGCATAAAGCCTTTTCTCCTGCCAAGCTAATCCTCTGTCTAATTTCTAATTCAGTACATCTAACAACAGCATTTTTTTGTGTGGGGTGGCAGAACAGCAGGGTGGATTCTAAAGTTCCTGTTGAAACCCTGTGACATGGCTTACAGCAGTGTTTTGGGCTGGTTTGCAAGCCCTCTTCTTTAAGCAGTACAATGACAAGGGGTAAAAAGTTGCAGCACCACCATCTCTTACAATGTGTTTGTGAATGGTCACTCACAAAGTGACCTGAATGCTCCGTGAATGAATCTTGCAGGCATGCAGTGATGTTGTAGAGCAACGTAAGGATTTGTGCCACAGCAGCAAGGGTCATTTTAGAGGTGTTGCACCCAGAAGTGCCAAGGACTGCCACTCTCAAAAAGGAGAGCTCTGATTTTAAAGCAGTACTGAGAAGCTTGCTCAGCCTTGAAAGTCAGCTCTATCAGAAGAGAGCAATAAGCTTGAAGAGGGGACGAAAAACATTGAGATATCTGCTAGTTGTAATTCTCTTATAAATAATGAGGAACAGGGAGAGTGAATTCCTGTCCTTGCAATAAATCTTGAATTGTGGATGGGTCAAAAAAATTAGAAAGTAATAAAGAAAAAGCAGTATTTGTAAGCACAGTATATTAAAGAGAAAAACCCAACAATGGTAGAGGAAAGGACAAAACAATGAAGTAATTGTATGGAATCAAGATTAACTCCCATGTTTTTACCTGGTAATTCTTCAAGTTCCTAATAGGCCAAAATTTTGTCTTTCCTGAGCACCTGTTTAGAAAGCCCCACCCTCATGAAATCTAACATGAAAGCGAAAAGCAACGAGTGAAGAAGCCACTGTATTTTATATCTTGCTCAGGTATCCAAGCCAAATGGTCATCATGCTCCTTAGAAGAAGGTTGTCTGACATGTCTATCTTTTGTTATGTACTGCTAACAATCTAACAAAAAGACAAATTCAACAACTGGTTTCTTCCTCCCATTGGGTTCTCTGGAACCTATCTTAACAGAAAAGTAATGCATAGAAAGTTGAAGTAGATTAGAAACCAGGAGCAAGGAGACTGGAAATAGACTAGAGAGGGTAGGAAACATACATGTTACAAGATGTGTCTTGAGAGGCTTATGAAGGGGGTTATTTAACAGGGGGCCCGTGATACCAGGTGATGGGTCTCTCAATGACGCAGTGCTAAGGTCCAAATACTCTGATAGAGATCTCTCTCTCACATTTCTCTCCCTCCTGTTTCTCTTCTTCTCTGCATCAAGGAAAACTGGAGGCACATCAGCTCAAAAGAACACTTCCAAAAGGTATTTTCCCTAAAATAGGGCTTCTTCCTTAAAGGACTCAGTGCTTTAGCTGGAAGATGGCTTTTACCAGAGAGCACTCTGTATTGAAAAATATACTGAATTTCTAATACATGCTCCTGGTGGAGAGAAGCTCTAACTCAGGTGGCACAGAGCAGATTACAGTATGTTGTTCCAGATTGTTTCAGCACAAAATTAGCTCTACCTTTCACAGTAATTAATTGCTTTTCTACAGGGGAAAAAACTTTGTCACTTGGTTTTGAATGATTTTCATCAGATATACTCTCCCCATCACTGTCTCCATAGCAAAGACTGAGCTGTTCTGGAGTTACTCCTTTCTCCGTCATAATCTCAGTGGAGCAGACAACTTAAAGCTGCTGAAGCTGAAGCAACAACTTCAAGCAGACAAAGCTAAGTTACCACACTTTTCCTTCCCCTGATCATCATTCATGTCAATGACTGTTTCTGGGAGTCGGAGAGGGAACTTAAATGATACAAAGGCTGAGAGAATGAATTGGAGGAGTAAAGGGAAAAAGATTTAAATTTTGGAAGGGAGAGAGTTGTTATTCAAAGGAGCTGATAACTCATCTCTGCCACATTCCACACTTTTTTTACCTGCTGCTTTAAAGAAAGATGCGAAGTGCTTTTAGGCTATTATACAAGCACTAAGCTGACAGCAGTGGAAGCCAAGGCTTTCTCTTAAACCTCTCAGTGCAGAACAGGCTGTGGTAGCCTGTCCCTTACTGTGCCAAATCATCTTTCCAAGTCCACCCATAATGTTTAGTGATGGCTTGAAAATGTAATGTTTGGCTACTGTGGAATTTGTGTTTAGTTGGCAGCTCCTCTTTTTCCTGGCTTTTTCTGCTGCAAAAGTGGCTGTTATGACCATTTGTAGCGCTAGTAAGTATAAAACTTCAAAAGAGTGAAATGTAGGGCTATTCTTGACAGTATTTCCATGAAAGATTTGGTTTCAAAATTCCAGCGTACCATCTTGTACATTGTGTCTTCTGAATAGAAGCAAAAGTGCAGGTATTCTGAAGATTTTAAATGAAAACAGACCGTTTCACCTCCAAAAACATCAATGTGGTGAGTTGAACTACAGTAGTTCAGGAGCCCACACTCCGCATTAATTGTCTAGGCTGAGCTTATACCCAGTTCCCATTTTCTATTAGGATGATGCAACTGGCATGAGGCACCACCAGCTTTTACCAAGTTGGAGAACAAGATGCATGAAATCATGACATGTCATTCCTGTAGGAAACTCAGCGTGAAGTGAGAACCAGGCAGCAGCAGGCACCAGAACTACAGTTTCAGTAACATGTCATAAAGAAAACATTTGAATTTTGAAATTAAATACTTCATGTCTTGATTTATTGGAGTTCAAAGGACTAAATCTCTACATGTTTTGACAAAGCAGACTTGTTCGTACTCATGTCAAAACTTTCTGCACTGTGTTTTCCACTCAGACCTGGCAAGAGACAAGCCATGAGCTCTTTTCATGTACACTAATAAAACCACAAAAACTCTCAAGATATAGCTAGCAGGTCAATCTTACCAAAGCAGACAGCTGACTTTTCCTGTCCTTATGAAGGTTGCCATTGAAAATAATATGAAATAATTACTATGATCAATAAAAGACCACTTTTTTTTTATTTTCTGAAAGATTACCTGCAGTGGAACAGACGCAAGAGATTTAATCTAACAATACCTATTAGGGCAATTTGCTGAGAGCTCCTTCAGCAGAGAATGATAATTCAAAACACTTCAATTTTGGCTTTTCCTTATCCTTCACGCTTTAATCCTTGCCCACCAGTGCATGATCCTATGCACACCCATAAACTTTCCTTAGATGTGAACACACTTTTATCTTGGGCCTGATTCACTTCCCAGCATGAAACTGATTTAAAAAACCCAGGAATGTGTAGGCTATGAGCAAAATGAGGGAGTCAGGCTTTTCTCATCATTAGAGGGCCTTGCCTTCACTCTGTGACAAATCTTTGCTTTTAAGGAGCATTGTCCAAGCCAGGAGTTCCAAAGCAGGGTTTAATTCCCACACTTCCATGACCAGGGGGCACAAGTGGTAAGCTTGATCTGCCATAGACCTGAGTAAGGAGTAGGGTCTTCCTCTAAGGACCACAAAAAAAAGGGGAAGAGATGCCAGCAACTCCTCCACCATTCTCTCTCATGGGCACAGTGCCATTATTCACATGGCAAGGGGCAAGAGGGGATTTGGGACTAATTTTCAGAAGGCGCTTGTTCACATATTCAATGACAGGGCAACCTTCCCTACTTGCCCAGAGTGTGAAATCAGTGGGGGAATCACATGAGGATGCAACAATTTGCAGGATCAGATCTATGACAGAAGGCCAGATCCCAAAAGCCCATACCCTAGGGTACTTTGGAAAATTGTTAAGAAAAAGACATGGGGTGCCTGTCTGTAGCAAAGACCGATGTGTGGGACAGCCCCTGTCCTAAACATGTCAAAATCACTGGATTATCACACTTGCTTTTCCTCCATTACTTCCTCCTGCTGCAGTGAGGATCAGACCTCTAGGCTATACTTGGCATCAATGGCAGAAGTGGTCAATCTATCTCAATTTAGAATGGTCCAGAGCCCAGTGGTTAGAAATCTCTCAAGAAAGAAAGGTTCAACTCCCATGTCTTATCAAGTTCCTCACTCTAAGGAATCCAGTGAGATTGAAAAGGTTATGAAAAAGTTACTAGCAGTGGAACAGATGCAAAGAGAAGGGCAAATTTTAGAATGCTCCTGTTCTCAAATATTACCTGTGACCTAAGTCTAAGTCTGAGAAACCTGTGCTTAACTGGAATCGTGGCCAGCAAACCAGTTCTTCCATCTCTTTCTGTGCACATGCTGTTTTGGATCTGAGGGTCAGATGTGCAAAGGTTAGACTTCTCGAGACGAGATTTGTGTCCCTGAATCCTTCCATTAAACATATGGGGAATAATGTTTAATTTTTTTTTCTTTTTTATTATTTTTTTAACCTAGTACACAAAAAGACGTCATTTCAAAATTCATTTGGTGCACTATGAATAACGTGGAACATTACAAATCATGAAGTTCAAAATTCAGATGGAGGCCCAGAACTGCACAGGCAGGCAGTGAGTCAGCACTGGCCAAAAGGACATTTACATACCATGCCTTTGTCTACTCATTCCCATGAGCCAAGAATTAGGACCTTTGAATAAACCGCACCAGAATTATGAGCCACCAGTGCAGCATGACAATGCAGGCATAGTCTCTGACAAATTTGCTTGCTCTCTGGCAACCTGAATTAAACAAGATGCAGCATTGTGGAGGCATTCTTGTTTTGTGGCTTTGTTTAAAGTGAGGTTATGCTGAGGAAAGTGGTGATAAAAACAGCATTTCATGCACTAGGTCTCCCTGCCTTAATGGCAGCCCTTATTTTTACTGACACAAATAAAATCTTAGTACTGTCAGCACTGTAGTCAGGCAAAAGTGAGTTCTGTTCCATGTTGCCACATCCATCATGAAAACACACACTCCTCCTCCTTTTTGACCTCAGAATCGTTGTTAGTGATGATGTGTGAAACAGAAAGAACATAACTTGATTGTGAGAAATTGCTTTGAACTTATATTTGCTGGCAGGTGAAAGCCTTATTTTTGAGTTTTAAATGAAGCATGTTTCGTATGGAAGTCACTGAGAGGGAATAAATAGGTAAAACTAAGAATTCCTTTTACAGACTCACTTTTCAGACTGTAACCATACTTTAAAAAGGAAAATGGGCTGAATTTAAACTCTGATGAAAGGCCCTAGACGGACAGTCCTGTGGAATAATGTTCTCGAGACACTGTACTCATAATTTCTGCCACAGTGGGAGTTCCTTGCTAATTACCAGCCAGTCTAAGGGCCATGTTTCCCCTCCTTTCAGACTCCCATCTCATGTGAGAATGCCATCCTCAGCAGTGAAGTCCAGAAGTGGTGGCAGGCAAGGCCAAATGACTGTAAATGGGCATGTTAACCTACCTGTCATCTGCTCTTGTAGTGCAGTGACTTCAGGTAATAACAACAGCAATCTGTGCCTCTCCCCAGTGGCCATTTGAGCTGACAGGTGAGCTCAGTGTTAATGCAAACACATGCCTTGCTCTGGTCAACAACCTATCGCTGGTCAGCTTGTTGGTCCAGCAGCAATATGCTGGGACAAGCAGGGGCAACCACTGCATTTTCATCCTCTCTCATTGTCCTGATTGCTTTCTGCAGACAGAGGCAACTGAAATTGTGACATTTCTGAAACCTCTGTCCACAAAGAGATTAATTCAAGACAATCAGCTTGCTCAGGACTGACAATGAAATGATTTACAATCACCTCACTCTGTTAGGGCTACTGAGGAAAGGGGAACAAATGCAAACCTTCTCAGAGTTTACACTGAGTAGTGTCTCCAAGAAAGGTACTGCTGCCAACCCTCCTGGATGAGTTAAAGGACGTCTATATTTGTTGACTACTTGGAGAAAACCTCTGCTTGCGTGAGTCTTGCAGGTGACATGACTCCTTTGCATTAACTGAAAAGACAGCATGCAGCTAAGAAAACTCAAGATATCACTAGTAGAACAAGCACAGGTCTACAAAATAATGTGAACCTGCATGAGAAAGGGAACCAGAGAAGCTAATTTTCAGTAGATTTTGTTTTCATTGAATGATTTACTTTTTTTTTAAATTGAATCCCTATTATCTCCATTTAAACCTGCCGTATTTCTTTTCTCCTTCTTTTCTTTTTACCCAAATAATCACATTAGCCTTATTTCCATTGGAAATCAGACTAAAATATGTTTATAATAATGGGGCATTTCTTCTATCCTGTGAACTATTGCAAAGCACTGCCAGATGCCACAGTGAAAGAGTGATACAGACAAGCCTGAAATTCCACCAGATCCATTTGTGTCTCTACTGTTCTGACTGCCGTTAGATGAAACAGAGGTTTCATGTGTGCACACAGCCTTGTTAAAGACTAAAAAGGGACAGGATCCTGAGGGAGCTATCAAAGGTGTGGGGTATGTGTTTCTTCCAAGACAGGCAGTCAGCAGCCCTCCTGGGACATAATCCTTCTGACCCTTCAGATGTAATTTTATGTTGCTGCCTAGTACAGCCCTTTCTACTTTTTTTCCCCCTGCTTTCCCCGAGGTTTAACAAATACTGTTTGTGAATTCCGGGTAAGAGATGTTTCACTTATTCTCTCCTAGTCCAAGGAAATAAAACTTTCATGCATTTTCACATTTTGGATACTGCTGGGTGAAAAAAAATCACTTCTTCCCTTTTTTCCCCCACGATTTATATGGCTTGTCTCCTCTGGGTTCTAGCTGTGCATTATGCCTCTCATTTTCCACCTTTAGTTTATGACCACTGAGTCTGTCTGGCAAGTGTACGCCTTACATTTGTATATTATAGCACACAGAGGTCTGCTGGTGTCATGAATCTGCGTGGGGATCTATGGCATCCTACAGACTTTTACAGTGTTTAATGAGCCATTCTCAAAGATTTGCATTTTTGTTGGATGCCTGGGCATTGTGTGTGTTTCTCAGCTGTGTTGATATTCTGACCTGCTGTACAATGGTGTCATGGATGTGATAGATAATGTCTCCTTCTTACACAGACCAATGATTCCCCAAAGAACAATTCTTGTGAGACTTTGCATGTGGCTTTGGAAGATGAAAAATTTGGGCTAATCTCGAAGAACAAAGCACAGTGTTGTCTAGGCTATGCTTGGAGTCAATGTACCACCACCAGGCAAGGGTCCTGCCCTAGAGCTTTAACACAAACTAAGTATCTGCTGCCCTTGCCATGAGAGCCCAAACATGTTTTTCCTTCAATGTATTCAGTATCTCAGGAGACTGAATCAGTTCAAAAGCATAAGTGTCCTAGCAGTTTAACACTAGACCGAAACTTCCTGGTGTTTTCCCTGGGGAATTCAGAATATACAGGTTGTTTTCCTCATAAAACCACACAGGCAAAAGCTTGGTACAGTTTGAAAACTAGGACTGAGTTATCCTGGCTTTCATCAGGGAGACGTGATGAACTCTCAGACGGGTTATTTTACTCCAGAACAAACGGCAGAACTCTTGGTTTTAGGGCAAGAGCTGGTCAAGGTTAGCTAGCAAGTTGTTTGTAGTTAGATGCAAGAGATTTGAGCTGAAATTACATGTTAGTCTTAATTTTTAATAAGCTTTTAGACTTTCGTTTTTATTTTACTTGTGTTGCCTACTATTGCATTCAAACACCGTCCCAGCTCTGCCCACTAGTTTGACTTTCTAGCAGAAAGAAGGACCAGATGGACCCTATTTAAGAAAGTCTGTGAAGGGGAAAATAACTTCTTCATTTTGTGGATAAGTGGGGGGAGGTTAAAACTTTTGTTAATGGTATCTATAAGGTGAAGATGTTGTCCATGGTTCATTTTTCAGGAGGGAAACTAATTTGGCTTTTATTAATTATGTTGTTAGTGGCTATAGACAGTTTCATTCTTTATCAGAGTAATAGTCTTGGGGAGCAAGTTTTTGAAGGAAAAGGACAGGATCGTCTGCTTGTGTAGCTATTAGTACAAGTATCTGTGCAATTACTTTGCTTGAGAGTATCTCTGCTCGCATATATTGGACAAATTAATCTGCTGCACTGTATTTCTGAAACATGTTAGGGCTTGAGGTTTAGAATAAATAAATCTCGTGTTTATTCAGACCCACGTTTCGAAAGCTCATTTTAGATGTTGCCGACATCACATAATTTTAAGAGTTTTAATTTGTAGAAGTTGCCCTTTTGTTCTTGTAATACATCAGTGGTGTCAAAGATGACATGACAGTCATTACTGGTCTCTTCAAGTTTGCTCTTTTTCTTAGGAAGCTGGTATTTTTATTTGGTGTTGGAATTCTAGTTTCACAATTGTCCTTCAGATATTCTGTCTAGCTTTTACCATTCCAAACCTTTCTGCATTTAAACTCTTCACAGCTCATGCCAATTTATGCTGCTGCAGCATGTTCCGTGTTGCTAGTTTGATGATATAGGGTTGTATCTAGTTAGACTTTTGGGAAAAAATATTCAGGCAGAGTATAATTGCTCATATTGGATTTGAAGCATCATGTTAAGCTATTTTTCACTTGCAAAACAGGTATTCTACGTAACAATATATTTTTCATTGGAAATAAATGTCACCAGATGCTACTGAGAAACACTATAAAAACAGCTTGAAGACCTGTTTTTTACCCTTTTTACAGGATTTTAGAAGTTCCTGAATAGAACAAGCTTAAAAGGGTGAGAAACATTCTTAAAATTCACAGTAAACTTCTCAGATAAGCATGCAATACTTCTGGTTGCTGTTCAAACTGGCAGATTGTTTTTAATTCTGAATAAATTGCTACCTCTTACTCAGATTAACAAAGAAAAGAGCATAATAATGTACATCTTTTTCTTTGTGCCATCCCCCAGACTGGTTCCCCTCTTTTACTAGGAAGTTTCTCATGTCTCACACTCTTCCTAATTTTTCCCATTTATAAAGTTGTGCTGTGAAAAAACAACAAATGGCAGGAAAACACATTGACAGATGTGCAAACAAGTGGTAAAGCAGCACACCATAAGCTGCTCTCACAACTATCTTCAACAGGTATTTGGGAAAGAGATTTGCATCTTAGATTAATGTTCCCAAAATGGTAGTCCGAAGTTCGGCCCTAATTAATTTGGGCCTAAATAATTTGTTCTGGGTCATCATCTTTGTTTTCTTCTGTTGTGCACTGCTGTGCCCAAGCAAAGATGGGGCAGGGAAGTGGGGGTTAGAGATGAAGTGTGTTTCCCTTCATTTGATTTGAGAAATAGTTTTTGAATGGCCAACAGGCTCACGAAACTGCAATGAATGGATCAGAGGCAATCTAGTGCACAAATCAAGCAAATGTTGCCTATGCTCTTGCAGGCATCTGAGAGTTACACAATGGCAATAAAAATATTTCTAAGTTTTTGCTGACTTGAATGCTACTTTGGAAAACAAAAAATGTAAAGATTTATTACTCTATCCATCTGTAGGTACAGGCATGGCCTGTTTCTAGGTTTGCCAAGAAATTCCAGTAGAGAAAAGCATAAAGGAAATGTGCATTAAAACATTGCCCAGCTTGTTTGCACATCTGTGGGTTCAGAACTGCCAGAATAACCAGTTATTGCTTCTTGTAGCCATGATGATGCAAACCCAGATTTTTGAGTAAAATTTGGGAGGCCCCTGCTGTGACGAGATCATGCATTTGCTGAGGCTGCAGTTCACTCACAGGCTGAAAAGAGCTCGGACACACCAGGAAAATAAAGCTCAATTGACATTTTCCTGCTGGGACCATTTGCTACCCCTTAGGGCTGCTGAACTCCAGAGCTATTTCTCTCTGATCCCGTAACAGCCATCTGTTAATAGCATGTTTTGCACATTGCACTGGGAACAAGAGGGTGACAGGGTGGTAGTTGAACTGTGTATATGAGGAACACAGCAGAATCATGTGCTTCCTGCTCTCCTGAGCCTGATAACAAAACAAAACAAAAATGCCTTTGAGAGCTGTTGTTGCAGTGGAACAAAGCATAATAAAAGCTCTTCAAAGAGCCATCTGGACTGTGCTAAGGATGCTGCTCCATGCTAAATGCATGTCTTTTGGCAAGCCTGTGTTATGATCAATGTCTAGGGTTCTTTGATCTATTCCATCAGTCTCAGGCTGGAGAGCTGCACAAGTTGACAATAACTCTTGGAGATTATCTTGATGATAATCCTTGGTGGTTTGATTGCAGACCGTGCTGACAGGCTCAGGCCTGGTGTGACAGGAAAGAGAATGTTCTTAATGCTTTTTCACATATTTATTTTTGCCTTTTTTGGAGGAGAATCAGTAACATATCCTTTTGTTTTTCTATGCACACAACTGGGTTTGGAAGTGAGGTATGGGCTTGAGGAGAGTTTGGATGACAGACTACCTCTACTCAGCCCAGCAGTGAAAGTCGCACAGACTGCAGTGAAAAAGAGGTTTTACCTCTATTTGTAAAGGTCAGCAGGAAGACCAATAGCAACAGAGAATAAATCATCCTATGGCTGTTTTTCCTGAAATCCAGTTACTCTATAATCCATGACTGCTGAAAAGTGACATTTTATATATTATTGTTCTCTTACTGACTTGAAATCAATTGCCATAAGCATTTGTTAACGGTTCCTATTCCCTACAGCAGAAATAAAATATTAAACGATGTTCAAAGTCATTGCCCTTTTACCTTGGGCTAACCCGACCATCCCCTGTGTTTGCTACCAAGCATTCAATGTTGTGGTTCCAGTCCTCAGTGCTGTAGAGTCAGCTCTGTCATTCCTGCATTCTCATGCCTCCTCACCATGGAGAACACAGACAAAGCCAAAGGAACTGGAGTGGCTGTGAGATTCCCACTTCACAGCAGTCCTTGTCCTGAACACAGATTTGTTGGAGCTACTGGCGAGGTGACGTGGGCTGTAAGAAAGGTTGTTCAAGACTTTTCAAAGGAAGCTGAAATCAAGGCAAATAAATCTCAGGGTCGAGAAGATTTGAGAAAATATTTGTGCCTTTGGACAACTTATTCCTCAGATGGTTCTTCATTTCTTCCAAATGAAGTTCAGTGTTAATCCAGGTATTGGTGTGTTGTCTGTGGGTCAGGAGAAGACCTTGATGGGAATGGTTTACATTAAGTCTTCTGGATGTGAAGAGCCAAGAGTTAAATGTGTACAGTCCCAATAGCCAAGTGTGGGAAAAAGATGATGCAGTTTGCCTCTACTCCCTATTTCTTGAGTTGTGACATTGAAAGAAATAAAAATAATTTCTCTCTTCTGGTCTCTTTTTAAGTAAGCGAAGCTGATCTACAAATCATGCAATTACAGGCTTTTTTTTCTCCAGACTGCTTTCCTTAAAGGGAGACATTATACTTGCACCTTTGAAAGCCAAATATTAGTTATGAAATGAATACAACAAATTAAAAACATTATTAACATGAGAATTAATGAACCTAGAGCCCTTATTACGTCTGTCAGACATCCAGAAACCCAAAGGGTATTTGCATGATACGAGCCAGTGACCTGAAAAGATTTAGCATTGCCAGCTAATTATGATGTCCTTATAGCAGAGATCCTTTGCATTAATACTGAGACTTTCTTTTTTTATTACCACAGAGCTTTTGTGGACCATCAGAACTAAAATCTGCAAGTGTATAGCTACTGCCTTTTCTATTCACTGCAGAGTACATCCCTGTGCCAATGATAGTAATTGCCTGTATGGGAAAGAAACATTATGAGAGCACTTAAATGTATTTGTAACTACTTCTAACGGTTGGAAGTGAAGAGAAGGAGCCAGAAACAAGTGAGGAGGCAGCTGCTGTTGGCAGTCAGTCCTGTGTGCTCTGTGGGACACAGTCTGAGAACCTCTGTGTTGGAGGAGGAAGCTGGGTTGCAGTTGCAGCCTATGTTGAAAAAAATTGCCAACAGAGCTTTGCCCACTGAAATGATACCAGAGAAAAGTAATGAAATCTTTTCAACAGATTTTTTTGTTTTACTCAGTTGTGCACCTCCACGTGTCTTGAAGCTTCAGTCCAGACCTTTTTTTTCATCACAATTAAATGATATTTTCTAAGCTGACTGCAATGAATCCTCTCTGAGACAGCTGATGAATCCAGTAATTAAAAGAACTGCTGTGCTGGAACAGACCAAGCAAAGATTTCTCTGTCATGGAATCCTCTCTCCAGTATTGCTCTGTGATGGAAGGAAAGAATATGAGAAACAACACCCAGGGAAGGTGTGTCCTCCTGTGATACCCCTCATTCTTCCAGAGAAAGGAAGTTTAGGAACTCCAATAATCAGCTGTTAAAATCCACCACAAACATCCATTTGGTTTGTGTTCCACTCCACTGCTGGCAGCAGCAATTGCCTCCATTGTCATTCAATTATACTGGAAAATGTCAATTTTGATTAAATCTCTTGTTGCATTCCACGAAGCTTTGCCCTAATCCCAGAACATTTATATAAGCTTCTGTGACGTTGCTGTTCCAGTCTGAATGTCACAGCACTCCCTCCGTAGTCTGACTTGCTCTGTGGCCTGGCACATCCCCATTGTGCTGGTTTTGGGTGGGGTAGAGTTAAATTTCTTCACAATGGCTGGTATGGGGCTATATGTTGAATTTGTGCTGAATACAGGGTATGATATAGAGATGTTTTTGTTACTGTTCATCAGGGCTTACACAGAGCCAAGGTCTTTTTTACTTTCCTAATGCCCTGTTGGTGGGGAGACTGGAGGTGCATGGAACACTGGGAGGAGACATAGCCAGGACAGGTGACCCCAACTGACCAAAGGGACTTTCCAGATCAGATGACATCGTGCTCAGTATATAAAGTGGGGAGAAGAGGCAGGATGTGGGGACATTTGGAATGACGGCATTTGTCTTCCCAAGTCACCACTATGTGTGATGGGGCCCTGCTCTCTTGGAGATGGATGAACACCTGCCTGCCCACGGGAAGCTGTGAATTAATTCCCTGCTTTGCTTTGCTTGTTTCTATGGCTTTTTTTCTCCCTATTAAATTGTTCTTTTCCCAACTTACAAGTTTTATTTTGATTCCCCTTCCCATTCCACTGAGTTGAGGGGAGAGAGGGAGATTGAGAAAGCAGCTGCATGATACTTCATGTCCTTCACTTTAAGCTGGGCTTAAACCACAACACACTTTCAGCAGGACTTTCAGGTCTAGTCACACACACTTGTGACCAGCACCAGGAAATCTTGTCAGTACTTCTTTTACCACTACCTTAGGTCAAAACTACCTTATTAGGAGGACTTTGAATCAAATAGACTGTCCATTTTTTTTTTTTAGCAGGATGTTCTCTGAAACAAGGCAGATGTATATGAACACCTGCATCACAGATCCTGTAGCTCTCCCTCTGCTGAATGGGAAAGGCAAACAGCAACCTCAGTAATAAAAGCCAGTCCCCTACTCCAGAGGCAGGAGGAATTCAGTGAAGATGACACAGACACAGTTAAGAAGAAGATGATCTTCTTATGTATGTCTGGGGGACCATCTAACCAGTGCAAAACTAAAGCCAAATTAATTACACTCAGCCTTCTTCAAACTAATGTTTTTACTTTGGCATGAGGAAAGCAACACTCACACAGGACTACATTCCTCTGATTTGTTCTTATTCATCCATACTCAATCACCCTGAAGCCTGTTTCATAAAGGTGTCATCACTGCATGGAATGGATATTTCACAGGAGCAGTAACTCTGCAGTGGGTCCTATGGCCCTAAGGCTTCTTCAGGGAGCAATGCAAAAGGTCAGAAGAATCGAGAAACCTTTAAAGACCTTTAAAGAAGACCTTTCAAGAAATAGCTCATATCAGGAGTGAATTAAAAATGTCAGTGGTGCAGCTGATGAAACGGAAGCTGGGCCAAATTACAGAAATCTGAAAACTGATCTAAATAGGGGTGGGAAGACAGACTGGATTTCCCAAGGTCCCTTGTAGGCCCTTTCTAGTCCTGGACTTAGATGAATATGTATGTGGCCTGTTATTTGGGCCCCTTTTGGAAACGCCATACTTATTCCTGGAAGGTAATAGCAGTCTGTGCAAGAAGTGCTCAGCTCAACTCTACCTTGAAAATATCTGGGGAAGGAGGGGTGTGCAGTGAGAATGAGAATTCTTTCCATGAAGTTTCCTAGAAGCTCTACAGGGCAGAGCTAGGAGGGGATGGGAACACTAACCAAGTAGAACAAGATTATAGATCAGTTGTCAGACTGGCAAAGAAATCTTTCCTTCTTTGGACAGATTGTTTGCTGAGGATCATTAAACATTTAGGACATTTTTTTTTCTTTTTCTTCCCTTAATTTTTTTGTTGCAATTCCTTTCGGGCCTAGTGCTATAAATATGAAACACCATTATGACAAAATAATATCCCATTTGTTTTCTGAAGCCAATCTTTCAGTTCTGATTAGAGAGAAGAGGTGTTGGAATTTAATATATTCAGTAGCTCTGAGAGCAGAGTGCTCTGTAGAGGCATTTCAAGGTCTCAGTAAACAAACAGAAATGTAAACAGTGTTCCTACCATTTAAACTTTAAGCTAGCCTTATATTTCCAGTCAAGGATGTCCTCAGGCTTAGCAGAGGAAGGAAAAGGAAAGAGGAATCCATCTCTTCTCCAGTGAAATCTCTCCAAATCTTGGAGCCAGGCTCAGTGTGGTAAGGGCATTTATGTCCCCATTTTCTGCTTTAGGTGATTGCCAAATGGTCAAAATAGAACGATCATTTCCACCACCTACCTCATGATGAGTTCTGTATTCAGTGTCAGTAATGATTTAGTTATTTTTGGTTGTGAATGTCATTTTTTCTTATGCAATTGCTACAGCAATACAGTCCCTAGAAAGAACAAGCCTGAAATGGGGTAGGATTATTTCCATTAGTACAAAGTATGGACATACTAAAATGGGTATTTCTGTATCTCCATAAGCAAAGTGATAGCATTGTGCTGATTTTGAGAAGGGTTTAAGTCGTATAAACATGGGAATCTGACCCAAGTGAGTGAGGGCTTTGAAGGAGGTGTTGGATAACACAGGAAAAATGAGAGGATGAACAGGAGAAGGGAATAAATGGGAAAATGTGAAATCACTGCTGTCTTGAATGTAAAGAGAAGCCTGTATGAAAGTCAATGAATCACAGACATCAAGATGCAGGAGAAAGAAGAAGAGCTGATTGGAAAATTGATTTTTTACTCATATATTTTCTGGTAGAAAATGAACAAACCTTGAGTAAGGATCATTGTTTGAGATTTTAACTGAAAGAAAAAATGAACCACCTACCACATTTAAACAAATGTTGGCTGTCACTATTGACAAACAACAAATGAAAACTGAACTAGCATCTGTCCCCCACCTCTACATTTGATGAGAAATGAACTTTTCCACAGAAGAGCCTGTGCTAATAGAAAAAGCCAAGGCAGGGGGACAGATCACAATGAATTAAAAATTTCAGACACTTTGGGTTTTCCTTTCCTCTATGCTTCCTTTGGCTGGACTAGTTGCTTCCTAATCTTTCTTGAGGTCCACATCCAAAGCACAGTCTGGGCATTAGCAAACAGCCCTAAGGATCTTTTCTATGCTCCTGCACTAGGTGTGCACAACATTCATGCTCTAATAGGTATTGTGCAGGCCTTCAGGAGCTTCACAGACCCTCTGAAGTCCACAGCACAGACAAAGGTGCCTCAGAGCTGAGCTGAGCTGAACCTGGCAAAGATATGATTCCAGTAGTTCCCAGTGATGATACTGGTACCCAAGGAGCATATCTTACCATTGCAAACCTTTCTCTTAAGCTGAGTGCTTTCTAGTGAGGCTCAAGTAGGCCATATTGAGAATATATGGGTTAGTTCCTACCCAATTAACACGCGGAAACAGGGTTTCTTTCCTAGTTCTCTATATTTGCTCACTACTGAAGTGAGATAAGAACCTCCAGAGGTGATTTACCACATTTGTGAACAAGTTTTTAAGATAAGTGGGAAGAAAGTCCTCTTGAGAAGCCTCAACATAGTTTGCACTACACGTTTGCACAGCAAAACCCTGCTAAAGCAAATCCCACCTGTATTGTTTTCTAACTCCTGGTGTTGCGCTCCTTGCATTTACTAAGTCTGTGTGTTGCACTCTAAGTTCAAAATTAGAAAAAGGTTCTTTACCCAGAGGGTGGTTGGGCACTGGAACAGGCTCCCCAGGGAAGTGATCACAACACTGAGCCTGACAGAGTTCAAGAAGCATTTGGACAATGTTCTTAAGCACATGGTGTGACTCTTGGGGTTGCCCTGTGCAGTTGGACTCAATGATCCTTGTGGGTCCCTTCCAACTCAGCGTATTCAGTGATTCTGTGGTTGACACCGTTCTCAGCCTCCAGGAGCCCAGAGCATCCTTCCCCAGCTCAGCAGCTCCACCACACACCTGCATAGCAGACACAGCCTTTTGGCCATCTCTGCAGATAAGTTGTCATCCCTGTTCCATCGTGTTGAAGGGCCTTGATCATCCATGTAGGTTGGATTTACAAATACTCAAGTTCCTCTGCTGACTTCCAGAATTAGAATTAACTGTTTTTTGTAAAGAAGACAGGTTAAGTGCTATACTTGCTACACCCAACCAGTGCATGCCATATTCCTGCTCCTCCTCTGCTTCAAGTGACCCACCAGCCTGGAAGGTCTGCACTCTGAAGTGCATCCTCACGAGCTGTCATGTCCCTCAGAATGTTGAAAATCATGCCCCATTGCCAACAGCAAGAAGACAGGCTGCAGCTTTGAGGCAAGCCCCTATTTGCACAAGAAGAATAACTAGTTTCCTGCTATGTCAATAGGAGGCAGAAATTTCTGTTGTCCAGTGAAAAGCAAAGAAAAAAAGAGGGTATTGCGTGACTGTGACCAGGTCATAAGCATTCTGCAAGCACTGCTGGTGAGCTGGGCAGAGAGAATGGGAAGCAACAGCCCCCCATGCTCCCCTCTCTCCCAACGCATCTGTGCCCAGCAGGTGTGCGAAGCAAGAGAAGGCACTGGGCCCTAATTTTTCTCTCATAGCAACTTTACAGCATGATGAAGTTATTCTTGTTTGCAGTATCGGTCCTGTGGCTTGTGACTGAGTACTGCTCTGCAAGGATTCTTCTTTTTTTTTTAATCACTTCATAGTTAATGGGGTGATTTCAGAGTGTTCTCGTATACAGTGGCTGAAATCTCATTATATATTTAAGTGCAATTACTGCCTTGGTTCCATTCTCACACAATATCACCCCTCAGGACTGCATTTTCCCCATTCTGTTTTGTCACGTTCCCTGAGTGAAATCAGCAAAGAGGCCAAAATTGTTACTAGATGTGCAATAGCCCTCTGGAGCTCAAGATTCCTGTAAATTTAGCTTCACCCCTCCCAGGTGCAAAATTGCTTGTTATCTCAGATTGAGTATGACCCTGGCAGAATGGAGGGTAAAAAGAAACAATCAGGAGAAGTGTAAGACAATAATGAGGGAAGAGGTGACACAAGCTGATCGGCACTTGGGAGTAGTTAAAACAAGATTAAGACAGGCATGCATATATATCTATACATAAAATAGAACCATAGACTCGTAGAATGATTTGGGTTGAAGGGACCTTAAAGATGCTCTAGTTGCAATGTCCCTGCCATGGGAAAGGGACGCCTTCCACTAGACCAGATTGCTCAGAGTTCCATTCAACCTGGCCTTAAACCCTTCCAGAGATATATATTTACATGTTTCTTCCCAGGGAATCTCATGATTTTAAGACAAATCCTGTGGATTTTTCATGTGAATATGCTTCTAAAAGACTGACACAGAAAGCAAACCAGTTTGGAAATATTACAAATGTCACAGAACAGCAACCCTGTAAATTGACAAGACTGAGATAAACCCATTGTTTTTGCTTTAAATTGCTGATTGTTTTATGTAAAATGTACCCTATAATTCCAAGAAGTAAACTTCAGCCAGTATACAGTTTTTAATATAACATGATTTTCTCTGGCACACAATTGAAGACACCTCAACCACACCTGGGAGCAGGTTCCCAGCAGTGCTTACCATGCATGTAATTCCCAACCTCTTTGAAATTAAAAGGTTTCTATAAAAACGTGATGCCTTTATTTCCATATAGCTTTCCTTTGCTTATTTCCCATCATCACTTTTTAAAATATCAGTTGCCATAACAACAGAACATAGTATCTTAAGTGCACCTTTCATGTATATTTATGCAGTATAATTAAAAGTATGGGATTGGATGAAGCTTTGGGTTGGTTTAATTCAAATCTCCTCCATGAAACATTCCAACATTCCCACTAGGAATAAGAGTGAATTCAGATAGGTCCAGCTTTGCAGTGACACTGCCTCTTGCAGCTGTAAACATACTTAATTTTGCAATTGCCTCCATTGTTAATTAAGTGTTGATGAGTCTTCTAAGTTATAAGCTATCAGCATGCCTCACTCTTTGGGCCTTTTTCTAAGCAGTGATTTCTATTAATTATAGTTGAGTTTCTGTTCTTATTAGCTAAGCTGATCACTCTCAGAGAAATATGAGATTTTCCTGAGCGAAGCAGAGAGCTGAAACAACCAGCCTGCTATCTCGCCTTTCAAAGGGGACTGACAGGCAAGTTCTTGGCTCTGCATCCAGCTTTTTTCACCACTATAGTGGTGTGACCTAAAATCATCTTGAAAAGAGAACGATGTCTCCTCATGCAGATGGGATGCTGTCCCTGAATCTTCCTTCTACATGGCAGGAATATTCAGAGAAAGAGGTCATGATGAGCTGGAATGGAGCACCCAGCTCTCACATGCTGCTGTGCTGGCTGCAAAGTGCTGTGAGTGAGAGCAGCACCAGGTTTTCACTGGGGTGAGCACCAGCCTCCATGGGCACCTAGCCCATATCCAGTCTGTTTGTTTTGGAGCTTGTGAATTCCTCAAGGACACATTACAGGACTCACTAACCTAAAAGAGGACTCAGAGAGGGATAGCACAGTAGGAAGCAAGGAAGACGCTGTCATAACTGTAGCTTTCATTATTACTGTGTGGACAGTTACTATGAAAGGAAAGAAGGGATTTTTGGTTTATGGCCAATATCAATACTTTTTCATGGAGAATATTGTGTGATCTGGAGTGCCTTAAGTTAAGATACAGGGCAAAAGCTGTATGAAAAATGACATATGGAAATGATCTCTCTGACCTCCATGCTAACTGCTTGTATGAGCATGAAAATAATCATTGAGGAGAGGAACAGTAAAAGATAGAAGTACTGATACTTTCAATTTCAGCCTTTTAACACTGACACAGAGTCATAAGTGCAAATTACTGCAATCACTGTTCTGAGTGACTAGGTCAGGTTGATGCCACACTATTCATGCATACTTCTTTAGAGAGAGCTCTGCCCTGGATACTACAGATTATAAGGCACCACAGGCTATCAGCTCTCTGCATGCCTATCAGAGAGATCCAGAGTCCCTGCAAAAACCCAGCTGGAGCATTCTGTGATTATCAAATTGCAAAGGATAAGTCTTCATTATTTCTATTCTGCTCTTACTCAATAAGCCAGTAGGGCTTTGACTGAGGTAAGCCAGGAATCCTACCAGGCCTTCAGTCCCTGCTTCAGCAGTTTTCAGTGTTCCCCTTGACACCTGCAGGTTTCCCAGGCAGCTGCAGTTCCAGCTGTTTAGCAATGAGGGCAGATGTGGCACAGCTACCCTCAGGAACACCCTTGGTCTCTTCACTCATCCATGGCATGCTGCTCTGTCACAGGGTCATAGAACAGGGCATCTTGAGGATGCCTGGATGAAACCCACCATTAACCCCAAATGCCGCCCATGAGGTGTCTCTAGATAAAATGGAACCATAAAAACAACCCATTCTTAACATGGACAGCACTTAGAGAAGTAAGATCATCCCCTAGGGGGCTGTGAATTTATAGGTATTTTTCAGGCACTTACTTAGTACTTACTTAGCCTCTGATGCCTTAGGATTTTAGCTTTTATATTTTTCATATCCTGTAATGCTTTAGTGTGTAACTCGAAGACCCTAGGTAGCCTTTTAGCTACTGTTCTCTCATTCTGGTCAGACAGAACAAATCCTCTCTAGGCCTGAACTTCAAGGACACCTTACTGTCTCAGGCCCCAAAATATGTCAACAAAGTGGTTTAAGGGGGGGAACAAACTTGGGGTAATGACTTCATTATCTGGAATTGTAATTGGAGGATTAACCCCTAATATGCAAATGGACCAAACTTATAAAAGTGTGAAAAACTCATGACCCATCGTCCGTTTTGGGTGTAACCTCTCTGAAGGCTTATGACTGCCCAAAGTGTACCTTGAAGGCCCTTAAATAAATACCCACTTTTATCCTCTTAAGTTTGTCTAGCCTCTGTTTTCAGGTAGCCCCATCAAGGCAACACCTCCTACTAGACTATCCAAAAATAGAGGCATACCTGTGTCCTTGTCAAACCCATATTAGTCACACAATACTAGGGCTGTAATGCTTTAGTGGGTACATCTATTCTTCAGACTACACTATGGGGTTGGTGCTTCCTTGCACCCACATCGAGGTTGGTATTAGAAGATTACTCAGAAAACTACAAAGCATTCCTACCTCACATCCCTGAGCTGTTGGCAAGAGCTCTCTCAGTAGCAGATTCCCTAGCAAGACAGATGGATCTGTCCATTAACATGATGGTTGCAGATCTGTGACTTCTTATTAATAATCTAAAAAAAAAGTGTAATATCCTATCCTCTCCCTCTCCCCCACACTCAGATTGCCAGGACCAAGTGCTCTTTCATCACTGTGGTTAATACTTCTGCATCTGTCAAGCTGAGCTTGATCCCGGAGGTCATTAGTGAAGGGAAGCAGCTGATGTAATCAGGTTGTGCATTAATGATCTATGGCCACATTTGTCTGATAAATGGTTGTAGGCATGCACTGGACAAATAATGAGTTCAAAGATTTTCAGGAGGAGACAGAGTGCAGTGTCTGATGGTCCAAGCCCTTGTTGGGGTGTGGCAGGACTGTGTGGTAGAGCTACAGTGCAGTGTCCTGTTCACTGGAAACCGCTTGACCAAATGTGCTTCATTCTGACCACACACATTTTGTGTATTTGTCAGTCTTTGTGATAAGGCCATCTCTACACTTTGAGTGTAATCCATGTCCAGCATGAGCAGGCTGCTCTTGAAGAGAAAGGGAGCCAGGAGTGGGGGGAGCAGGGCACAAGGGACAGTGGCCTCCCAGCAAGATCATGGTCCCCCAGAACTGAAGCAAGTCTAGGGAGGGTTACCAGGATCAGCCTCCAGCTCAGCAATCATAGTGACAAGGCAGGTCCAAAGCCAAACCAAGAAGAAAATTCAGCACAGCAAGGCCAGGATTAGCGAGATATGAAGATCCATGTAAGTGTACTTAGAGTAAAGCTAAGGAAAGGACAAGCACAACAATTTAGATACGAATATGAGTCTAGAAGCAAAGGAAAATGGCAGAGCCTTTACTTGTTGTCCCAGTTTTCAAGATTAGGATGCTTTTCCTGCTTTGGAACTGCTGGTCTTTATCAGTGGCACACTTTTCATCCTGCCGCAGGATGAAAAAGCTCTGACAAAGCTGAGTGTTGGCCCTCAGGTAGAAAGGAAAGAAGTGAAACCTACATAGTGAGAACTTCGGTGATGGGAGTGGCAGGCTGAAATCGCTTTTGCTTCTGACACCCAAGAGAAAAAAGCATGTTCTCCTGGAACTGACTGTAAACCAGTTGCAGGAAAGTTTTCAGGCTGCTATGGCAGACACCTGGGATATCTATCACAAGAGTTAGTACCAGCCTCAAGCCCCTTGAAAAGATAAGCCACTGTGTTTGTACTTTGGCTGTAACTAGAGGTGAATACACCTGCTTCTCATGAGCATGTGCTGTAGCTTAAACGCTCTTTACTTCTAAGTAAGTATCTCCTTTTTGTAGAGGCATCTATTTTAGCACAGCTGAGCATCTGGGGACTTTTTTGAAAGATTGTAGCCCTGTGGAAGGAGACAAGAAGAAATAAACTTGCAACAAATCTGGGAAATACTTAAATACTATAAAACGGATGAAATAAGTGAAGACAGACTTTTCTTCCCGATTCTGCAAGTTGATCAGTCATGCTGGGAAATGTGACCGCTGTTTCTTAGGGTTTAATCTGTGGCAAGAAAGTTAAGGCACAGAGAAATTGTTTGTTCACGTGCTAGGTCTTCATATGTGTGGCCTATTTTTCTAGCTGAAGAACTTCAGATATTTATGTGCCTACATGCATATGTGCATATATCTATTTATCTATCTCATGTAGCCAAGGAAATCACAGTGTTACTGAATTTGAAGGTACTTCGGAAGGTCATCTGGTTAATCTTTAAAGTAGGGTTAGCACTGAGTTGGGACTGGGTTGTAATATACCCTCTGTTTTCTGTTCAGAAGACAGGAAAAGGTAGCTCATGTGCCAGCTCTTTAAACTTTGCATTTCCAGCAACTATTTGTTCAGTGGAGCTCCTTGCCTACCTGTAGAGCCCCAAACGAACAACAGAGTAGCTACTCTTCAGAAAAGCAGAGTTAAACTCTCCTCAGCAGCAGAAGAGCCATCCCTGAATTATGCTGGGTGTTGTAGAAATGTTACTTGTCATTCAACTTGTCCTCTCCTTTCTCAGCTTGTGCAAGGAAGGGGAAGAGAAGGGGGAAGGAAAGTGCCGGGCTGTGCGTTAGAGCAGATGAGATGAAAATGACCTTGTCGTCATCTGGATTCTGCTTTGAGCAATGCTGTGTATCCCTTAGAGGTGGATTAGGTTTCCACTGACAGGCTCTGGGAGATAGAATTTCCATTAGAATTAGGGGAAGAATATCTATTAGATAGGTACAGCTCCTTATCTGCACCTTGTCTCCTTCTCAAACTGTCTGTCTGCTATCTCTCATTTTCCTTGCCAGCTCTCACGGTTGCTCTGCTCATCAGATTTGTCTTGCTCTCTTCACCTCTCCCTGGGCTCTTCCTGCAAAGATAAAAGAGTTGCTTTTGCCAGACTTGTCCTTCACTTTCTATCTTTGTCTTCCAAACAAGGGACTTCTCCTGCTGCAAAATGACTGGACCGAGCTGCATGCAGACTGTGCAAACCCAGAACACGCATCTGCTTCCAGCATGCACAGTGAAAATTCTTGTCCTGAGATCATCCCAGCTCTCTAGCCAGCACCATTAAAACTTCCTCAAATGGAGCCAACAGGTAAATGTAGGCTTGTACTCTGATATCACACAGAGGTACCAGTGTTGTTATACAAGGTAAACTACTAATGCTTAAGCAGAAGGGGTCCTGAATCCTGAAGCTTTTTGCACTCTCTAGTTGAGACATGTACTGGAATAACAAAAGTGGCCACAAGGACATATGTAGCCATCACTCAAAGCTTGTTCTTTTTCCTGCAGTCCCTGTTGGACTCTTCACTAGCAATGTTTCTTGCGCATTGAATACTTTTTCCAAGTCAGAGCATTCTGTTGCCACCAAACCTAGGAAAAAACTGATTTTACAATACCCATAACCGAACCTGAATAACTTAACCTTCAAAATTTCATGCAAAACAAAAGGTATTGTTTTTACTTTACAGCAAGCCAAGAACCAGTGAAAATTAAACCACTCTAGTCCTGACTTTTGTAATAAGGCACTAAAATGCCAAATAAAAAATAATATCAAATGGAAAATATTAATTTCACTCAGGGAAGAGCCAGGGCAACACTTCTCACACTTTAAAAATTAACTCTCCTCTAAATTTTGGTAGAGTCACAGAATCCAGAATATCTGCCAGAATATCGGTACTACTTGAAATCTGAGCAGATCAATGTCTGCAGTCATGTTCCCACGAAAGTCAAAGTGCATTCTCTGGCACCATTGAGTAACTGTGAATTTACAGAGCACCACACACCAGTTTGTACCTTGATCTCTTACATCTTCAGGACCCTCCAAAAGATCTGCTAGCTATTCTTGATAGAGCACTGGGCTACAGAATAGGAAATACCAGCAGCATCATTTCAAAACACAACATTTTCTGAAGTCTTCCTACTGGGACTGGGAACTCTAAACATAGCAATGTTTTATAATAAATATCCACTCATGGATATTCATACGTGGTAGTTCTGAAAAGCTGGACAGTTGTTCAGCGTTTGTGTTCTCCAGCCACTGGCAAAATAATGTCTACCCTCTCTCACGTCCATATGTTTTCATGACTAAGATTAATTCCTGCGCAGCTCTCACAGTCCCTCAACTCTCATTCCGCACTGATGTTCCAGAGTTGCTGTCTTTTGAGAACTGGGAGCTCCTTGAGGAAAAAAAAAAAGTATTTTGAAGCAGTATCAATGATGCAAAGAGCTGGAAACTTAAAGGTAAAAATGCTTTCACATGAGAGAGAACATTCAGATAATTTTGTGATAAAAGAGGATGCTGCATTGAACACATCATTGAAGCCTCCTTTCTAAATACAAAACATATTGAACTGCTTTCTCCTTTGCACTGCAACATTCCAAATTCATTAAAGTTTTCAATTGGGAAAGCTTGCTAGTTTCTCTCTCCAATACATGCCATTCTTGACTCTTCTCTTTGTTTTTCCGAAACAAGCATGGCTACACTGGGTTTGTTAATTGGCCCTGATCTCCTGGGAGCCTTTTCTGCCAATAAGATACAACTAGGAATGCCAGCCCACCCCGCTTTGCAAAGGAAAACCAGCAATACTTGTGGGTAAACACGCCGTGTTCATAACAAGACCTGGCCTCATCAGCTGCATGGATTGAAGCAAATGCTGCAGATGAAAAATATCCTCCAGCTCATTCATGATGAGTCAATGTAGACATAAGTTGCAAAGTACAGGTATTTTATGATGCTTGTTTTAAATGTGATGTTATTCTCCCACCCTCTTCCCACCAAGTCCTATTGGTACTACAACCTAATGTCTTATTCCAGAGAGGGAGAGCTATAATACTCTTTTTAAATACATGTAATACCTTTCTTGAAAATGCATCAGATAAAAAAGAGAATTGAGCCATTATACAAATACCAGAGAGTGCATCTTAATACTCACAGGCAAACCTTACAAATTAAGCAGAAGACTTACTTGTGGCCTGCTGTCTCCAGTTGCATTGATTTATTTTTGTGCTCAGAGGAGCTGGAGATTCCATTGTGTTCCTTGGTCATTTTTGGCCATTTCTGTTGCATTTCAATCAAAGGGATGGAGAATTTGCTTAAAGTCATGCAATGGGAAATGGAATGCAAGAACAAACAATGTTTGTAGGATTTTAGTGAGCAATGCTAACCAAAAGGACATTTCTGAAGTACTTTGTACTTTGCAGCATTTCAAGGGCTACTGAGTCTCCCCCAACAAGAGATTCCTTATGCACAGAAGAGCCACACAGTAGAGATCAACTTTCATTATCTTCTGCCACCTCTGAAGCCATGTAATGGAGGCACTCCATGTTGCATTCAGGACACTTTTAACTTGGTGAACTTCTATTTCATTTGCAATTGACTACCAAAGCTCACCAAGGCTGTGAAAGCACAGCATGGTGCAACCCTTGTTCCAGGGGTAAGGGGAAAAGGGTGTAACCAGTCCTTTTGATGGCCTTAGGAAATGCCAGGCACAACTGAGTCTGGCTCAGTTAGCTGATTAAAGTACCAGTCTCTCAGCTGTATTGTTCTCCTGCAGATTTCCCCCAGAATTCAAAGTATGTCACAGTGGGCAAAAGGCCACCTGTTCTGCAAGAGACAGTCTGTCACTGGTGAGATGGAAGTTCTTGGCTAAAAAACGAAATTACTGAGACCTGCACCCTGACATTTTGACCTCATCTACAGTTTAAAATAGGATCTAAAGCAACACCAGGAACATGTCTTTTCCCAAAGTAAACAGAAGGACAAGATAAGTGCATGCTGTATCAGAGCAAAAGGGAATTGACAGGTATAACCTGACTGTATGGACAATCTCTGGTGTTACTGATATTTTAGAGATGATTCAGTTACTTGCCCAAGAAAAATATTTTTGAGAGTTGTTATTGGTTTGGAGTCTTGGTCAGAAGTTTTTTAACATGTAGGATAGCTCTGAAAATGCAGAGCTGCTTTCCTTAGAATATGCCAGGAAGATAAGGAAGAGATAAATGTTTTGCCCCCACCCACCATCTCCAAGTTTTAGTCATTGCGGTGAACAAAATGCAGTATCAGAGAACCATACCTTTGCCAAATATTTTATGTTCACAAGATCCCCAGTCCATAGAGGGGTAACCACTAGACCTGAATCTTTCTGTTTCTATGTCTCAGGAAAATTCTTATGAGAGCTTCCTGTTTCCATCATCATTAAAGGTTGATAATGTTGTGATATTCTTCTCTCAGTCTTTGTAAATCATGGTTCAGATATCTGCGTCTTTCTTGCAGTGAAAAAACAACTATAAATTTGGTTTAATCAGTGAGACAACTTCAGCTTGTGGCTTGTTGCCTTACAGTAACAGCTCAAAGCAGCCAGAGGACACTGGAAAATATGGCCTTATATATCAAGTGAAAAGGATGATTTAAGGTCTGAAGCCAGCACGAACACCAGGGCTATTAGATCCATCTCTGATACCCTAAGGTTAAAGATATTACTCTTTCAGATTCTGTCCCTTCAGGTCTCCTTGAGACCAAGGCCCTCCTTGCTGCTGTGAGAGTTCGAGAGATCCCGTTGTGCTAATGTCAGATGGAGATTCAATACAGAAAGCTCTGAGGACTCTGAATTCCCATTAATGGCATGTAAAAATGTACAGTGTAATCTGTGCACAGAATTAGCTCAGTGTCCCGGTTTTAAGAGTCAAATTGCAGTGTGTGAAAGAATGATTTGTTTTCAAGATACAGTTTAGCCCAGTTTAATTCAATTAATCAGCCTGGTCTAAAACAGAGTGCTTGGCGTGGGAGCCTAATGCAATGTTTTGTTTTATCTGTTACAGTGCTGCAGACTGGAGTTTACATTTTGGGATCTGCTTACTGCCATCTTTGCACATCCTGACCCAGGGCTCATTTCACGTTAGCATCACATTAATATAAATCAGCCCCAGGCTTAGTTAAGTTCCATCTAATTATACTAACATAGGACATCTTCATATAGAAAATTGCATTCTCCCTGTCTTCTTCCTTATCATCACCCTTAATGCTCCCAAATGCCCCCCAAGCTAAGGAAGGTCTGGGGGAGGAGGAGTCTGGCCAGCTGTGCAGCAGTTGGTTCTTGCAGTCCATATCCTCAGTGCCCAGGTTACCAGCAATGAATGTTCTGTGCTATGGAGGTTGCACAGGACTCCAGAAATGACACAGGGATTCAAGAAAGCCAAAGACTGAGATTAAAGTGCCCCCTCCTCAAAGGGCTCAGATTTCTGACTGCAGTCAGCCAGGTTCTACTGCCTGCCATTTTGCCTGATTTCCATAAACAAGTAATTTCCTCGTAGAAGTAAAATTTTAAAATTTAACTCCATTCTACACAATTGACATTTTTTTGATCATGAAAGTTTGAAGTCTTAAGATTAAGGTCTTCATTGAAATCACATGGTATTTGTGCAATAAAGGAAAAGTAAATTCTGTTTAATCCACTAGTAATTCCAACGATTTTTTTTGTTTCAAGAAGCTCTGTTGGTAAATTTCACCAATAAAAAATGCTGACTCAGAATAAAACTGGATGTGCCACAAGATATTTCACATTTTTGTGGTGTTTGTTTGTTTGCTTAAAATTAAGGAAACTGAACAACATTTGAAGTGCTACCAGGTTGGACAGGGCTCTGAGCAACCTGTTCTAGTGGAAGGTTCCCTGCCAGGGCAGTAGGGTTGGAATTGGATGATCTTTAAGGTCCATACCAGCACAAACCATTCTGTGATTCTATGATTGTAAAAGAATATACCAAGCTTATAATCAATGTTTAAAATATAATAATAAAATGGAGTAGGGCTATTTTTTCATTATCACAGCTTAAATTTCTAACCCAAATAATAAGCAAATTGTAAGTTGTTTCAAAGTGAAGTATTGGAATGTTACTGCTTAAGTCTTTTTAAATAGAATTGTTTTACCTTATGAAAATGCCTTTTTTGTCCTGTCTTTCCCTCTGTCCCATTAGATGATGTTCAAATCTGCATTTTCTAATGAGAAAACGTTGGATAACAAAATTTCTGCTCAGCTCTGTTGATTAAATTTTCATGTGAACAGTTCAGTTTTTGTCATTTGGAAACTAAGATGTTTACCTACCTCTGGTGTCCAGTTTTATATTGCTGAGGAAATTAAAGGACAGTAATGAGTCAGACAGGCAAGAGAAGGAGGAGTAGGAAAAAA
The DNA here is from genome assembly GCF_009650955.1 of Corvus moneduloides. NCBI lineage: Eukaryota > Metazoa > Chordata > Aves > Passeriformes > Corvidae > Corvus > Corvus moneduloides. The sequence goes on along the minus strand of NC_045479.1, from coordinate 22,107,191 downwards.
TTTAAAATAACCCTACCAATTTACCTCTATTTACAGTGTGGTTTAGGATTCTGGTTCAATACAGAATAGCATGTGTTTTAGGATTATGCATCCCAATAAAAATAAGAATTAATTTTTCTACCAAGCCTGTGCTTTTCATTTCTCATTATTTGCATTTTGATCAAAGGAAAAACATAACTCTAGCACAGAGCAGGAATAAAAGCTGTCAGATTAAAGCATGTTCAAACAAAATGCACTGGACGTAGTATTAGTGGTGAGCTTACATGTGGCACTATTTCCATATTATACATCAGAGCCTTTTGGAAATTAAGCCATCTTTTTGATATGTGTCCTTTAAGCAGTAGAGCAGGAAAATGTTATATTAACCAGCATTTGCAAAAGGGTGAAAGAATGCAGTGGCTGCTGGGGGCATCAGGCAATGGATATTGCTGAACTTTGCTGAATAAAGTTGTAGAGAGGCAGCTATAGTGCATGGAAGCCTCCTGTGTAATCACTTCTGACATCAGTTAACTTTTCCATTATCATCACTTCCAAACATCCTTTCAGCCTCTTTCTTCTAGACATAGAACTTCCTTTTGTTTCCAACCCACTGCAATTTTATGTCATGCTGCTGCAAACAAATGTGAAATCAATTTTGTGTTTTTCAGCCTGTACGCTCCTTTTCGTCAGGCATCAGCAAAACTAACATCAATTCCAGGGTGCTTCAACCTTATTTAAAATATTCACCACTTAGAAATTGTACTAGGCTCTGTAAAAAGGGTGGAGAAGGTAGCATGGAGGTGGTAAACACATTGAAGCATCACCTGAATGCCGTTATGTAGGACTATGAGTATTTCAGAAGTCACTCCAGACCAGACCAGGAGAATTATTACAAAGAGCACCAGACGGTTTTCAAGGTACCTCAGATTGTTCTGTAAGACCTAAAATAGATAAAAATACAGAGTGAAGAATAGGTGTCTGTGACAGTTACTGTCACCTTTACCCCTTCTACATGGTACTTGTCCTTGGCTTTTAGGTGCTTTACCAGACATTATCAGACAGATAATGGTGTGAGAGAAGATGCAGCCACAAGTTTCTTTCTAGTGACAACCAGGGTGCAGGGCATCTTTCAACTATGTTGAGACAAACCCCAGCCAGTCTAACTGAAACTTGGTTTGTCAAGAAAGGAGAAAGAGGAGATTCCATCATGGAATCACCTGGGAAGCAACCAGCCATAGAGATTATAGGTGAGAAGGTCAGACTACTGAGGTACACCCAGTTTAGTGGACAGAAGAGAGGTGCCCAGCATCTTCCAAAAGAGAAGAATATTCTTGGGGAGGATTTTTTTGGTTTTGGTGGGGTTTTTTCTTTTATGACATATCTGGCGGGTTGCTTAGGAAGGTCCTGTGAGGTCATTTAGTGAGTTTTATCCTTCCTGCCATTAGGTGTTGATTTTCCTTTTCACTTTTTAGAGACATGCAAAACTCTGAGTGCTTCTTACCTTCTCTACATACTCCCTTCATCTCACCTTTTGTTTCTAACACTCACATTACTCCCCCCCACCCCTTTTTAATCTATTTTTCTTCTGCACTGACACCCCCATCACACAGCATGCAGCACTGAGTTACTCTGCTCAGCTTTGATTTCTAGTACTTTTCCTGAGAAGACTACGGACTAGGATCTTCCAACCTTCTTTTTTTTCTTTCTGTATAAGAAGAAATCTTTAGATGGGCCAGACAACACTTTCCTAACTGTTCTCCAGATGTGGAAGCTACTGAGTTCAGCTCCACTCTGAGGAGGCAGGTTTACATGGTTTTCAACTCCCCATTAACATTATTGTACTTTATGCTAAGCACATGCTATTGACATCATATCTGTCATGTTTACTATAGAACAGTAGAAAAGAGAAAGCACTCTTCTCTGATTTACAGGATATTGAATATACCTGAAATTTAATCAAGAATACATTTGTAATGAGGCTGAAAATGGCCTGTCAAATGCTAGCTGATGATTTCTTAATTAAAAACAACTATAAATCTTCTATATGAGAGGTAAGAATATTTTATTAAGGTATCACTGTGGGACCACATAGAGTACATAATGAAAAACAAAAAGAAGAAATCTGAACCCCCACCCCCCCTTAAACCAGCAGAAAAGTCCTCGTCTTAATTCTGTTTTTAAAAACACGTACAAATACCAATCTAAAAGTAATAAACCAGGCAGGACCAGTACCTTGGGGCGACTACTCAATAAATTGCTGAAGAAACATCACCATTCCTGGTCTGATGTTTATTGCTAGAGCTCAGCTCTTGTTTTTCAAGCCTTGCTTCAGTGGTATGCAAGCTCACTGGCAGGCCTCCTTTAACAGCTATTGACTTCATCCTTTTAAAAGAAAAGTGTTCTTAGAATTCTCCCAGAGACTGAAAAGCGAAGTCCAAGCTACTTAATTCAGGCAAGAAAAAAGGCTGAGTATCTTGTACCGGTCCTTCACATGCTGTCTGTGGAACTGTTCACAAATATTTATGTTGTGGTTTAACCCCAGTAGGCAACTAAGCCCCACAGCCCCACTCACTCCTCTCAGTGGAATGGGGAAGAGAATCAGAAGGGCAAGAGTGTGAAAACTTATGGGTTGATACAAAGACAGTTTAATAGGTTAAGCAAAAGCTGCACATTAAATAAAGCAAAATTTGCTGTATAGGATTTGTTCACTGTTTCCCCTCAGCAAGCAGGTGTTAAGCCCCCTCTCCCCCCGCGCACCCAGGAAAGCAGGGCTCCATCATGTGTAGTGTTGACTTGGGAAGACAAAGTGTAGAGTTATGGAATATCCTGAGTTGGAAGGGATCACAAGGATCATTGAAGCCCAACTTCTGGCCCTGCTGTCACTGAAAATATTCACCCTTCCTTCCTTTCCCCACAGCTTTTATTGCTGAGCAAAATGTCATGTGTCATATGTTATCAATTCTCCATTTTTTCAGTTGGGTTCAGCTGTCCCAGCTGTTTCCCCTCCTGCCTTATTGTGCACCCAGCTTCCTCCCTGGCAGGGCAGTGTGAGAAGCCGAAACAGCCATGATGCTGTGTAAGGACTCTCCAGCAATAGCTGAAGCATTGGGGTGTTGTCAATACTGTTTTCAGCACAAATCCAGAATACAGCACCACACAAGCTACTAGGAAATTAACTCTATCCAGGCAAAACCTGTACGATTAATTAGCTCTTATCTTTACACGCAATGGCTATTCTACTTGTTTATCTTTCCCATGGATGTCTGCACAAAGCACACAAATTTTCCCAAAGGAAAAATGCTTAGTTTTGACTATGCTTCCCAGACAAATCTAATCTGGGCCCCACTGGGGCTGTTCTGTTCTCAAGCAAGACCACAGTATACAGATAAGATTTGTCATACACAGCTGAATCACATTTACAACTACCGCGTAACTCCCACAGGCATGGGCTGTGTGTGTCAAAACAAGACTCTGAGCCCTCTGTCTCCTCAGCCATACCTCTCCTGTACTGTTTATACTGGGTAGGGATTGCCACTTTCCAGTCTGAGCAGTCTTCTAGACTATCGCACAGCCTGCAGGACCCAGGAACTCTTTTAGAATATCCAGCACCAGATGCCTCCAAACACCACACAGGAGCAAGTTTGGGGGCATACATGCATCCTTACTTCTGTGTCCTAGTGTCTTCAGAAAGGAAAAGCACCCACACTGTCCAAATGAAATCTGTGGTACACATCATCCAGCTCTCCAAGCAAGGTGATGGGGAGACTGGGATTCCAGGACATACCACAGTTCCCATCTCCTGCAGAGCCTTCTCATTGCCTCTTCTGCTTTGGAGGTAGAGACCACCTTGGGCAGAGCCAGGAGGTTTAAGCGAGCATTCACTCCCCCTTTACTTGGCAGTCCCGAGCCTGCATCTAGAGTGTTCTGTCCGGTTCTGGATCCCTGTGCAGAAGAGAGAGTGAAAACGACATCAAGTTTGGCAGAGTGTTATTAAGATGGATACATGCCTGGAGAACACGCTCTGCAAGGAAAGATGGATGCAACTGTGTTTCTTCATGCTGAAGAAGGGATGGTGGAAAGGGATTTAATTTCTGTCTACTACAACTGAAAGTAGATTTATAGTGAAGATGGAGCCCATCTCTGAGGTACACAGCAAAAAAAAAAAAATCAATGATCAAAAGTCTCAGAAAAAGTAAATCTGACTGGATATAAGGAAAACAATCTTCACTGTGAGAGTGGTTAAGCACCTGAATAGGGGACCAGAGGGGCTGTGGATTCTCCATAAACAAATGGAGAGCTATGGACTGGGTTGGTGAGAGGGTGGAAAACTTGCTGGGCTCCGACAGCGGCAATGCACAGGAACAAGCCCAGCTGACAGTCTTACCAGTGGCATCCCTCAGGAACTAATACTGAGACTATACAATTTATTATGATTGTTAGCAATCATAATATGAGAGAGAGCTCACTCCTGGCAAGGCTGCAGGTGATACCAAACTGGGGGGAGCAGCTGTCATTACAGAGGGTGTGATTGCTACTCAGAGGGACATAGACAGGCTGTAAAAATGGACTGACAGGATCATGAAATTCTAGAGAGACAAATGCCAAGTCCCCCACGAGCAGTGGAATAACCCCACGCAACAGTACAGGCCAGGGGCTGACGGGCCGGAATGCAGCTTTGCACAAAAAGACTGAGAGAACTGAACATGACTTCACAGTGTTTCCTTGTAACAAAGGCAGCCAAACACACACTGTCATGTTTTAGAAAAAGGGTAACCAGCAGGTAGAAGGAAGTCATTATTCCATTCTGCCTGGCACTTCTGAGACTGCATGTAGTGTATTGTATTGTATTCCCCATGCAAGAGCTGTTGACATAGGGGAAAAATTCAAAATTTCACTAGTCAAGTCATTTCCTCTGGGTTTCCTTAGCTTCTGCTGGTCAAACTTTTCAGAAGTACCACAGGCACTCAGGAATGTCAGCTTGACTGACTTTCAATTAGATGTACCCTTTAGGATGCTTAGGTGGTTCTGAAGCTGTTGCATTTTAGAAGGAAACTAAATCGCTCTGCAAGAAAAGGCAAAACAGGTTGCAGAGCTGGCAAAGGAAACCCAAGTGAAAATATGTTGTATCAGCTGCTTGCCCACATGCTTTTCTTAATACTGCTGAAAAAGGTTTTGTACTGTCTTCAGCTAAACTGCTCCTGTCCTTAGCTCATCAGAGTAAGGGGAGCCTCTTGCTGACCAGGAGTAATTCTCCTCATCTTGGCCTCTGCACTGGTGATTGGAGAGAGTGAGACAAACAAAAAAGAAAAAAAAATAATAGTTTTGTTCATCATAGAAGAAAATTTGAAGGTGGGACAGGGAAGGGAGATAGGCTGAAAAGATCTGTTAATTTTTTTCAGATGTTTCCTGGTGTAGAAGGCACTTTATAAAACCCAAAATTCTGCACTAAATGGCAAATTGAGATGGTTCTTTCCCTTTCTCATATTGGTTTCTCTTACATGCAGTAACTATTTACCCACATTAGGCATGCAGTCCTGAAAAGAAAGTCTGAGATATAATTTCTGAAGACATGTGTTGCTTCCAAGCCATTTATAACAAGAGACTTTATAAATATCCAGAGATGTCACTCCTCTGCTATGCAACAGTAAGAGATATGTTCAAAGCACCTAATGCAATTAAAGTGCTCAGGAGAGGAAAAGATACAGCAGTGCAATAAAAGTAAATGGCTGTCAATGCTTAGCAAGGTATATAGTGAAATAATAATGTATTAAATAGGGTAGAGAGAGTCCAAAACTATGATGGTTAAAAAAAAAGTTGTAAATAACCATTTAATCATATCACACATGAAACAGGGACTGGTGCTTGGTTCACTAGTGCTTTCTAATCTTCCTCTTTGGAAGTCCTGTATGATTTGGTGGTTTTCTTCCCACGAGCAACTTAAGCACACAACCAGGAAAAAATGCTGCATTTCTAGGTCTGCCGGTGGCTCCAGCAGGATGGTGACTTTGGGAAAGTATCCACAGGCAGGTGAAGCCCAGCACCACTTGGCCCCTGCCAGGGGTCCTGCTGATGGGATCTGTGTGACTGGGGGGAAGAGAAGAGCACCCTGCCATGAGATAGATGTTGCACCTTGTAAGCAGGGGCACATACCCCACTGAGACGTGCCGTGAGGAATGGATGCAGTCCTCCAGTTCCCCTAAGGAAATCTTCTTCCACGTTCACACTGCCATTACAAAGAGGAGGGAGATGAAGTCCTGACACCATCAATGTTAGTAAGAAAAACAGACTCCACAGAAAGAAAAGTGAGAAACCTGCACTCCTTCATCCCACTCTCCACCTGCTCCCACATAAGCCTCAACACTTGCTTTTTATTCAGCCCCACTGTCACTGCCCCTTTTCTTGGGGTGGATGTTGCAAGTGTGGCAGCCTGGGGTGCAAGGCCATAATGCCACAAATTAATGATCATGTTGGAGACGCAGAAACATCCTACGTGTCTGACAACTCCTGTTTCCCATTGCCTTTGTCTAGATTGTCATATCTTGACATTATTGTAACACTGTTTTGGAAACAGAGGACAGGGTACATTTAATTATACATTATGTTTGTAGGCTGCCAGGATGACAGCTTGTTCTTAATAACCAAACACTTGATGATAATCAAACGAAATTTTTGTGTTTAGCTGACAAAGTGCCATCCGGAAGGAGCACAGCAATGCAAAAGATTTGGGGACTTCAGCAAACATAGCAAAACCACCCATCCACCAGCCTGGCCCCAGGGTGAGGACCCTGGCGTTGTGCTGCCCGGAAACCTCAACAGTCAGCATGCTGAGCTCTCCAACATTTGTCTACCAAAGTGCTGTAAAGAAGCTTTGGTTTTTGGAAACTTTATTTTGACAGATTGGTGAGACCCAATAACTCCGTTTCTTTTCCTTTTTCCTAATGTCCTGTAAGAGCCCTCCATATTCCCCTACTCCTGATTCAACATCCAAATATTCTCACTGGTGTTTCTTATCTCATAAAGACTGAACAAGGACTATCATCTGAACCACCCACAATGACTGGAAGATTCTGAAAGATTATGATAGAGAAGCAAAAGCTCTCTCTGTGGTGATATTTCACCTTTGTATGATTGCCAATCTCAGACAAATACCACACCAAGTTTTCTTTCCCAGGCAGATATGAATTTATCTACCTTTTTAAACACTAAAATACTTATAAAAGCAGTCTTTCCTTTCACATAAATCCTGCATTGTATCCAGAACACAAACTGAAACTTTTCTGTATCACCTAAGAACTTTCAGCACATTCCTAGTCCTTTCTGTAGCCCTGGTCAATCTTTTTCTCTCTAGTGGATGAATATTGGCTGCAAAACACCAGAATTTTCCACAGATGCCCTTTATCTCCACCAATAGTCAAAGGTCCAGGTACAAACACCTCTAGGCTCTCAGGAAACACAGCCAAGCTTTGCATCCTTTGGAAGCAGCTTTTCTTCTGTGTACACGCCTTCACAGGACATGCCTAGAGACCTCTCTTAGGCCCTGAAGCTAAGATGCTCTTCTGTGATACATCCCACACTGCCAGTGCACGGATACAATGAAATTATGTTTCCTGTGACTGCAGACCATTGCTGGATAAAGAAATTAGTGACACGGTGAAGACTCTTTTGGAAGCATTAAAATCAGTTTCTCCCTATTCTTACCACCTACATGAAAAAGTAGTTATTTCATTCCCAAGAAGGAAAAAAAGGAAGGTTGTGCTCTGTGATAGCTGAACAAGAATAATAATCAGAACAATGAAAGACGGAGTACAGTTTCGAGAGAGAGGGAGATTTGCCAATATTGCAAAATTATTTACTCTGTTTTACGTATAAAAAAATACTATATGATGTGATCCTCCACGGGAATGAAGGCTCATTTAAAACCCTCTCTGGACCTACCTTCTCTCTAAAGGTTCATTTCCTTGTTCACTCCAGATGGTCTTGCTTTCCTGTGCTGTTGAATTTCCCTCTTTCCTCCTCTCAGAGGACAGCACTCCTGGATGATTTTTCCCTGTCTGAACTCCCAATGAACAGCCAGGTGACAGGTCACTGAGTCTTTGTAGGAAGCCAGAGGATGAGAAGTTCGGTTCCAGCTCTTCCCATGGTTTTTCCCTGTGCTATTCATAAGGGGTCAAGCCCCTCAGCCAGTTACTCCCAAGTCCTGCTGCAGTAACAAAAGTCTTTAAATCCCAGGGGGTTTCCATTCTCTGGCACAGGCTAGGTAGTTTGGAAAGCCCCAGGCATGGCTGGTGTGAAGCTCCCCTTGGCAAAGCCTCCATAAGCACAGCACCTACTCCATAATCACACTCTGCTGGGTGGCCATGGCAGCTTCTCTCTACTGCCTTTCATCACTGAATGCTCAGTGCTCAACCTTTCCACACAAAATTTGGATCAAGGTCTCCAATGGATGAATCATTCTGGAGTAATGTTTTTGTCCAGTTTTTCCCCTGTTCAGCCTTGCAGTTGTGATAAAGATCTAACTATAGCATGAAAAAAGTACAAATATAGTAACAGTTCAAAAAAGTGTTCCAGTGACAGCCTCACTTTCAGGGGAGAGGAAGTAAGTTAAGACTGAGGTGCATGTCTCACCCTTACCTTGTAATTTGCCAGCACAGGAGGCCTATTTGTAGTACAGTTGTGACAATATTTAAATATAGTAAATTTGAATCTGAATTATAGATGATGTTTTGTACTTTAACAGATCTCACTGGCTAAATATTTATCTTTTCCTCTTTCAGGTGTCTCCTTTTGCTGGCAGATTTCCAGTTCTCTCTGCATTGCTTCTCTACTCTGGAAATAAGGTGTTGAATAAGGATCTCTCTTCTTCAGAACTTGGCTCCTCTTTCACTTGGCTCCTGGGGTGAAAGTAATTAAGAGTAATTGATTGCTATAGAAATATTAATATTTATTATTGGTACAGCAGCAATATCCTGAAGCTCCAGCAGCTGTGATATAAATATATGTGAGAGCAATAACTGTGACAGGGCAGCTGAGGATTATTACATTGACCACAAGGTCAATGCCCTGCCATCATGTAGTTGCACTCTGAAAAAAGTGGAGTAGGGAACCTCCCAGAAAAACACCTTGCAAAGCAGAGTTGCAATCATTTGCATGCAGCAAAAATGCAATCATTTTAAGCCCTGCTTCTGTTGAAAGGATCTCTGGGAACTGGTATCTATGATTCAGTTATTTGAGAAGCTGATGAGTATGGATTGAAAGAAGAAGAATCCTCCATTTAAACTTCTTTACCATGGGTCAGCCTAGCTTCTGCAATTGTGCCACGTACTTCATTCTGCTGAAAGTTAACTGCAATCATCAGAAAAATTTGCCATGACATAAGCACAGCAGAGGAGCATTTCTATCTTGGTGTGCCTGGCATACCAAACCACCACATTAGAACATTAGCTGCTGATATTTCCTGTGAAGTGTGTCCTACCCACAGAAGAATACTACCTTACTTTTGAGGAAGAATATAATGGTGAGATGTGTGGAAGCAGACAGCATTCATCCCACCTTTCTACCACTTCTACCTGCAGTATCCCTGATTTTGGCCAAGAGTGAAGCAACTTCAAATGTCTCCACTCCAAAATGTTATTTTGTCCAGAGAGTCAGCATGAAAATCATATCATTGCAGTAGGTCCCAAATGATACAATTCCAAGGTACCACAACAGAAAGGCTAGGAACAAAATTCACACATTAAAAAAATAATAAAGAACATTTGGGGTGTGTCTGGTTTTTCAAATCACAATACAATAGCTTGAAGAACATGGGACTTTGCTTCATGGAAATTCCTCTGCCTTATTCCTTTGTCCTGCAAAAAATCACTTTAAACAAAATTTCACCCTATAGTGCATTGGTGTATTCCTATTTATGTACACAGAGATTAAGAAGATATACACATCATGTATGTGTCTGAGTGAGTTTTTAACAGTTTTATCTACTTATCCATGAGTCAGGATGATTATAGTTAGATCATGGGATGGAATGATAAGGCACTTCAAATGTATTAAGAGATTTGATAAAAATGACAAGGGCCAATCATTCTAATTAGCCAAGAAAGAGAGAACAAAATGTAAAAGGATTAAAGAAACATTGTCAAATTACATTTTAGAAACCATGTAATTGTAAAAAATCAATTTTATGACAACTTACACTTTCAATAGCATGTCCTGGTTTAGAGATTATTTAAAATTCTCTTGAGAAGGAAAATTCTACTTCCTGTTCATTTTTGGAAGAAATATGAAATCTGGATTCTGTCCATAGAAGTCTCGTAAGTAATTATATGTTGAACAGTTTATTGGGTTTTACATAAATAAGTTAGAATAGAATAACTTCTTCAAATCTGCCAATTATAGCCAAATTTTCATCTTAGTTCCATTAAAATATGTGGGTTTTCTTAAAGAAACGTGGCATTTCTCAAACAGACAAAGAAAAATAAGTTGTGCTGTTTCTGCTGTGCTACTGCCTGTGTTCCAGTGATGTAATTTAGAACATGTATTCAAAAAGAAATATTGGTTCTGGGAATCTCCTTTTCAACCTCCAATTTGAGACAACTAAAAAAGCCCATTTTTCAAAGTTGCAGTACTTAGCTCTTTCTCAAAATGAGGTTCCAGTTCAATGTCTCAGAAAATGCAGGTCCCTAAAACAGTTGTTTTGAAAAACTCTGCAATTTTTTAGATTGCATAAGCTGTCCAGAAGTAGCACATCAAGGAATTAAGAAGAAATATTTGGTCTCTTTTGGCATTTTCCTTCAAATGTATCATGTTGTCACAGTAATTCTTCCGAGGAATGATGGACTAACTATGCTATGCTAACACAATTGGAAATATCCTCTTTCCTTTTCCTGCACAGATACAAATCTAGTTTTAAAATTCTGTTATATAAGTGTATTAGCTAGTCTGCCCTAAAAACATCGCTGACAGTTTTAAATGTCCCAGTTCAAAATATTTTTCAGTGACATCAAACATTTTGTGGATTATTTCTTGTTTCCCTTGATTTTTTTCTTCTTTTTTTTTTTTTTTTTTAATGCCAAATAAATATTCCACGTTTAGTTAAGAACTAAGATTTTTTTTTTTTTTTTCAGGGTTAATATTTACAGTTTCCTAACCAGCCAAATATTTTCCTAGAGTAGATCTGCCATGGGGTGCTGTTAAGTACCATTGAGGACTGCTTTCCATTCCAGGCACTACAATTAAAATCAAAAACTTATTGGCAAATATGAACAAGTGCAAATAAGTGCAGTAGAAACTAGATATGCTGGGATAATAGGAGAGCTAGGGATGAGTGCAATGAGAGCCAAGGGTCTATTGGATAACTGAATGACTCCATGAACTGGCTTACGGACAAAGATAAAGGAAGCTTGGCACAACTAGGTTGTCTAAACAAAAATGAAAGGTCAATGGCATAATACGCTATGTGTATTCATAATAAAGAACAAATAATAAAGAGAGGAGGGTACTGTTTAGGGTGATGCAACTGGTCATGACTTGACTTTTGCCATAACCTGAAGACCTTGACAATGCAAGTCATACCAAGGGAAATTTCCTGAGAAGATCTTCAGGTTGTTCAATATTACAAAGCAGGTGAAGTGAAGCTACGGCTAGACTGAGCCATAGTTCAACCTGCTGAGTACACAGTTTACTGTTTCTTGAATTTCATATCAGGGAATTCTAGAAAATGTTTTAGATGGCAAAACCAAGGTACAAAGAAAGAAATGTGCTTCAGAGTTAAAATTACTGACCCTGTTGCACTGAAGCTCTGCAGAAAACTTTCAAGAAAGGACGTTTCTGTGACTCTCGGCTTTTGTCACTAGTACAAATAGAGACTGCAGCCTTAAGCCTTTGGAGGCAAGATGAACTAGATGATTCAATAGATCTTTTCCATCTCTATTTTTTGTGAGTGCGCAAACAAATATTCATGCCAGGGAACATTAATCACTGTTGGGTAGAGGTCTAAATCAAAGAAGTGAAATAATGTTTTGTACATGCTCAGCACACAATGTTCTAATGTTTATAAGTATGTAATTTCCAAACCAAATTTCTCTAAACACAGCAGTGCATCATTCAGTACATTCATTTTCAAGGGTGAAGTTTCTAAACAAAGTTGTTTTGAGTTACTGGGGATGAAAAGCATATGAAAAATAGCTTAAGTGGTGAAAATCACTTTTCCCTCCTCTTGATTGGATAACTTTGAAAAAAAATACAAACAGCTGGATTAATGTTTATGAAAGTTTCTAAAACAAATTGAGTCTTGGACTGAGACTGAGCATGAAAAATTTGAGCATCAAAGGTAATATTTTTTTAAGGAAGTTATAAATGGCTGTGATTTAGAATTGAAATGTCGTTTTCAAGCTTTTCAAGATCATCACAACTGCAATGCTACATTAACTTGTGTTGTGCAAAGCTGTAGCAATAAAAGAAAAACAAATTCTCCTAATTTCCACTCACCTGCAGCAAGTTACTCTGTCAGGAGATCTGTCACAAAAACAGAAAACAGAGAAAGAAGGAGGGTGAGTAGAACTAGAGAAGAGAAGGAGAAAAGGAATAGAAATGAATGATAGGTGGGGGAATGAAAAACAAAGAAAAAATAAAGATGGAGCAGAACAGTGTCTCTTCAATACCTCTATTTCCCCAGGGAGCGTAAGAGTTCTTTGGTCAATGTTGTTCATTTTTCACCACACAGTGGTGAAAAACACAAGACATGGAGATGGTAAAGAAGAAGCCAAAAAGAAGATGAAAATTGGAGGGAAGATAGAAGAAGTGGATAAAAGAGGGAGCTTAAAAGAGAAATGATCAAGGAAAGCAATTTTGGAGCTATTGCCGGAATTCTTAGAAGAGTCCTGGAATTATTCTGTCAGTTAGAATTTGGTGAGAGCTCTACTTAAAACCATTTTTAGAAATCTGAAAAAGCAGGGCAAAGAGAGAAGTAGGCTATGTGGAGCCTGGGTGGAGAAAGAGACAGCCTGGAATTGTCCAAGGCTGCAAAACCATGTTTTTTCTTCCTGCCACTGGAAGGAAGTCCAGTTGGTGTTTGCCAGCAAGGAAGCCCCTCCAAAGCCAAGACTCTGGAAGGACCAGAAGCTATGGAAGCTCCTAAAGCTCCAGGTTTCCAAGGCTGCCTCAGTGTCAGGGATCTCAGATTAAACAGGCCATGAGGAATGAAATTACCCAAATCTAGCAGTGTTCCTTAAATTTCTTAGCAAATTGAAGTCTTCTGCCAGAGATTCTGTATAAACATACTCCTTGAAGATCCTTTCTGAAATTTCTACAGCTTCCTAAAGCAATTCAATGGCTATTCTGGTTGATGACTCTGCTCTGCAAGAGCTAGTTCTAAAGCATTTTGGGCAGCAGTTTTTGATTGAAGCTTGCTCTTGCTCTAACAGCATAGATCTGAAGCCTTATCAGTTTTCTGCTGATACCATTTTCACTCCTCTCAGATGTAAAACATGTGCCCTGTATTCTGCATTTTCTGCTTGTCGCCAGTTAGTGTTCAATGAAGGACTCCTCCATGAGTTTGAGCCACAGGCACTACTCTTATCTTCTTCCAAACCACCTGCAGGGGTTGAGCATCATTCTTAGTTTTTCCTGTATAAACCAGTTGTCAGATTACAAACATCCATTCTGGCTCTGATCTAGTAAAGAGTGAACTGTTTGCTGCTTCATGACCATAACCTGCTATGGACAGACAACAACAGGAAAAATAAACCTCTCCTCTCCTCTCCTCTCCTCTCCTCTCCTCTCCTCTCCTCTCCTCTCCTCTCCTCTCCTCTCCTCTCCTCTCCTCTCCTCTCCTCTCCTCTCCTCTCCTCTCCTCTCCTCTCCTCTCCTCTCCTCTCCTCTCCTCTCCTCTCCTCTCCTCTCCTCTCCTCTCCTCTCCTCTCCTCTCCTCTCCTCTCCTCTCCTCTCCTCTCCTCTCCTCTCCTCTCCTCTCCTCTCCTCTCCTCTCCTCTCCTCTCCTCTCCTCTCCTCTCCTCTCCTCTCCTCTCCTCTCCTCACTACAGATATTCTCTCTCATTTCCATACTCTTATTTTAAACTAGCCATCCTTGCTCCCTAGCCAACAGCAAGAAAAGTTCAGTGACTCATTTCACCCATTCTGGTCTTGCTGACATTTAGAAACAAATGTCAAGCTGATAGCTTATTTGGGAGTCAAGAGAGAGGCATTGTCCTCTGCTACTCAAAGAACCTTGGTGCAACATTCTTCGCACTTTTTGCAATATTCTACATATTATGTATCTTAAAAGGTATAAATGATATCAAATTTCACCTCTATTTTAGCAAATTCTGAGCAGGTAATAGAAGTATGTATAGCAGGCACATTAAGAATGAAAATAATAAAGCTGATAAGAGAGTGTTTTGATACATAATTTCTTTCCTCTTGGGAACACATTTGCATGTTAGTTTTAAGGACATCTTGCACAACATATAAGAAGCTTCACTTAACCCTAAGAATGCCTCATGAAATGAGTGTCACATAATAGAGCCCACAAGCAAACCTTTGGTACTGTGTGAAGGTGGCAAAAGGCAGGTATTTGTCAGTATTGATTCAAAATTCAGCTATTTGAAAAATTTCCATTGGGGCTGTTTTTCAAAGACAAATATCTTTGACAAATGTGTGCACATAAATATTTTGATCTGGAAGATGCTGATTCTGTAGAAAAACAAAGCTCCTTAAAGCAGAACATATCTATAAATCTCTATCTACATCTATGTCTAAACAGAAATGAATTTTGGTTCTGCCATACATCAATAACCATAAAGATGCATTGTGGGACAGAGAGCCTGGTTTCTTGAAGTTCAAAATCTCTGTATTAGTTTGAAGTTCCCTGGAGAAAATGTATCATTTTAAGTGTTGTAAGGGACTGTGAGGCATTCCACAGGCAAATAGCTCTATAATACTGTGGTATGGCTCTGTTTAATGCATCTCTGAGACAAAAACTTTTTGTACCAAAATATATGGGATTTCATTTTTCACAAATGCTTAACAACTTACTTCAGGAAGCAAAAATAATTTTCATGTTAATTCTTTAGTAAACAGTAATGTGTCTAGTAAATGCGAGCTAATACACAGGAGTTTTTAGCAATGAGGAGGCTCGATATGAAAGCTGGTCTGGGGATTACTCTGCACCCCTAAGGGAATGGATAACAGGTACAAAACTTCACAGGACTGTGGTACTTGTTGACTTCCTGATGTGAAAAAAAAGTGAGAAGCCTCTCCTCAGTGTAACTCGTTCTCATAATATGGTTTTGCTATTTAAAGGACAGTAAGAAATTCGAGGCATGTTTTATACTGAGAGGTATATAAGGATAAGTTGGAATTTCATTTTGAGGAAAGCTTTTAGGGATAATTAAATCAGCTCTTACATAATTTAGATGAACGGCCTAGGCAGACAATTAAAAATGTATCCCAAGCTCAACAGCTCTATGAAAAAACATGCAAAGACAAAGTGGACTTAATTGCTTCTTTTTTTTCCACATTAAAAATTCTGCCAGAGGTAAAGACTAAGAAACATTAAATAATTTGTCCAAAATGTCCCCAGAGTTGATGGAAACACAGGCACAGTATCTGACATGGATTCTATAAGAATAATACTCTGTGGAAACTAAGTATCTCTTCTGGGTAGCAATCACAATGGCTCAAGTCTGCCTGGATCAAAGCCGGGGTCTGATTGTAGGATGAGACCTGACAGCCTCATATTTAAAAGATTTGAAGACTGTGCAGTTAAAAGTTACTATGGTTATCTACAGCAATGGAATCTACCTATCTTGGAATGAAAACAGTGTCTGTAATGACATGCAGTCACTTCTGGTTTTAGTGGAAGTCAGAACAGCTAATCCTAACCTTTCTCTTCAAATGGTGATACACTTTTGATCACAAAACAAAGAGGAAAAAAGAACTCAGAACACACTTTTTAGGTGACTTTTTTTTTCTAGAGAGATACAAAGGTTCCAGACGTTTTCAATAGATACTTCAGATCACTTAGTAAAGGAAAATGTTCTGGAAATACCAAGAGCAGTACTCCATGTGGCAGCCTTCAGCACAAAAGATGGCTTAAGATATTTCTGCCCACTGCCTGCCTTCCTTCCTTTCTCATCTCCAACACTCTTTGTGCTTACCAGTGCCTTATCAGTGCTCTGCTCCATATTGCATCCATAGGTATAGTTTTCTTTGGCAGAAAGGAATCTCTTACAGAGAGTTTTTGGGTTAAAAACACAGAGGTTTGTGTGTGCATGTGTTAAATAGATTTTCCACATCTTCAAACCAATCCCACACAAGTAGTAGGATGGACGGAAGTGACGGAGTAACTTTTGACAGGATGTAGTTCACTTAAAGTAGCTCTGCCACCACAGGGTTCATAACATGAAACAAAAGTATTTGTAACACTGCTCACAAGTAGAGCAGCATTTTCCAGTCTTACAAAAAACATGTTTCTCCACAAAGACTGATAGATTTTTATTGAGCTTTCTGATTGTTCTATTTTATCACTAGAGGCAAGCAACAAAGCTATTAGAGCTTTGTTTTAATTGTCTCTCAGGTACCATTGCAGTCTTTTGGGTCCCTTTGTGCTACACCATTTTTAATTAAGAGGTTATGGACCTGCTCACACCCATGAGACTCCATTAAATGCAGCTGGATGGTACATAATGCTTACTGAATTACAGCACAAAATCTGTGTGATTATAAACGTGCTGTCTTAAGACACGTCCAGCTAAAATTCAATGGAAAGTTTAATGAAGCTTGTCAGCTTGTCTAATAAAGAATACTGCCACTCTGTACAGAGCTGGAAAGCACAGAAAATTTTGTCACAGCCTTTTTGTCAGACACGATGAGCACTGAAGCCCAAGCTGAAGTACAGACTAGAAACAATTGCTTTTCATTTGATATAGTTATGTTGCTCTTTCCAACAAATTCAGAAAACATGTGGAAAAGGGAGACCTGCGAGTCTGGAAGCAGAGAGAGAGAGAGAGAGAAGGAAGGAGATAGTTTGCATTTTAGTTCAGTAGAGGTAAAATGAAAGGAAGGTTGTTGGTGAACATCTGGTGAGTCCATGAGTTCTGAGTGTTAGCACACAAATAGTTTTTGGGTGATCAGAGGTAGAATGACTGCATCCTTTGGAAGGTCTTTCCATTCATAACTGGGTCTGAGTCTGCTCTAGGAATTTGCTGCTCTGTGGGGTGCTTGTTAAAGACCACTGCTTTTCATTTCAGTCTGAGAAAAGCAGGGATTCATGTATTTCAGTATTTCTACTGCAAGATCCCTGAAAATCCTACAAATCTAAGAAACTGATTATTTTTGCATTTGTTTCTCTAGCACAACTGGCTGTTTCTTTAGCACTGTTTAATGCTATTTGCCACACTCACTTGGTGTTCTTTACAATTGATTGGTTTGTGGAGGAAAATGTGGTTGTGCTGGGGGTTTTGAACATGACTGTTGCAAAATGCATTTATTTTGTAATGTTGACCATGATAATTAGAAAGTTGAGGTTGGTGAAATCCATGGACACTCTAATGGGCCAGGTAGTTGTTAATAAATTGTTGTTAAGAAAATTGCTATAGGATTCTAAGGTTTTAGGTCAGATGAAGAAATTATCCTCATACAACATAGACATCCTGCTGCATACAACTTTTCATAAACCTCTTAAACCAGGATTTTTCTTGATTATTATTCCTTGAAGAATAACTGCCCATATCTTTCCATGGGAATTGGTGAAATTACGAGTGAGTGAGAAATAAATGAACTATTTTGCATTATGCCCAGCTTTAAAATCTGCATGCTGCTATGTTCTTCAAGGTGAGACTGTGATGATACAGGATCCTGGTAAAATGCATGGATGTACTCTGAATGATCAGAGAGGTTTTATGCTGAGAAATTTTTGAAGCATACATTGTCTCAGAGAAAAAATGCTCTCTGAGTGAAAAGATTGACATAGACATTGTATGCATCCTACTTCTATTACAACTGTGGTTGTGTCTGATGCGCCAACCTGAGTTCCTGTATTCATCATTACTGAGAAATGTATAGAAAGCTCTAGGGAACAGGGGTGGAAAAAGAGAGCTGGTAGTGCAGTTTTTTGTTGGAACTCTCTGAGAAGTCATTAATAGTGTCTTGTGTCTTTGAGTTTAAAGACAGAGAAGCATATGTCTTTTTGCCTTGAGTTACTTTTTGTTCTGAGTATCAGAAAATTGTTTTGTTGTCTTGCTGATGCAGTCTTGCATGATGTAACATTTCTGTAGCTCTTACAGAACTTAAAGATCCTCACTCTTTTCAGTGAGAGGTAAAATACAACTTGAGTGGAGATTATTGGTTACTCTCATCCATCTACACGAATATCAGGTCAGATTTTGGGCTTTCAGATGTGTGATTCCCAAAGCAATCTAATTTAGAGCTTGACAAGATGAAGAGTGCCTAAAAGCAGAAAATATTGTTTCAGGAGAAGAAGTTATTGGTACGTAGGTGGGAGAAAAGACTAAAATCTGTTTTACCATGTGAGTCCCACCAGTGGGGCCAGCCATCCAACACCATGAAGGATATCAGGTCATCCATCCTCATTAGTTCTCTTTCTTTCCTCCCAGTAGCTGTCTGCAGAGCAGGGAGCATCTAAGATGAAACAGGGGCCACAGATTTGGTGGAAACTCCCCATTTCCTCAGCCTTTGTGGACAACAGAAACTGTGTTGGAAAGACAAGAACAGGAAGGACAGAGGTGTGCTGGATGGTTCCTCATCAGTTCCCCTCAGCTCACTATTCTCCTTCCTTCACAGGAAACAGATATGAAACATTGTTCTAGAGTAAATAGAGAAGAGAGAGAGGTCATGCAGAGGGAAAAAATAATAGAACGGAAGGAGAAAAAAGCAGCAAGAAAAATACTGACATTTGTTACACTGTGGCATGGCCTGGAGGTCCCATTTTGTTTGTGTACCCTTCTACACGCCAGCATTTCAAGCATCACAAAAATGTAGCCGTTACCCTGGGAGTGTAAAAATAAACAAATCCTGCATGAAACAGGGGAGCCAGATTTACTGCCAGAGGTCTGAAAATGCTGGTAGCAACAAAACGTGTTACAAGGGATGAATATCATAAAAGAGAACTGTACAGCTTCTTAGTCCAACCCACATAGGTTTCAGCAATATCCAAGTCCTGAAAGACATCTTTCAACAGCATCAAAAGACAAGGGGAAAAGTTGTCCTTACTGAAAATAACTTTCAACATGTTCAATGGCACAAAAAATCTTCTGGTTGCTGGGACCCAGCATAGCAAAACTTAACTGCAGAAGTGTAAAGTATTTTCAGGCATCAGCAACTATCTAAGAAATGAAATCAGGTTAGTCCAGGGGATGTGTGCTGGCCATTGTGGGATATGCCAGCATGACAAAGTCAAAACCAAGCCTCTTTGAACAAGCACAATGAAAAAGATTCTGAAACAAATTCCTTGAGCTTTTTGTCCCCCAGCTCCTTGGGATATTGGCTTCTGATATGCCATACCCTGGGCTTATGTGTGCAGCTGCTGGAGGAGAGGCTTTATGCAACTGGAGTCCAGCCTTGGGTAAAGGCAGGAGGAACGACCAAGCATCCGCCAGCAGCCATGCGAGGACCACATCATACATAGCACATTGCTCTTTCCAGGCAGTTGGTCAGAGTTCAGCTCCACTCTGTTGACTTTTTGAAAAATGAGCATTATTCTTGCTCACTGGAATTTTAAAGCATTTTTCCAGGAGCATTTAGCCCTCTTATGCAAACATATTTATCTGAAAAGCTGCAGGAGAACTCTCATTTGCTCAGAAAACTCTGGCAAGCTTTTTTAATGCATCTGTTAGAATCCCTAAGAAAGACAATGAGGAGAAGAGTGAAAAAGCAAATAACAGCTGATTCTAAGGTTTAATTAGTAGCAGGGAAAGTGGTATACAATGTAGGTACTAATGCCCTTGGAGTAACAGTATTATCTTTATATAACAGCCAGAGAGAGGAGTAGTGCTCATTGCTATACAGTGAGTACCAGTTACTATGCTAAATCTGCCTTTGGTTTTCTTTTTTGTCTAAGAATTTATCCACGTAAATTAATATGCTCAGTGACAATTACATATTTTCTCTAGTTGCAGCAAAAGGTGTTTCAACCCTTTTAGGGAAGGTGATAAGGGAAAATACTGTACTCCTTTGTTTTTCATTAATGAGTCAGTTCCATTTTTATTTCTTTAAAAACAAATTTTCTAATGCCAAGCATAGACATGACATTTGCTTGCTGGGGGAGCTGGGAAATAAAGAAAAGCTCTTTGTTATGACTGACAAAATTTAGTACATTTTGTAAGTCAGAATTTTTACAGTTGTTAAAAAGTCTCCGTAGCTACCAAACTCAGTTTACATTTTCCCTATGTATTGTGCATGTTTCTAGACTCCCCTAAACCACCTCTTCTGTGTTTTTTGACTTTCATAACACTAAGCCTTCCCTCCTGTCAGAAATATGAAGGAGCATCCAGGGGTCTGGAATCCCCCAGCACAGAGACCTGGCCATTCCAACAAGTAGTTTTAGGCCACAGCAGTAAAATGTGTGTTAGCTTCCACTCCTGTACTTGGATCACATAGACAACAAAGGTCTGCTGATGATATCAGTTACTTTGTTAGCTAAAAAAACAGGAGTTCATGTGGGTACCCAGCCTCCCCAGGGAAGGACAGGGACTTGTTCCACATGAGACAGTTTTGGTGGAAAAGTCAAGGTGGAGGTCCAATGAAAAAATAAGCTGGAATGCCAATATTAAAAGTTTGAAAAGGCAAATTGTGAAGCTGAGGAAATGTCAGAATTGTACTCAACAAGCATACATTGTTCTCTAGTCCAGGATTCTTGTTCAACACACAGAGTGAGTAATGGATGAGAGAGGAGCTGGCCAGAACAGAAGGGATGTTCTCTGCTTCAAAAGCTGGATGGCTCAGCTTTATTCCAAATTCAGCTGCCACCTTTGTACAGGATGATGGACGAAAGTGTAGCAATAATGGACATATACAGGAAAGGTTGATTATGTTGTGCAACTCACCTAAAATCTGCTATCTCTTAACTTGATTGTCATTTCGACCTTAACTATTTTTCAATATATTTTTTTTTCCAAAACAACTTTTAAAAGGGTCTGTTTCTCACACCCTGGAGTGCCTGTTGGCAGGCTGTCCAATGCTGATCTGTTGCATCCAGTGAGCTGTTTTTCATTCTACTGCAGTCCTGTCTCCAGGAGCCCTGCCATCCCAGTGCCTCACTTACACTGACACATATGGCAGTGTGTCATGATGACCATGTGGAGCTGTTCATGGGCAGGAAGAAATCAAGCAGGTTTTGAGCCACTGTGGCCAATGCTGTGATTTGAATCTAGTTCTCACTGGTCCTTCAACAGAAGAATTATGAAAACATTATAAAATCATCTGTATCGTCCATGTGAGACCTTGGATAAACAGCAAAAAGTCTGATGAATGGCAAAAAGTCTGAATAGCAGTAAAAAAAAGGTCGGGAAAAAGTGCAAGCAGTCTATGTGCATGCATTGTTTGGAGATGTGTATGTGTGCCTGTATTCAAAATGTATTACAAGCTCATGTCATAACCTTTTGCAAGAACAAAGCTGAACAACATACTGTTTTTTACCTTGTAGTTGACTGACTTTTGCTATTTTACAGTATTATCAAAGAGGAAAAAACAATTTTCCTTCAGTTTTTTCCTCCTGATATTTGTGAGAACACTGGAATCAGCACTGACCTGTGCTAATAGGAACCACTAGCCAAAACACTACAGCTGAAGAGATTGACCTTTGCCAATAGCGAGTTCATCTTGCAGAAACCAATGGACAGGGAAAGAGCAAGGGAGACAGCTCCGACAGTAATGGGCTGTAATGGAGTTCTCAGCCTTGCTTTAAGTGCCTTGGTGCTATTTTTTGTGAGAGTTGCTCTGTTTTATGCTCTTTGTTAGGTTCTGTCAAGCCCCATTTAAAATAATGAGGCCCCTTCACTCACTTTCTCTCCATATAGTTCATATCAGACAAGAGAACTTTCAAAGGAAGAACAAAAACTCATCTGCAGAGAAGAGGGGGTGTGGTAAATTACCGATACCCAGGATTCTTGCAGAGGCAGTTAGCCAGGTGTGACCTTGAGAAAGGACAAATCAAACACACATTATCCGGTGCTTTCAGCCAACACCTTCTGTTCCCGGGAGGTGCAAACTCACGCTGGATGCCCGATAAAGCCCCTGCTCTCTAGCATCTGATCCATCTCTCTTCACATGGGTGAATCCACAACACACTTCACAAGAGCAGAATGGTTACGAAGACTAATGAGTCTTAGAAGGGCCTTTATGAAAGTTGTGTTTGAATTGGGAGCAAAGGCCATGTGTGGAGAGGTGCTGAGCACTCACAACCATGCATTTCTCCAATAGAGCTGAAACACCCACAGTTCCTTTGCATGTAGGACAGCTCTGCCATGAAGTGATTGATCTGATGATCAGGTGTGTGCTGTAACCATCCACAGCTGTTCAGGGTGCAATAACCTGCATGTGACACAATATCCATTAGCTGATCCTGCTACTAGAGGCACTAATGAAAAGATATTTTGCCCTTATAGAACTCCTCTTAATCACCTTTGAACAAAATCTAAAATATTGTTCTGACACAACAGTGGGAATAGGTTTAATTACTGCTTCCTTTCCTTGTAATAAGAGGATTGGAAACCAGACACAAGTCCAGCTGACTACATGATCTTTCCTGATCAAAGTAGGAGTCTAGGGCTTGAGGGTAGAATGGTCTGATACTTCTGGGCTGAGGAATGAAGATCCAGTTTGTTTGTCTCTATCACAGCAGCACCAAACTTCAGTGTCTCTCACTTTATAACCCTGTTTTGAGAAAGGGGTAGATACCTAAAACTCTAAGATACAAATTTCTTTTCTTCTCAGGAATGGGAAGCCAAAATAAATGAGCTGGTAGACTGAAAGCCTTATTGAAAAGACGTAAGTACCTGGCAAGCAGAGGCCTGGAAAAATTCATCACATGACATCCATTCTAGCACTGGGCTTGCTTGCAATGTATTAACATACCATTAGATGTCCCTTTGTGCCTTGCAAAGCTCTAGATAGGGCATAGTCCCTAGGGAAGAAAAACCTTCAAACAGAAAAAAAAATCTGGAGCTCATTCTGTGCAGAAACCTTTCTACTTTTTTGCCTGTTGTGGTGCTATTTAGTGAATTCCACTTGTTCAAGAAGGAACATGCTTTGTGATACAAACAAACTACTGGCATTCTCCACTGTCTGTGTTAAGCATGTCCTTCTAGTATGTTGGCCAGTGTTGAACTTCAAGATTATTGGAGCAGTATGTAGAGGGGCAGGTAGATAATGTGCTCCTGCAAAGTGTAAAAAGGAGGTCCAGCTCTGGACCTTTACCTTGCCCACCTGCAGCAGGAAATGTTACCCTAAAATACTGAAACAGTGGCAACAAGTGCAATTGCCAGAAAACATGGCAAGCAGTATGTGGCTGGGAGGAAGGGTTTCTCAAGGTTGCTGTGGTCCAGAGGAGGGACCCTCTGTAAGGTATTGAACAAAATCCTTTCCTCACAGGGAGCAAGAAGATGAGTTGTCTGTGTTCTGGATGCTTGCCTTTTAAGCCATCTAGTCCTGTGTTATCAGCAGTTTACCACATTCAGCATATGCCTTAGGTATAAAGAAAGGAAGTTTATTATTTAGTCATAAGTGTAATTTTATGATCTCTAAATTGATGAAAGGACAAGAATTGTTTGCTATTCCAGCTCTGACCACATGCAGAGCTGCAGAAAGAGACACAAGGCTGAGTCTGCAAGAAACCTTATGATAACTCATTGTTAACAATCCCCAGAGCTGCTGCTTTTCTTCCATAATATTGTTTTTCAGTATTCATTATACTTTCTTCCTTCTTCCCTTTTGAAAACTTTCCTTTTGCCTTTTCACAAAGATCCCATTACCAGTACTCTCACCTTGCTTCTCACTATCTCAGAATCAGGTAATATATTTTTACGTTGGGGTTTTTTTTTCCCTCCCCTTCTTCGGTACATAACTTTGTTCTTCTGAGTATAAGAAGTCTTAGACAAAGCATTGTGAACTCCAGTCTTTAAGTCTGGTGTTTATTTGCCTTCTGGTTGGTTTTATCTTTACAGCTGTTTCTTATTGGCTGTTCTCTTTCTCTGGTGTTTCTCAGTGTTGGCACTCAGGTTCCTTTATTATATTCCTGAAATTTATATTCACTCTTTTCTCATAATAACAGTAAAAAGAAGGGTAGATATCTGTCTGTTTATTAGCAGCTTGGAAGGTCTCTTTCGCACTGGTGTTGCTGATAGAGTTCTGGAGCCACCAGATTTGAGACAGAAAGTGGCATTTGTCCTGCAATGACAGAGACTTTACATTCCTCATCTTTCTGACTAGCTTACTGTCAATTGCTTGGTTGCATTTTATTAAGACAATGTTTTATGCTATTATTTTTTATTTTGCTTATATTGCTCCTGTGCATTTAAAACTGCTGTTCATCTTGCTGCTCAGGGCTTTTTGCAGCACAAGACGTACATGGACTATGACATAAAGCTGTCTGTGTAAGAACTGGGGAGCTGGGAACTACGTGTTCACATAGCCTCATCCATTAAATTTTAGGAACTTGGTTTGGGTGGTAGCATAGACCTACAAGAAAATAATGTTCTGGAGGTACATGCTCTGCATGTATTTGCCCATGGCACAGAACAGCACAACAGGAGGCTGCCTGACAAGCAGACACTCCAAGCTCAATGCAGAAAGCACATATAAAATAGTCAGAGGAAAACCTTTGCAACACAATCAGTGCCACACCAGTAATTTAAGTTACATTTGCAAAAAACTGTCCAGTGTCTGGGGACAGGTGGTCAATTCCATTTTGCCTGAACCACACCCTAACTTGAGGCTCATCTGAAAAGCTGTCAAAGTAAAGTGCTCTGCCATGAGGCTCTGATATTCTTCAGTGTGGGTGTTCACTGCAGTAGCCAAGCAGAAGCTTGGAGGCTCTAACTCATCTGTTTGCTGCATCATTGCCTAGGGGAGAAATTCAAAATCATATTATTGCTATTGGACTCAACTTAAGAGGCACTTTTATCTATTTAAAGTCAATTATTTCTCTAAGGTGGCTTGACTTTGGCCATGTAAGAACCAATCCCTACAAGACTCATTAGTATTGTAACCGCAGATGGATTGCACTTTTGTCATTCTCTGTTTAAGGACTTGTTCTAGGAAGAAAAAGGGTTGCATTTTAAGAAAAAAAGCAACCCACCTTCATTTGTGATTATCATTTCTCCTTTACTGTAGCCAAGTCAGTAGCCAGAAAACAGCAGTTAGTTGGCTGGGCCATACTAGTAATAGTACAGCATTTGCAGAAATACTAAATCCATGCTGAGATCCACAACTCAATCGTAAAAGCAGGGAAGTCTCTGCTGACAGTCTGAAGCCCCAGTGAGATATTATGGCTCAGGACCAGAGCCTCCAGGTGTGCATCCTCTTGCTCAAGCTGATTTTCAGAACTGTGAGGCAGCACAACATCCAGAAAGGTCCACTTCCTTGCAAAACTGATTGGTCTGAAGCTACAATGAAGTTGCCTTCCCATAAGAGCTGGGAAGCACTGTAGAAGTCAGAATTCCACCTTAGGGTATGGAGGAGAAAGGAATCCTTGGGATATAAAGAGCTGCTCCCTGTGAGAAAGGGAGCTGAAGAAGTCAGCAAGCTCCCCATGAGTTGAATGGGATTCAATGAGTTTGGCATAGCTCTGGGAAGCAAAAAGAATACGGGAAGAAATATTTATAAGGAACCCACTTACTCTTTAACTGCAATCTGGATTTCGGTTTGTTTGACTTGGATATTTGGGGGTATATGGAAAGAACATTTGAGTTCCCAACAGCAAAACCTGGGCTGCAAAACAAATATCTAGAAGGAAGGCTTTCTTTTACTTTGCTACAAATCACTTGGCACAATCTTCTTTATATGCCAGCCTGCAAGAGCCTCTCATGCCTCTGACCTCAGTTTTAATTAAACTCCACTCAAAACTCTGTCTCAGTGGTTCTCTCATAGGAGGCAATGCAGCCTGAAAAAGTGATTCAGGTGAGAGGTGAGGAGAAGGAGAGTGATGGAAGTCTCACTTCTGTCTGGGCTGTCCTTATGGTGCTCTCATCAGCACAGTACCAGGATGCCTTCCACTAGCACAAGAAGCTGCACAATCAGCATCTTGTAACTGTGCCTCTTTCTCTTCCCTTCATCCTCCACTGTGCACAGGGGGATTGTGGTTTCAGATAAGCACTTTATATGCAGGACTAGAAGTTTATAGATCTTCACTACCTGATACTGAAGCTGGTGGGTTGTTAATGGCTAAGCCAGAAGCACTCTGGCAACATAATATATGATATACCATAGCCCAGTGTAGTGTAACGTAAGCGTTCTTCACACATAGCACTTATTTCTTCCTTGAAAAAAACTGAAAACAAACCTATAGAAAGCTGCCAGCATAGTTAGTGCCAGCAGGGAAGATACAGGAACCATTTCCCAACAGGAACAGCAGGCATATATGTCAGTGTCATGGGTGAGAGGTAAAAGCCAAGTAGGTGAGTTTGATGAGTAGTAGTGGTGAGTCAGCTCCCAGCGACCCTCTGTTCACCACGCCAGCAAGGCAGACAGGAGAAGGAGGCTGAAGTACAGCAAAATGAGAAAGGCAACTACAACTAAGAAGAGGTTTTTCCTGGCCCACAAATTGGAGGAGTACTCAGGGCCTTGCATGCCTGCCTCCTTCAATGCCATTTGATCTCTAATTGCTGCAGCAGCTTTGATGGGCTGTGATCCCCACTGTGGCTTTGAGACAAAGT
Organism: Corvus moneduloides; assembly: GCF_009650955.1. Classification (NCBI taxonomy): domain Eukaryota; kingdom Metazoa; phylum Chordata; class Aves; order Passeriformes; family Corvidae; genus Corvus; species Corvus moneduloides. The sequence continues at coordinate 22,080,330 of NC_045479.1, read as the reverse complement.
AAAATATGGGCAAAGTAGGAACTCATCGATTCTGGTACATAATTCATAAAACTCCCATGTAAAAGATCCAGTTCATGAATTCCAAGTTGATGAAATATTCAAAGGAAGATAAATATATTTGCAGGTATTAGACTCCCTGGCACTTAAAATCTCTCAGGACATTGTACCAGAGAGTTCCCTGCCATGTTAATCAAGCTGTGCTGTGAGTAACCTGCTGCAGAGTGCACACTGCCAGATAAGGAGGTAGGAGAACCATGGACAGCACCAAAACTACCAGCCTGTCTCCCAGTCACCAAGGTTTGAGGGCAGCTTGGTACATCCTATGGACTGTTTTGTGAGAGGACATTGGACAGAGTGAGAAGTCTGAGAAAGCCCCCAGAAAATGTTTGCTCCAAGTAGAGGCACTGGGTTGTGCTGGTCTGTCCCAGGGGTGCACTGAAATGTGGAAGTCATGAGACCAAGTGGACAAGGCACTGGAAGGTCCTGAGTGGGCAGGGGAGGGGACCAGTGGCCAAGAAGGCAGTTGCTATCAGTGATCTCTCTGGTATATTCTCACAGCCATCATGAAAGGCCCTGGGGAGAAGGGCTCTGTAAATGCGGTGTTGGAATCTCACATGCTCCAGGGACACAGGTTGACTGTGGTCACCCCTACTCTCTGAGCACTCCCATCTGCCAGCCCTGGAGAGGTGCATCTGGGTCCTGCTACTTTCAATTCCCAGGGACATCACATCTGACACCCCAGAGTCCCTCACGGCATCAGGACCCCACAGACCCCACAAAGCATCATCACTGAAGGCACAGACATGTCCAGTTTCTCTTGAGGGAGACATAGTCTTTAAAGTCTTGACATGATAGTAAAGTCTGTCATATCTCACTGACACGAGGGTTATATCAGTAGTTAGAAAATATCTACTTGCTGAAATACGAGGGAAGCTTTAGCCAGTAGACCTCATTACCACCTCTATTCCATGTTGGGCTAGTCTCATTCTGTGAGGGGAAAAAAAGTCATGCCCCCTTTTCAAAGCTCTGGTGCAAGACCTGGCCAAATATTGTGTCTGGCAGGATCTGAGACGTCTTTTGCAAGCTAGACAAGAAAGTCAGCCAGATGCAAGATGAGAGGGAAGAGCAGAGGCCATTGAACTGGAGCTTTTGAGGAGCTAGAAGGCAATATGTCAGAAAAATGTCTAAGGTCCAGCAATATATGGATTTCTTGGTGTCATTTAGCTTATGATCTACCGTATTTTTGGAAGGAAAAATTTAGATCTTGTCTGGAAAAAATATTTCTTCTCTTGTCCAATTTTTATACATATTTTATCTTCATAGCTCAGATTCTCAAGAATATGCTTATAGCTGTTTTGTGTTTGCTATTCTTGGATGGGAGTTAAAATCTCAGATTATATGATGGCAAAAGGCAAGGACAAGTCCCTGCAGTGATGATATCAATGCAGTAAGATCCTAATGGTTATAATAAGCATGAACTTCTTACTCAGTATCTAAGTGTGTGACTGAGAAAACAGGCGTCACAAAATAGAAATTATGGGAATTCAGCAACACTGCAGGAGAAAAACAGTTGAAGTTACTCAGAGAAATATTTTGCAAAAATCACCACTGATTGGTAGTGTGTCCCAATAACATATTTCTTTGTATACTTCTTTGTACGTTTCCTAACCAGCGATGGAAATGGTTTTCGACTGTAACTCTGGGCAGAAATCCACAAAGTCTCGGAGAGGTGTCCATATGCTCCTAAGCAGTCACAGGCATAGAAATGTAATTATAAAGTTAAAACAAACCCAGCTGGTGAGCCAAGGAAGATGTTCTCTACCTCTAACAGTCACCCACTGCCCAGAGTGATGGGAATCAGATCATCCTTTCTTCTCCAGATCAGTGAAGACTGAACTAGCTGATATTTGGCACAGAAATGTCAACCTTCCCTAATCTTCAGATTCCATCCCTCAGGACAGGACAAGTTTGTATAAGGTCAAGCATCAACTGTTACAGAATTACAATCAATGTCTTCAGGAAGGCAAAGACTGTCTTAGTTTCTATTTTCTCCTCTTTCATTATTAATGCAGCTAATGGGCCTAGGGTAAATAGGAGCAGAAAATATTGTTGCCAAACATCTTAAAAGGTTTTCAGCTGGAGTCCTGAGAGCTATTACATTTCCAGAGAGCACAGAATAATTTGTTTATCTCTTCAGTAGTTATACTCTTTCATTCAATGCAGTTGTGAGTTGTTTTATTTTATTATACTAGTGCCAACAGATCCATAGAGAGACTATTTACTTTCAATACGAAGTAACCTATGTGTGTACATTAAGATATTAGCATGCAGACTGCAGGGTACTCCTAAAGGCTTATTTAGGTAAAAATAAAGGAAATCAGTCTGCTCAGTCTTTTTCCATAGTCAATGAAGTGAGAGAGCTCTTCTAAGCAGGCCAACTCATGGCATTTAACATTACATATGTAACCATTATCTCTCCACAAGCTGTAAAGTGAGGCTGGCCTGCCCCGTATTATCATTATTCTTGTAAATACCCCTATGACTGGAGCATTTATTGACACAGTGACATTGAGGAAGGTTAAATCCAGCTTTAACAACCAAGTGCATTTATAATGGATTGGATAAACTGCATTAAACCCTTGCACAGCTTCTGGAAAATGGAAATAAACTGAACTGAATAAAAGCTACATTTGTTCTGGGGAAGCATACATCACGAGGTTTGAATGGAGTCAAATGGGCTTTAAAAGAAATTATTTTTTTATGAATATTACTGTATGGACAATTTTCCTATAAGTGTCAGCACAAAGTATATCACCTGCTCTAAGTTTATACTCTGCTTTGCTGTGCACTCCTTTTTCCACAGACAGACTTGAGAGTCTAAAGCGTCCACCCTGGAATTGCTGATCTGATTCCTACAAAGCTACAGCTATTGCAGAGGCATCTCTGCTGCCACACTTTGCTGAATAACCTGGAATGACCTAGAGAGGTTAATCAATTACCAAGTGAAAGTGGTAGATTTTTTTACCTTTTTATTATTTTTTACACAGTATCTTCGTGTTTGGCAAATTGTGCCAGGTGATGTTTGTCTGCATTTGCCTCAACAAATGGATTTTACTGGATCAAAACTTTTCCTTTATTGCTCTTCATATCTGGTATGAAAACATTCAGCAGGTAGAGACAAGAGTTTTCTCAATACTTCACTTGCGATTTTACAAGAATTATGGCTTTGACTAAAAATAAAATGAAATAAAGATTCTCAAAGATCTTTGCAGGTGGTGTATGAAGAAAGCTGTTTTTCAAACAGACCTAAACTGGTACAATTGCAGATGGTTTCCCAGGTCAGAAAGGAAATGCATCATCAGAGCCATCAGGCACAGTTGCAGACACAGAAAAGGAAGTGAAGTGCTGGTCACTGACTGATTATGGTCTCAGTTGCTTGCTCAGAATTTGCTTGATGGTATTCATTCCTTGTCCCTCCTTCCTTTGGCAATCTGACTGTGGAGGAGCATACAGATGTTCACTCTAAAATTTATAGAAGCATTTTTGCTAATCTTAATCTTGTTTGAAAGCTCTTTAAATTGCTGTGGATAGGAAAAATGCTATGTGAAATGGACCTGATTTAGGATGCCATAAAGCAGACTTTCTTCCTAGTGGATTCCACATCCCTTTATTCATCAGAAGAATATGGTCCATGGGTAAAATAGAGAAAATACACCTGATCACAGAGTGTGGGTTGATAGAGCAGATTTGTCTGCAGAAGACTGCAAGTGGAGATGATCTCTTCCAAGCTGAGAAGCATCATCCAGGAAACTTCTATAAAATTAATTTAATACTGTTGTTTGCCTGACACTTGAACTAGACTTAGTATTAGTGTCCAGCATGTCACACAAGAATGTGCAAAATGCAGTCACAGCTGGTCACTCACGGGACTTGTCATGGAAAATGTTGCTCTGTTTTGCTTCAAGTACTTTAATTCTGTGATGGGCACAAACAAGATTTAGTACAGAACTGCCAGTCTGACACAGGGGACACAAAGGAAGCTTGAAGTCCAGTATCTTGGGATGAACAGCTACAGTATCAAGGACCCACCCTGTATCAAGAACCTGCTCTTGAAGGAGATTTTTTGAGGTAAGTGAAGTTTTACAAAACTGAGCACTGATCAGTCACATGTAAATAAATAAAGCAGCAAATCTCCTTTTAAAAAGAGATTGGGAACATCATAAAATATTCAACAAGGCAAACAGGACAAGGTTTAAAGTGAAGTGAAAAAGCAAATTATCTGCTGAATGGCACTTCACCAGCTCAGCTCTTTCACTTCCTCACCAGAGGTGACTACTTATCAAAAAAGGCAAAAGGTCGTACCTATACAATCACTGGTCAGAAGAGAAGGAAAAGTGAGACTTGGTTAACAACATAGTTAGATAGAAAAATAGCATTTCTGGGGAACAATAGCATCAGTGGACCCAGGAGTTTAGTATATTTTCCCCCCTATTATGGCCCAGGTCTCCATGTCCTCTGTCTGACATTTTGTGGCACATCCACAAGCATGGCTATCCAGAAAAAGCTATATTCACAGACAAAGCAGAAATTACACAAAAGGATCAAATAAGGCCTTAGTTTTGTGCCAGCCCTGATGATGTGTTTGTGTTTTCATAGAGGCTTTGTTATAACCTTGGGGAATGTCATGCTACTTCTAATTCCACACAGGATCGAGATGAGCTGTCAGTTTCCACCACAAGACACGGTGAATAGGTTTAGAGAGAAAAAGTTCCCACTGCAAATTTGAAAGACCAGCCAAGCACAAAATCTGCTGGTTTATATCTAAATACTGGGGAAGGAGACATTCTGGATGGATTCATCTCACTATCTTCCATTTGACTAAAGAGCAGTGGCTAAAATGCTGTTGAATATATCTGAATTAATGACCTTGGCTTCCCTTTGTAGCTAAATGAGACCTAGTCAATGTAGCCAGTAGAGACTAGACAGCAATTCTTCCTTTTCCCAGCTTTTCACAGAATATTTTCTGGTAGTCCCAGTCCCAGTCTTGTAGGGTATTGACCAGTGTGAATAGACATGCTAAGAATCATTACTTTTCCCAGAGTATTTCTAGTTCAGTTAGTCAAGACAGAAAAAAAGTGGGAGAAAAGCATTATTATCATGTACTACAACTGTGCTATTTCTTTCCCCTTGTTCCTAAGTGACGCAAACCGCATACAAATTAAATTTAAACCAGGGAGCATCAGGGGGATGTGAAATAGCATTATTTGGAACAGAGTTCTGAAGGAAAGTGTGCAATGCATCACTAACTGTGGAGAGATGCAGCCAGACCTTCAGATCACCTTTCTTGCAGGGGCAAGCATACATCAAACTGCTTCATGGAAAAATACAGTGCATTTCTTTCCAGCAAAACACATTGAGGGTTCATGAAAATGGTCACATTTAAGCAGTGTAAAAATATTGTGGCATGGTGGATGGTCCACACTTGCACACTTAAACTCTGGCTAATGCAGTGAAAGTAGACTGAGCTCTGTCATGGTGTTGCTTTTTATATAGGGTATGGAAAGGCACACAGAGAGTTACAGAAATCTCACAATTCAGTAGGCCAGCAGAAGTTGATCAGGCACTCGAAAATGAGATTTATGGGGCATCTTATTTTTTTACTCTAATTTGTGATTATTGCTGTTACTTTACACAGAGTAGGTCTTACTCCATGAGTATTCCCATCAGGCTTAGGTACAAATTTTGCCTCCATTAGAGCAAAATATACAAAACATGAGCAGAACAATGAAAAAAAGAAAACATGTTGCTGGACTTTTGTGGAGGAAGTAAATTGCTTACACAGAAGGTAAGACAATGTGTCCTGATGATTCCTAATGGCCTTATAATCCATGAGACCTGAATATCTGAGTGGGATAAGAGAGATAAAAATCAGAAAGAAATGTAAAGCTTTTCTCATAAGTCTTGATAAGGTTAATTTGTTTTTAAACTTGGATGACAATAACTACCCACATGATCATCAGATAAATCCCACTAAGAGAGAATTTCATTCTACGGTGAAAGTTGGAGTGGCTTACAGTATCCCATCTGAAATTTGGCAGTAAAAGTGTCAAACTGATTTTTTTTAACCCTGTTGATACATCTTTCATAAAAAGCAGCAAACAGCAGTAGGAATAGGAGTAAAGTTGGTTATCTTTCTTTGGCTAGAGCCAGAATTAATATTTCGTGAATTTTTTGCTGATGGAGGTGAGCTTAAACAAAGTAAAATTTGTGTAATTTTACTATTTGCATTCATAGTAGTTAGCTCAAGTGGCAGAGATCTAGCTTGAAAGGTGTTAAGAACTAAAAAGGCATATGGATGTATATATATGTATGTGTGTACACATATATAACTGGAATTACGGGTACAGGTACTTTATGGAAGAGTGTAATGTCAGACATAAGCTCCATACTCTTAGATGGTATTTTGAGAAGACTAACTCTGTACTTATTTCTAGAATGAGTCATTGTTACCTCCAGATGACTTGTAATTACATAGAACAAGATATTTAAAGGTAAAGAGGTGCATGTCTTCTTCACTCCCTGAGTTTATGCTTTGTGAATCAGCTAAAACAAATTTAAAAAAATTATTTCAGCATGCCAGCACAAACTTTATAATCCAGATATCTTTATCAAGAGAATTCAGGAACCTCTGTTCCACTTACTCTCAATAAAGCTTAATCTCTTAAGGGCCTGTTATTTTGAACATGGGACTTAACTCCAGATCCTCAAAGGTATTCGGTCCTGGATCTTCTGGTCATTTGAATGGAAATACCTTTGAGAATATGAACTCTAGCTCTAAGCAAGCACATGTGAAAATGTCACTCTAGCATTATGGACTTATCTCCAGCTGAAAATTAAATCACATTCAACTAGAATGTACATTTGAAGTGTAGGAAATATTCTGGAATAAATCTGTGAATAAAAGCATGTGATCCACCACCAGTAATCTCTGGTATTTTAACAAACTCTTGACTTATGGTCACACTAAAACTCCAGGGGGGTGGTTTGTGCACTTGCTGCTTGTAAGGTAATGAGGCTTAATATGAAGCATCATCTGATGATACGAAAATTAGTACTTTTTTCCCCATAATCTGTATGTGGGCATGCTTACTCAGTGCTTTGCTTTCATTCCACTAAATTCACTGTCCAAGCAGACCACATTAAAGTGAAGTGGCACGATGTTACTCTTGAGTGGGTCTGTACCTAAATCAGTCTTTCAGGTAAAACCAGGCAGTTCAGCCAGGCGTCTGGAAACTTAAGTTTCTTCTATAGCCTATAAAAGTGGTGGAGAGATATAACCATGCCAGAAGGCAATTCATCCTCTTCAAAGACAGCATCTAAGAGTCACTATCGGCTGGAGAGCAAATCTAGGCAAGCAGGCTGCAGAAATCATTTACTGTTTAGAAGGCAAAGGTAAGAAACCTTAATCCCATCACAAATGTCCAAATGCAGAGCTATTCGGAAACTGTGGAATAGGGTTTTTCAAGTAATTCCATACACAGGGTAGCTTTAAATCTTCATAAACTAACCGCAGTGATATGTGGAACACCAGATACACACCCAGAGCATTTCTTTTCTAAAATCCTGGGGGGAAAAAAAGGAATGTAACTACTGCAGTTCTCTTCCCTACCAAGTAATATTTCAGGAATAAAAATAACTGAAATTGTTTAAAATTTGACAGTTCAAATGGATCTTATTTTCAGGAAAGTACAGGAATATTATTATGCAAAGATTAGAATGGGATGTGAGACATGGTCCATCTCTCCATGATTTTCTCACATGCCAAAAGACTACATTTTAGGGTGGAATTTCAAAGAATGTGGCTGAATTCATCATCATACAAAATTATTTACTTGTGATATTTTCTCATTTGCATAGTGTTGTATCTCATGCTTCAGACTGTGTGCCTACAAATGAATTCATATAAGCAGTTAACTGAAACATCTAGTCTGTGTCATATTTTACCCTGGGCTGATTCACACATAGTAGTTACCCAACTGAAAAGCATGTCTTTCATTAACAGCTAAGAAAGGTTAAAAGCTCTGGAGTTAAGGTCTTTGTTTAAGGGATCAAAAAATACTTAAACTGCAATTCATTACAGTCACTGTCTCTTTGCCACCACAAGAAAAACAGAAGTCAGTTCTTTTGAATTCTGCTCATCCACATGCAATGCAAGAAGGAATTTATCTTATTTTTATCACTGAAAAAGCACAGCTGTGTAATGTTATGGGGATACACTGATTTTCACTGTGACCCAATAGCTTCAGTCTCATGGTCCTAGGAGCAATCTAATGCATTTGGACTGTTGTATTTTTGTGTGTATGAAAGGCCAGAACTCTTCCTGACCCTCTGCCAGTGAAATTCAACTTCCTTTTTATTGGGTTAATAAAACTATAAATGTTTTCAACGGCCCTAGAATCATTCATTCAGTTTTAAATCCACTGGCTGCATTTGGTTTGATGACCTTGTTTGGCAATAAACTAACTCTACAGATTATTAATTGTTATTGGGAAATATTTGTATAGGATTTCAAAGCTGCAAATAATGCCTCACAGGTATGAAAAAGCCACAAGGAGAGAGATTCTGGCTCCATGGTTTCTTTTTTTTTCCTCTCTCGTTCTTGTCATGCTGCAGGGAATTCTCTCTTATGTGCAGGGCTTTCCACTGGGGTACTGGGTACTCTGAGGCTGGGCAAGGAAGTGGTCTGCATGACTCACACCATCTCTTGGAGCAGACCACACTATGCATTACCCTGAAGTCATACTTAACTCAAAGCAGGTCTTGAAGGTAAAAGCAAATTAAAAAAAAACATTTATTTACAAAATCCAAGAGAGGCACTCTAGTTAGAAAGAGATATAAAGACATGAGTGACAAAATGGAAAGAAAACTATATTTGATCTATTTATCCCAAGATGAAATCTAAAGTTTGGTCTCTTCCCTTATGTGTAGCTGACAAGCTTTTAGACAGTTTTTTAATCCGCATGGTCAATATCTATGATCACATGCACTCACTCAGAACAATGACTTTTACTATCTGTATGCTCCTCTCACACCTCTTGTTCTGCAGTTAAGGACCTTCACCAAAATCAGAGCCTCTGTGTGCCAGGAACTCTGCACAAAGCTAATGAGAAATAGTCCCTAGCCTGAAAGGATGGGGGGAAAAAAGCAACATGTCTTGCCCAAACTTACACAAGGGATCTGCTGCAGAAAAAAACCACCACAAATTCACATCTTCAGAATACAAACAACAGCTACACAGTCCAGACTCCCCTTTTGTAGGGTACCTTCGCAATATCTCCTTCATCTCATCTGCAAGAAATCTAACACCTTGTGACCCAACAGGGCCGCTGAAGGACTGTCTGAGTCTGTAAAATACAAGCTGAATTAAGACAAAATCAGACCTGAAATGCAATTATCCCTTGAAATATCTCCACTCTCCCTGCCTTTTCCTACCTTCATTTCATGCCACTTGGAGTAGGATTTATTTTCAAGCAGAAGTAGTGAGTTATGTCCACTGTGCTGCAGTTCTCATACCCTATATATCACAGAAAGCTCTTTACCAGCAATGTATTGCTAAGAGTATTTTTGCAAAAATTTCAGCTACTCCTTGGGGATTTCCTTACACCCACACAATGCAAAAAGCAGTTCAATGTTATGGAGCTTTTATCTTTTATCCTTGTTTCTGCTTGCTCTCTTCAGACTGGAGGTTGTATTTTGGGGACCTAATGGGTGTCAAATGGGAGTGGATTTCTTGGCAATGACTCATAATCCCTGCCAAGATGGAATTTTGAGCAGAAAGGGCCATTGAGGAAACAACCCAACCCAAAATGACAAATAGCTGTGGAGAGTCCCTCTTTGCTTTGCTTAAGGCAGAGCTCCCACTGATTCACTTCCAGTTTCACAAGGGAAAGAAGAAAATGTATACGTAAGGCACTGACCTGTTGGGCAGTTGTGACATTCAGGTCTAATGCTGTGACTCTCAGGGTTACCCACTGGCTGGTAACCATTTTGCCCTGCATGATCTGGCTCTTGCAGCACAGAAGATCAAGCTCCCGGAAGAGTGACTCACTGCAAAGGTCTGCACTTGCCTCAGGCCCAGGCAGAATCATTGCTGGCACCCAAACCCACAACACCCATCACCAGGTAATGTTCAATACAGCTGAACGATGGGTCAGCTGCCTGCTGTGGCTGGATGGCACAACCTAAGCACAGGATTAAGTCCGAGCTCTGCCCTTGTCAGTGCTGAGGCTCCATGTGCTTCTGTTTCTATTTCCCTCTAAAACTATGGGCTCAGAGACACAGCTTTTATCTTCCACTCCCTCATCACTGGGAGATGTTCATTCACAGGTCTAGCCACTCAGCACATGCAGCCAACAACCACTTCCACAGTGAGAAGGAAAGGGGCTGAAAAAGAGAATGGAACAGAGTTACATTCCCATCGGGAAAATGTGGCATAAATGCTTCAGAAAATTATAGAAGCAGACTACACCAGCTACCAAACACCTTGCCTCAATTCAGCTTAACTAGCAGCACTTACTCAATGAAATGTTCTGGAAGGTTCTTTCCCCATATATAAAAATAAACAGAGACAGATAATAAATTGGGGAGTTGCTATATAATGCCAAACCCTTTACCTTCACTTAGTTTTGGTTTATTACCATTTTTAAGTAGCTAAATGCTACAAAGACTAGGAGACAATGCCAGTTAAACACTGGTTTACATTGCCCTGGTCAAACTCATAGCGGAAAGGCAACCTTATGACAAAACACTCTAATATAGATTGCATTTCTGTGGAGCTCCCATCAAAAGGAAGTTGTTTTTGTAGCCTCTCATTCTGAGAAATGGTCCAATCAATCAGATATTGCTGGGGAGTGCTGACAAAAGGATTCTTGTGCTGCATAATAGAAAGTACTCTATGGACACAGCAATTAGTCTGATATCTTCACCAGCATATGACTGCCAAGAGAGCACATTTCCAGAGGAGTCTGGGCATCTGTGCACTCCAATGTTGTGAAGTTCTGACTGTTTGTTTAGTACTTCAATTGGAAGATAACCTGCTTTGGAAGAAATCTTGTCCTAAAGATTTAGTCCTTTGAGTCTTTGATTCTGGCTCTTGGAAATAACTGTACTAAAATACTAAAAACAAAAAAAAAAAAAAAAAGGAAGGAGAACGTTTATTTGTCTGATGATTCCCCAGCAGGGAGCTGCAGACAAATGTAAATCAGAATCCCTTTTTTAAAAAAAGAAACAAAATGCGAAAGAAAGAAATTAGTAATTGCAAACCAATCTCAAAAAAACAAATTGAAAAATCAACCAACTGCAAATCAATTACATACAAATAGATAAAGTAAAGAGAGAAAGAAATTGGTCAGATGGTTGGTTTGCTTTGCTTTACTGTCTCCTGTCATAGTGGATATGACATGCACATTAGCCCCAGATGAATTCATAATGATCAAGACAGTCATTACATGACATAAAAAATGAATAATTAATGACAGAACACAGAGTAGAAAGCATCCCCTAAGCAAGTGGTGGTCAAGGTTTCAGCACGCTGCATTGCCAGGAGGGAGCAACAGTGCAGTTACTGTTCCCAGTCTCTTGCTCCCCAGAGGATGGGAGGGACGATGACCCAACATTGCTTGGTTAGTGTCGGCAAGGAAGGCAGCTCTTGCACACCATTTAGAACAGACTTTCTGCCTAACTGAGGGCTGGTATTCTGTGCCTTCATCCAGTGTTTGCATCCCCGATTCAAATGCCTTTGAGTAGAACAATGTCACGTAGAGGAAAATGATAGGACAAGGCCTCTGAGCTCATTAGCAAACACTCAGGCACACCATGACCAGCAACTCAAACAAAGATACCTGGTGTGTCAACCACAACCTGAAAGGAAAGGAGGCATTATGAAAGGAGCAGTTGGTTTCCTGGAGCCACCTAGGTCTTTCACTGGCTTCAAGAGATAGAACAGCTCCCACCTGCTCTTCCAAGCCATCTCCCACATCTCCTAAGCTGGCTGCTGCCAGCTGGATTCCTGGGGCTTGGAGCTCTGTTTTCACTGATCCCTTCCACCACTGGTGGGACACAAGAACTTTTCTATTGTGGGTCTTTAAGTGGCTCTAAAGTTAGCTCAGGAAATGTTCCCAAGGCCCACCAGGCAATAAACACAGCTCCATTTTTCAAACAAGCAAGAACTTGTAGAAGGCCAGCAGAGGCAAGTCTGGGAGTTTCGTTTTGTCCCAGACACCAGTGTGTCTTCTTTCTTGGATGACACCTTCCTCTTTGCCCCTTCTTAAGGAAAAAAATAGAGATGGTTGGAGAACAGTGTGGGGCGTTGAATACATTGGAGTTGTTTCTTTGTTGAGGAAGTTTCTGCTGGAACATCCTTTCTGCTTTCAACAGTGGTTATGCAAGGCAAAGAAAATACAGATGCTCTCATCCTTCAATTTCCCTCCCTTGTGCGCATCAGACTTCCTAGAGCTGTGTCAGGAAAGACTTTGGGGTAATTTGTTTAATTTATATCTCATCTCCTGGTGCTTTAAGGATCCCTGAGGTTTAGATTTCCTGAGTTCTCAGTGAGCAAATGAATGTTTTGGTTTTTTCTCTTTTCCATTAGGTCAATTAAAAAAAAAAAAAGAAGATAAAACTCATTGTAACAATAATACATGGTTTTCAATAGGTAGCTAAGGCACTCATTCAAATCTCCTTTATTAGCCACAAAGAAAAAGGACAAGGGATGATGCTGTGCAAGGGCACAGGGATTGACCTGGGAAAATGTGAGAGAGGGGAAAAATTCAGAGGTTTTGGGAAGGGGAGAGGGGGAAAGGGGAGAAGAGACGGGAAGGAAGAGAAGGGGAGGGGAGAGAAGAAGAGGGGAGGGAAGGCGGACTCTGCCCACATGGGGGCAAAAGGGAAATGGAATGGCAAGACCTGGGGGTGGGAATGCAGACTGGAACCCTTGGGGGAGCAGGGCTGCTTCTATGGCTCAAAGTCCTCAATGAGGGGACTCACATGTTTCACTTAAACCGGAGAGAACAGCAGTTCTGTTGCCAGTTAACTCGATACAGGCATACTGTCAAAGGAATATTTGTGCTCATGGAAAAACCCCAGTGATGGCTGCAGCTGCGTTTTTAAACAGGGCTCTGTTTCATCAGCGTGAAAGCTGGACTCTGCATGGAGGGATGGCATAGGCAGGGAGGATTTGATTCAAAGGCAGAGGTGTCTCTCACTCCCTCTCTGATTTGTGCCCGGCTTAACCTGCATGCAGTGCTGTGGCCCGGAGTTGCTGTCTCTTCTCTCCCCCATATACTAGTCCTACACCCCAGAGAGTTAGAGCTCAGCAAAGAGTAGCTTTGCTTTGTTTAATTTTCACCCCACTGACATTAATGAGGTTACGGAGCGCTTGTCTCAGTGGCCTCCAAAGCTCTCTGGGGTGGAGGCACACGTCGTGCATTGGAAATCACATGTCCCTCCTGTGGTGTGCGGAGAGTGGCACAGCCAGCCCAGGCAGCAGGAGGGTCAAATCCAAATGCAGGGGAGGGAAAGGCCATCACAGTTTAAGTGGAGACATTTCTGATGTGGCTACCACCGGTGTCAGCTCAGAAACAGGTCTGTCAAGAGAGCAGAGCAGGGGACGTGCAGCTACTCCCTTGTTTTCGCACCCCATGAGACCAGACCACACTAATGGGAGAGACAGCTCCTCAGAAACCTTTCTGCTCTCCCACAAGTCCAACCTGAGCTATGGTTGGTTTTACATGCTGAAGCAGCAGCCTAACTAGAGTGAACTTCCTCCTGGCTTGTAAACACCCTGTGGGTGTACAAGAGACATTACTAAACCCTGGGCAAGCGTGCTCAGCCTTCAGCTCTTTTCTGGCTGCACTCACACCGCCATGCAGAGACAGGAAAGACATGGCTGGAGCAGGACTGAGCAGGCAGATTCAAGACCCAGATGCTGGGAGCTTTCCTGGGAGCCATGTGAACATTTCCCCCTGTTACAGGGTCTCATAGCTCACATCTCGCACAGGTTGTACTTTTCCAAGAAGGAAGACTCTAGGCACAAGCACCTACAAGATGTACCGCATGTGTCAGGACACTTCAGGAGATGTGAAGTGTACCTTTTCTATTCTATCCTCAATTCTGCTGCTACTTTTCCTTGGTACCATCTTTCAAAGGTCAGCTCGTTCTGGCTCAGATTTCCTGGAAAAGGATTGAAGGAACAGACCAGGAAGGTGATGAGGAAAAAATAAATGAGACCCCCTCAGTCCTTGCATGGCAGCTACAGTCCTTTCAAGTCAGGGAGGGTGAGACAGCAGCTGGGTTGGACTTATACTCCTGGAAAAGTTCAAGGAACACCCCTTTTTCATCTTGTTCAGTCTCCAAATATCTTGAGAAACCTGCTGCTGCTGCAGCCATGTCTCCTGGCCAGACCTGATGGAGTTAAAAGGATACAGCAGTGCAGAGAGAGGAGTCCTACAGTTTCCAACAGGAGAAACTCTGAGTTGCTGCCAGTCAGTTCAAGAGGGAGCAGCAGGCAGTCATTTTACTGCCTTTCATCTGGAGCTGTTTCAGTATTTGTATTTATTTTTTTGCTTTCTTTATGTCTTTCTCCTTATTAAAAAAAAAAAAGAGTAGAGATAAAAGAAAATGGGATAAAAGGGAACAGCTCTTGTCTTCTACTAAATTTGAAGGTAAGGGAATGAGGATGCAAATTAGCAATAACACATCAAAACAGAAATGATAATAACATGTAGTTAAGTCTTTTAAATTGCTCTTTCAGTTCTGGGGGTAAGACAGGAGTGTGTTAGTTCAGGAGTCTGAAAAAGAAGTAAGACTTGTATTTAACTTTCAACTAAGCAGCAGCAGAAATAAATACTCAGGAGACACTTAACTGCACCAGTGGAAACCCATGCTAAGGGCTTGTGCTCAGGAAGCAACAGGAGGGGCTGAGGGACTTTCTGTGGATGGTCCCTCTTCTTCCACAGGTAGAGACAGAGGAGGGAACATGATTTTTTACTGTTCAAGGTTTTAACAATAATGGGAAAAACTTGTAACTCTAGCCAGGGTATTTCACTCTGTCATGAGCTTCAATTAAGATTCCGGTCCCTCCATTCCGCCGTAGCTCACTCTGTGTGGGATGCATTGATCTGGGCTTCAGGTGCCAACAAATGATCACTGCCATCCCCAGCTGCTGGCTGCTGCTGGGGCCAGGGCTGCCTCATTATTGAACTCTCTTTCTAGGTGCTCAGAGATGGCTGAGTTGCCTACTGCACCATTATGAAAGCCACAGATCAAGAAAAATTATTGTGCTGAGTTATTTTTGCCTCCTTTAAGACCTATTTTCTCTCTTTGTTTCTATCTGTCATTTGCTTCAGCTACCACTGAATTGCCAGTACATTGTCTTTTCCCTGTCAGAGATAATCTGCATTCTTATGGAACTGCCTGTTTCTTTCCATCTCTCATTTATCACTTCTACCGTTGCATGGATAGCAAAAGAAATGTTTTCATGTCCAATATCTAGAGTAGCAGTTTTCAACTATTTGGCTTATGGATACCTATCAGGTCAAGTAGATATACAAACAACTTCAGAAATTAATTTAATATGTATTTCCTTGGCATCTTTCTTTTAACGCCTGTGAAACATCCTACAGACAACACACACTTTGCAGAGAAAAAAAACACCTTTCTAGAAAGACCCAAATCCTCTTTGGATACCTATGTTTCAAGTTTTTTCCTTTTTCTTCTCATTTTCCTCCTTTTTATCTTCTTTCTCCTTTCTCCATCTGGTTCTGTTCCTTTTTCTCTCTCCCTTACCTACTCCTTTCCATATCTACTGTTATTTATCTTTTCCTTTTAGCTTCATAGTGAAAATGGTGGAAAAACTCTTCAAAAGTTATACTTCTTTGCTGGTTAGTGTCTTCTCCCATCGCCATGTCAGGAGTGCTCCTGATGATATGAATATATTTTTCCATGCAGCAAGGAGATATTAATATGATGTGCCAAGCCTTGTGCCTAAAGCCGTTTGGATCACACCACTACGGCTGATTTTGGGAAGTCAGTAGCTCACATCATGCAGTCCCCCATGCAGAAGTGGGCCAAGCAAAAGGGTTTCTCTTTAAGAGGGATTTTCAATAGATATTGTTTGTTCCTGCCATAATGCCAACCATCTGTGGGATTTAATTAAGCCCAAAAGTCAGATGCATGTGAGAAGAAAGATTTAGAAGGAGAATCTGTTTCCTGCTGAAGTTTTCTCTAGAATACTCACATGCATTAAAATTGCACAGCATTCAGTTTATCTATCTGGGTAAATGTGGATCTGGATTGAGGTCCTTAGGACTTTCGACTAGGAACTTCACAATAGGAAAGGCTAATCTAGATGTAACATTGCCAGTCCAAAACATCCAGATAAATCAGGCCACTCCCCCCAAACCATGAGATTACCCTAAAAAAAAGAGATCTCACATCTGAAAACAGTAATTTCCTGGTTTCTGTTTCTTTGAATCACAAGCAAGAAGTAGGAACAAAGCCCTGCTGGACAAGACCCAGTGTGAATGAAAGTTGCTTAGCAATCTGCAAGTGAATTGCCTCCCATAAAGGATGGATTGGAAAGAGGATTTGGCACCCACATATCTACCACTGCACTTGGCTGGCTGCCCATATCTCAGCTAACAGTTGTGTGCAGGCTAAGTCTGCAGAGATAGGTCTAAATGTGTGTTCAGGATGAGATCAAGTCAAACCCAAGCCTCATTATTACAACCAGTGGTTTCTAAACTGGAGCTAGACTACACTCACACCTTTGGGCATGGCCAGCTCAGCCTCTCCACGTCTGTGTACACAAAGGTGCCCAGGATGCCTATGCTCTTTCAGCCATCCCACATCCCTTCCTTTCCGGAAAACCATGTTCCCATGTGCCTTACTCCTTACTTCTCTCTCCAATGTATTTTTTTTTTCTTCATCTCTGCCTTTTTCTTCTCAAGTAGAGCTTGGAATCAGAACTGGTATTTGTTTCAGGGGAGCTCTCCACAGATACAGAGATCCATGGCAAAGGGAATTTCACAAGGCTGCAGCACTTGGCCTATGACTTGTCAAAGTCTTGCCTGTATGTGTTTAACTTTAGGCACTGTGAACGTGCACTTCAGGCAGCGCTGAAGTCAGCTGAACTGCTCACATAGCACAAAGTGCACTGCATGCTGAATGCATTGTCTGAGTGGAGCCTGAGGCTAGAGACACTGTGGGGCAGAACTTTTCTCCTTGCAGTTATTTCTATCAGAATAATATCCCACTCAGACTATGAGTTTCCCTTTTCCCCAAGGTGCATTACAAAGGAAATCAGCACCAAATGCATTTTGCAGCAGAAGCAGCAGAGGGGCAGGAAGAGCATGCGGCACTAATGAGTCCTCTCATGTTTGCCATTTAAGCCCTGTCCCTGCAAAGTGCCTTGAAATTTGAAGGTACAAGGAGCTCTAAAAACCCGTCTTCCAGTCTTGCTAGTTTATGTGACAGACATGCTATAGCAAAATATGATCTTCCAGGACATGAAATGCTGTTTAATTCCATGAGTGACCCAGCGTGAGAAGCAGGCCAGTATTCTGGGATGCTGGGCATTCGATTTTGTCAGTATTACACATCATGTCACTGCAAAATGGCCTCTCTTACTGCCAAAGCTTGGGAATGTCTGTGGCAATTAAAAAAAAATTAAAATTGTTACACTGGATTTCACAGCCTCTTCAGGAGACAAATGTTCCCTATCAGTTTTGGCTTAATTTTTTTTTTATTGTAGGTGTGCTTTTTTTTTTTTAACTGTACTGCCTTATAACTGCATCAAGCAAAAGGCAGCTGAATTTTCCTCAATGTTTTGGAAGTGCTATACAAATTGATAACCTCTTTTCTCCATATTCCCTCTCCTCTCAAATGAATTAAATTAAAAAAAAACGCAGGAGGCAGAGGTCCTCCCTAGAGATATAGGAGTAGAGCCTGCCTTTTCCTTTGCAAGTCTGAGCAGATGGTATTATCTGAACACACAAATCAGAATTATTATGCACTTTATAAAAAGGTACATCTAGTCTATGAATAAATTTAGCATAAAATTCACTGTTCTCCTGAAACTTTAGGAATTAGTACAAAATCCCTTGCTGACTCCAAATAAATAGTCATTGTAGGTTTTTGAGGTGGTGACCACATTCTCTTGGTGAAGCATCTGGTGAAATAACCCAAATTGGTTCCTAGTGCTTGGAGTCATAATATTCCCGCCATATGGAAAATCTTTTTAAGGAGTTTGGGTGAGAGTGAGACTTCAGGTATGATTTCATATTCTGTCAAGCAAAATGTTTCCCTCATTGTTATGAAGTAGGTACTGCCAAATTCAAGAAATCTTGAAGTCTTGGGAAGCTCCAAAATCCTTGATTTGATTAAAAACACCCTAAGGTTTTTAAAGAGAAAAATAGTGTGACATTTTTGTTCCTTTATTTTGCTGTCAAAGAATAACCCAGGTTTACTCAAGTTTTATGGTAGCGGTGGGAAATTGAATCTTGCCATCTGAGCTGAGATAGACTAAATTATCTGGGTCCTAGAAAATGAGACTAATGAGAAAATTTCTATAATCCATGTGTTTCCTGTGTCAGAGGTCTTACAGAAAGTCCATTGGTTTTCTATGGACAAACCTCTCATTGCTGTCAGCAGACTGCCATAGGATATCACTTTTGTGTGCCATTCATCTGCCTTCTATGATTTTCTAACTCTACCAGAGTCAACAACACTACCCAAAAGAATGCTCAGGTAGGACCAAGGCATGTGAAGATAGGACCTGCCCGTAACCTCCGCATTACAGAATTGTCCTACAGATTTTCTGAGAATTATGAGGACAATCATAACAAGTACAGTATATTGAGAAGAACTGGCAAGGAGAGATTAATTTTAAAGAAGGAACTTGAAGACATGTTTAGAAATTTGTTTTGAAGCACAGACTGCACATTTGTGTGCACAGTCTGATCTGTCTATGCATGACTGGCCATAAGGGATATGGCTCAGAGGGCTTACTGGCCCTGGGAAAGGGAAGTAGAAAACAGATCCTGCTTTCCTCTTTTCCTCCTTTTCCCTTTCTCCCTTACTCCAGCTTCCAATTCTGAGGCTATTCTAATGATGGAAGAAAATACATTGAGGAAAAAAAGAGAGTAACAACACTTCTGTCATTTTTTTCAGCTTAATCAGGTTGCTGATGGCTTAGAGAAGAGCTGGAGAGGGCACAAGGGTGGAGGATGGGCAGGGATGAGCAGGACAATCACTTCAGCAGATGCCATATAGTCAGCACAGGCATTTTTGCCTACTACATCTTCATTACAATCCCTGGCTGCACTGATACCAAAGCACCATCAGTGCCAAAAGGCAGCCACCAGTAACTTCTTGTTTTCCTTTTACCTACCAATAGACAGACTCCTCTTCTCCCCCCCATGACTCTGCTTTCTGGGATATATTTCCTTCAAGTGCCACACTCAGTGAGCAACAGGCCTATTATTGTAGCTAACTGGGAATTCCCTGCTTAGTTTACTTTTTCCTTCCTGCAGAAGAACTGCTTATTCATCAAAACCAAAATTCTTCTTTGAGACAGTTTAGTTGCAATGAAGTTGCTGTGAAACCACCGACAGGCTTCCAAACCTGACTGGAAACATCACCTGGCCTCCTACTAGCTGAAGGACAAGAAAACCCCATTTTTTGGACTCCCCTCTGCTTGTCAGTTCGCTCTCCTGGCAGGCTGTTGAGAGATGGAAAGCCCAGACCCTGTGGGATACTGACTTTACAAGCTTCAAAGTCCCCAGGTCCCTACCTCCTGCCTGTCACAAGGCATTCAGGCTTTCGTTGCTCCTGGGCTTTAGGGATGCCGGATTGCAGCTGAGAAGTGGAGCTGACAAGGAACTGGGAACCTGGAAGCTCCTTATTCAGCAGATGCTATGAATAATTTCTTGTTTCTCCTCTACAGCAGAAGTTAGATTTCAGTAGAAGTGGAATTGTTCTCACTTACCGCATGAATTTGAAAACTTTTGATTTCTAGGTTTAAAATGAAAATAGCAGCCAAACCCTGGCATAAAACTTCTGTGTAGAAAGGACACCTACTAGTGTCCTTTCTAAATAAACACTACAAAAATACAAACTCCCAGATCCTCTCTTGGGTAGAAGTCTCCAACACGTCAGTCACAGCTTTTAGGAGCATTACAGCCCCATGATAATAATAAAAATAGTCATACTCATCTGTTTAAAGAAGACATAGAATTCCTTTCAGAACCAACAGTTATTTTCCCAATAAATGACTCATTGTGGGTCCTGCAAGGATATTATTTTGCATTCATTTTTGTCACAGCACAATACTATTTATTGCAATTGCACAAGTTATGAAGGAAATCACAGGCTTTGCAATTACTTATGGGGATATTTTATTTTATCCTGACTTCTTTTTCTTTTCTGTCACTGTGCTGTTAAATATAGTGTTATTACAGCATAAGTAAAGCTCCTCTCCACTAGTTCAGTTAACAATAGCAGAAAGCTCAGATGTGTCTAGAGAGTATTTTACCCTAATTGATACTACCTTTATATAAAAATCTACCCTTATATAAAAATATAAGATATATATAAGCTACCCTTATATATAAATCAAGAGGATCAGAGCTAAACATATGAAGACGAATGCTCCCCAAAGGGCCACCTTGCTTGAAGATGTCATGGTATCATCTGTATTATGCAGACCATGTTTCTTCTGTAATGGAAAGTCCATTTTCAATTCTTTTATGTATCCAGAGGAAATATCTGCACCTATAAAATGTAATCAATCAATATACAAGCCCAACCACACCAAGCAAAACAGCTGGAACAAGAAAGGCTTTGTTATTTCTATTCTATCCCATGCCAGTAGCCCCTAAGCCACCTGCATCCATGGACAACAAGAGAATTCCAGCTTCACCAATATCACTGCTTGCATGAGACTGATTGCTCAAGACAACTTCAGAGATGGCTGCCATGAATACCAATCATGTAGTGACAAACCAAGTTATGTCCCTGACAGCAAATGTTTCAATATAACAAAGACTGAGACATAATGAAACATTTGAGAAGACTGAGTTTGGACACAGGGCTGACAGTAAAAGTTTATAATGGAAGTAAATTGCAAATCAGATTCAACATATCAGAAATGTTAGTACAGTAGGAACAGAGAAGCCTCAAAAAGTCCTTCATCTGGGTCTGAGAACAGTTTTACTTTGCTGTCACTTCCTCTTGTGAAGAACATTTTCTCTCCCTTCAGACTTTACACCGTGGGTCTGAGTAACAGGTTTTTCATTCGGCTGCCTTAATTCTTCTTTTTGTCATATCTGTCTGAGCTTTGGTTTTCAATTCCACATCAACTTTAGCATTTGAATAGTAGGCTCCATACTACCATGTAGAGACTTATTGCCCTCTGCTAAGACAGATATTTCTGTATTCCTTTGTCTGATATGTGTTAGGCATCCAGGGTCCATTACACTGAAGATAATACCAGAAGACGGTTGATTCAATTGACTCTGGAAACTCGCTGGAAAGGGTGGAGGCCAATCTGAGGGGCTGACAGCAGCCTCTGTAGCTAAGAACTCGACATATGAGGTGGCTGAGATCCAGTGCAATGTAATGAAATTGTGAATGACTGAGCCCATGGTTCACTGAACATAAGGACCAGACAGATTCTGCTACCCAGGCAGGTATTACTGAAAACAAATCACAAATGTCAGTATAGGTCAGTTTAGTACAAGAGCCATCTAAAAATATGCCTACAGTATCAGCTGAACTGGTAAGCCTTGGGTGTGTGCGTTCAATTCCTGTGACACCTGCTACTGTAATTTGCTACAAATACAACAAAAATGTCTCTTATATTAACTAGTGCCTGTCTTACCGGAGCCAACATGCAAAGGACTGTTTGAAAGATACATTTAACACTCGACCTGGGTGGTAGTGTAGTCATAAAGTGTTAATGGTTGAAAAAATACCTGCAACCTGGTAGCACCTAAGTCTGTCCTGTGCAATCACCAAATGGCTGCATATGAATTTGAGAAGCAACAAAGGCAATTGACAGCTGGGGTATCTCTGAGCTCTGAGTATGGTTCTAGAAATTGAGAGATGCACCATCTTGGCAAAATCAGAAAGGCCGCTAACCATTAAATAAAGATGAGGAATGAGGACCACTGATGACAATGAAATGAGGCTGGATCATATTCTGCATCAAGTTTTACACTTGGAGCTGTCTCAAACTACCTGTTTTGGAGAAAAGTGAGGATTAACAGAAAAATACTTGTTTGTTCAAACAGAAGTTTTCATTGTAAAAACTTCAGCGTCTCTATGAAATTTTTGTCAGGAAAGTTTCCTAAGCCCAGGGTAGGACTTTAGGTCACAGCCAGAAACAGAGCCAAAATCCAGTAGTTTCATCCTGATGCAGATGAGGAAACAAAATGTCCATCTTTGATATTTAATGATCTTTTATGGGCAAGGCTCCAACTCACTTTTCTTCTTGAATTTTTAATATCTACACAAAGTAGAACACACAAAAAGAGCAGCGACTGATTTCCTACTGTCATTAGCTGGATATTTTCCTGGGTTAGTCCAGTTTCACATCCATACTTTGAATTGGTGACAATAGAAGACTTGATTGTTGGTGTTCTGGGGGAAATTCTAGATATATTCTCCGAATATTTTCAGAGAGGCAGACAAAGAAGTCATGGATTGCTTTAAGCACCACTGCTTTCTCCTGGTTAAAACTGGAACTGCACAAATAACATGTACAAACAAAGTATTGTTAATTGTAAATTAACTTTCTGCTGAGCATTTTGGTCTGTGCATGTCCCAAAGGTGAGCTATGAAAGCTCTGCAAAACATGGTATTAATGACAATTTTAAATTTTTTAGTAGAAAATTTGCTTCATAATCCCTGTAAATAGTAGCTAATGACTCTGAGAAACAGCTGTAAGAGTATTCTTATTTTAAGAGAGGGCATGAAACTTTTTCGTTGTCTCCTATCGCATAAGCTGTATTGCTGTGAGAGGAACTCATGTAACCACTCACATCCAAATACTGGAGCAGATGCATTTTAAAAACTGTGGTCAGGTCCTTAAGCTAAATCTGCTTAGCTTGACCTAAATTCTCCATCCTGATTCAGTTGCTCAGATACAGACTACAAACAGAGAAGGTTTTTCCACTGCTTTGGCTTGTTAAGCAAAGAATGAGAGAGGATAACTCTGTCTCTGGACAGGAAAAAATCAAGACCCCATTATCACCAAGTACTGGAGATACTTGGTTTGCATCATGGTACCTTTAGGATATCCATTCCAGCTCCTCATTTTAGTGCTGTTATACCAACACCACCACTTGTCACTGTAAAGACTTGCTCACAGGCAAATTATTTGTATTCTCACCTCTTCAGCAGCTAGAATTCATCATCCCTGCCATTTCCTTCCCATTAGTATTACCTTTTGTTAACCTTGGAGATATAAATTTGGTAAGGCTTCAGGAAGGTGTTATCTCACAGATATGATGAAAACTTGGACAAAGCTTATAATCTATTACAAAATATTAAGTCTTCCTCATGTTGCTTGCTATGCTCTGTGCATAAAATTTGCCCAGAGCCTGGCCCTCAGACTGGGAGAGAAGATACTCTCTACCAACACCAGAGTCAACCTGTTTTGTCTCATGGCTGTGGAGGCTGCCAAGAATCCCCTATTCAAATGGGTATATTTCTCTCCCCTTTGATACCTCTGAATATGTCTTCATAAACTATAGAAGTAAAATGTGTCTTGATCCCTGGAAAAGGTTTAAAGGAGAGATTAATGAAGTGTTGCTGGTGGCTTATCGTCATTTATCACACAGAGGAAAGTTGACTCTGTGGCGAGTTATTGCAGGGTGGGTCGTAGCTGAGCAGGGGTACATGAGTAATGCACAGCTCTTCTTGCAAGCATCCCTCTGCTCTCGAGCTGCTGGAAGGACTGGAACATTGCCACAGCTGCCTCGTTTTCTCTCCTAAATACCAAGGATGCAAGGGGATCAAGTGGCTCTCTGCCCTCTGCTTCCTCTGACAGGAGGAGCTGTCATGGGTCTCTTGGTCTCTCCACTTCTGTTCATGGGTCTCGTGGCTTTTCAGCACTGAATCTTGTTCTCCTGAAGCTTAAACCTTCACTCCTATGGCAAAGCAAGCATTTCCGATGGAGATTATGCTTAAGTATCTCATTAGGATAATGAATGAGGTAAACAATGGGAGATAAATTATGCAAAGAGGGTTATTGTGTCAGCCTGAAGAAACCAAGGAAAACTTCATATGTTGCCTCTTAGACTAATAAATCTTCAAGTCTTTTCTGTTATTATCTTTAAATGCATGCTACAAAGTAATTTTTACCTTTCTTAAAAAGGCTGTCTTTGAAGATCTGCACCTCTGTGTATATCCCAGGAAATGGGTAACTTATAATTCATAAGACCTTGGTATCCTATAAATACTAATTCTGTGCAATATAATGAGGTCCTGGCTGGGTATTTACATAAAGCCCAGTTCTGCCTTTTGGCACCTCTACATAGTAGTTTACATTAACAGTAATATAAGCCCTTCACATCCATTCAAGACCTTAATTTAGCCCTAGGTAGTATCACATAATTTCATGGTAAATTATTTCTGTCTTTTAAGGCACAGAGCAAATTGCAGGTAAATTATTAATAATAATACTTAGATCTTATCTTCAAAGGACTTTACTAACAGTAATTAATTCCTGCACTGCTTTGAGGTAGGTAGTTGCGCTATTACTTACATTTTTTACAGAAGAGGGAATTAACACAAAGGCAGGATGAGATCTGTCTGCAGATGCCATGGGATGCCAACTACCAGGCAGGGACAGGCAAGCATCCAGGACCTATTTGCCATTTTACCCTGCTGGAGGTCGCTGCTTCTGAGACAAGACTGAAGGACAGGATGGAAAGTGAGACCCTGTTCCAGCCCCTGCTTTTTCAAGCCTGGGACCTTTAGTTACACCTCCCATTTGGAGAAAGTAATAGGGGGGTTGCACTAAGTTCATTGAACCTTACTGTGAGGCTGGTTATCTCAACCAGTAGAAGCAATACAGCTGGGATAGCATCATTTTAAACCATTACAGCTAAAGTTACTGTAGGTTACTTACTAGAAAGCTCAATTTCAAATATGGAAGTAGAATTCCAGGAAAAAAGATAAAAAAATCAGACTTTCAAAAAGATTTTTTTTTTAATCTTCCAATATTTCTTAACCTGGCTTTCAAAAATAATTCTGAATTTTACGTGGGTTTTTAAAAATTATTTTATATTAAGACCATATAACATTTGTTCCTACTGCTGATGGCACATCAAAGTATGAATGCAAGTGGTCATTGAAATATCCTCGTATTTGTATGCATTCAATTATTAAGAGCAATCACATTGAGCTAATTAGTGTCAGCCCTTTTTGTGAATTGGATTAAATCCTAGTTTCATTAATATCCAAGAGATTGCTTTATTGTGCAAAACTTAAAATGAGAACATTTCAAAAGTGATCTCATGAAAGAAGGCATACACAAAACAGAAATATGAAAAGTGCATAGAAAAGTTGTACTGATACAATTCTCCTGTTTCAAACTGAAATTTTGAAATGGGATCCTAAATCCATTTTTGTTTTAAAAATGTTTTCTCCTGCGGGAATTCCACAGAACTTCATATGGTTTTGCAAAAACTAAAAATGAACTTAATACAAAGACTTCTTCTCTAATGAAAACTCTCTGGGAAATATTATCTAATCAGCCTGACTCCAGACAGCTTCCAGGATTCTGCTCACACCTCTACAGCAAGCTTTGCTCTCCTTTGAAATTACATGGCCCTGTATCATCTCCTTCCATAATGAAGCCTCTATTAAATAGCCTCAGGAAAGGAAATCTACACAACAGTGCCCTCACAGAGTTATAATATGCCCACAACTCAGAGCTAATCTACTGTTGGGGCTGGATTTGTCCTCCCAAAATTCATCTGTCAGCAGGTGCAGAAGCAGAGCTGCTGGGTTCTGCAATCAGAACCTATTGCACCTATTTCCCTCTGCGGTCCAGTCTGCGTATAACCAAACCATGAGCTGGAGATGCCTCGCTCTGTCCTTTGGTAAAGAGAGAAGCCTTGCACAACTTTGGTCATCCATTAAAGTGCCTCAAGTTGAGGCAGCTTTGCTGTAGCAGCTGTGCAGCTGAAGCCATTCTGCTGTGGCCATGGGGAAAATGTGTAAAATCTCTGAGCAAGCAGTGGATGTGGTCCACTGCTAGCTCTGTGTAAAGGGCTCAGGAAAGTATTCCAGAGGGTCTAATTGCTCATAGATATCTGCTGACTAGTTATCATGGAATCAGAGAATGGTTTGGGTTGGAAGGGACCATTGAGCTCCACCCTGCCACCATGGACAGGGACACCTTCCACCAGACCAGGTTGCTCAAAGCCCTGGCCAGCCTGGCCTTGAACACTACCAGAGACGGAGCATCCACAACTTTTCTGGGCAACCTGTTCCAGTGCCTCACCACCCTCACAGCAAGGACTTTGTTCCTAATAACTGATTTAAACCTACTCTTTTTCAGTTTGGAACCCTTCCCCTTGGTCCTATCACACATGCCCCTGTAAAAAGTCTCTCAGGTCAGAAAACTCAGCCAAAATAAAAGAAGTTCCCACGGGAGCACCAATAATTAAGGATCTAGGAGGTGGTGCTTTTTTCAGATATTGGTGCTTTACAGAGTGTGATCTGCTAGTTGTTCCAGCTCTAACTAGGGAAAGCCCTCAGCACACACCTAAACCCATCCTTCTTCAGGTCAGGCTTCAATCCATACCCAAAATGTGAAGAGTTATCTGTTTGGAAACAGTCACAACAAGAAAAGCCATCCTGGTAACAGCCTGGGAGACATCTATCTCCTCCAGTGTTCCAGGTCCAGACAGCATTCCAGGACTGGAAACCAATCTTTTTCAGCAGAGGAAATCCAGAGATCTGTGATCAGGATAGGCCATGCCCTGTCCCATCCATCTGCACCTTAAAAATGACCTAGTAGCAAAACACAAAAAACTGAGCCTGATTCTTTAGCAGTTATTTCAATCCCTGTTGCACTGGAGTCCAAGCTGTAAGCAGTGAAGAGAACACAGCCCTACTGTTATTAAAAGTGTTTTCGTTTCTGGTCTTTTTTTTTAAACATTGTTTTACTTTTTCAGTTTTCATGCACCAGGAGACCTTCACACACTTTTTATTTCCTCATTTTAAGGGGAAAGCATGCGACTTTGTGCCTGCATACACACTCAGTGCCTATAACTACCACTGGGAAAGAGCTAGGAAAAAAATAAAATTTAAAAAAAGCCCACAAAGTTTTAGTTTTCTCACACTCTCAAGCACACTTTTAAAGAGTATTTTTATATGACAGGATTTATGACTGTTTAAAGGCATTAGCTACAGACTGTCAAACAAGGGTAGTGAAATTTCAGTTTGCCTTTGTGCCCTGGGTGGGCCTCTGTTGCAGCAGTGGGAGAGCAGCTGCCTATACAAGGCACTTTATGTCCATGTCTAGATAGGTGGTTCAGACACCAAATGAACATAGTTTTGGTGCCACCATCTTTTACTAGCTCTGAAATTTAGTTTTGTTACTTAGTTTTTGTCTCCAGCAAATCACACCATTGTCACACCTTCCCCTTTTGAAGAGTTTTTAAGATTGGGAATATGTGTTTGGCTGATGACTGCACAAATGAGGTGATTAAATGCTGCCTCTAACATTAAAACTGAAGTGTTTGGCTCTGGACTTCTCATAATAACACCAGCTAAAATGAATATCAAGTTTGGTCACGTGTAGTCTTGAATTTTCTTTTGTTTGCCCAATAGCTTCAAGCGTACAAAATCCATACCAAACTGCATTTACTTCTCTGCAGGTGCCAAGCCTTTGAGGAATGGGAGCAATCTCAGACAGACTTCCCAAAAGTCTGACTAGGTGTCCACCTACATATTTTACCATTTTTACGGGGAGGAATAAAGAAATAAAAACATCCATCTATATTTAAACTGAGGCTATGTAAAAAGCTTCATGATTCTGTGTAGCTATTCCTCAGAGTCACTTCAAATTTAGTAGTACCTGAGGTATTAAAAGCCATATTGGTATCTCCATTTGATGCCCAGCATGTGGGCTGTTCTTGCATGGCATTGCAGAGAGAAATAACAGTCACCTGAGAGGGAGGGAGAGAGAGAGAAGTAGAAGCACATAGTATAAGGAAAACATAATCCCAAGACATTCTTCTCTCTTTTGTTTATGTTTCCAAGGCTAATGTCCTTATGGGAGCAAGTCTGCCTGGAAAAGGCCCTGTTCTTGTTCTGTGTAGCAGCTGCCAAAAAGAGCCATGCAGTGCAAGATGTGATCAGAACTCAGATTTGTCTCCTACTCCCAGCCTCAGTTTAGGCTTGAGTGTCCTGTCTCTTGCACAGGCAGCCTAACCCTCTCAGGCCAACCCTGCTTCAGCAAATGAGGGTGAACATGGGGTGGAGAGGGAAGAGAGGGTACAAGGTGAGGCTCCTGCCACACTCAAGCAGGATGATCTGAACCCCTTCCTGACAGCTGAGATTAGTTTGGGCAAAATAGCAGACTGTGTGAAGCCAAAGCCCAGGGCTCAAGTCTAGGATGAAAATACAATGTAAATATAACCATTCAGAGCTGCAGAGCATCTGGTGTGCTTGGGAAATGCCAAGGGCACTGCACAAAATCTCTGAGTGCAAGTATTGGAAAAATTTCAGGGGCATTAGCTGTGCTCATGTTAAAAAGGCAGAGAAAATTAGGTCAAGTAGAACTCTATTGGAGTGAGTGTCAGAGCTAGTATGGGCACTTCTGAGGTACACTATACTGTGCTCCATGGTGGTTTTGATGTTTTGTTGTTGCCTTGTCAAAGGTACAGCCACATGCTTGCAATCCACCTAACCTCAACAGAGCAGGGCAGCAAACACTGAGACCCACCGAAGGCACCATAGGAGTGATCCTTTTCAAGCAATTCTATAATCTACAGGATTATTCTTAAATGCTCCTTCAAGTGATCAGGACAAAGAAGAGTCACTCTATTGGCTTAGTTACATTAAAATAAGTACTTCAATGTAAGTGACCAGGTATCTCTAGTTCTTTCTACACAAGTTTGAATCCAATATTTTCACCAGGAGACCCAATACAAGCTACAAAAAGGGTAGATCATTCCCACTAGTCTCACTGTAAGGCAGGTAAATGAGGCCACGGTTGATTACATGAATTAGCCAGGTCAACCTGCAGGCCAGTGACAGAGCTGAAAGCAATGCTGTCATCTCCTGAGTCTCATCTGGATCCATCAAACCACAGCATCACAATGCACAAGGCAAAGTACTCATCTTGTTTAAGCTAGAACTACAGACTACACTCAAATGGCCAAACATTTGACATCTCCTTGACAAAGAGAAAAAAAAGGAAGTTGCTTCAAAGCCTAGAAGAATATAACCATCCTATTATATAAAAGAATTTACTTTCCCGGAAGGCTTGTATTTCCCAGTCACTGTTTCTCTCCATATCTTCACATGCCTGGTCAAGACTAGAGCTTCTCTCCATCTTTCTTCCCTTGCACTTGCATTTGTAAAAATATTCCTCTCATTTGTCTTACATAAGAACTTATATTCAGCTCAAGCAAGGCCCTGTGTCTGGGTCCTTTTACTACCATAAACCCATTCTGATCAGAGAGACATTAATAAAACCTTCCTTTGGTTTATTTAGTTTTCTCTTCTGGCTGATAGGGTAGCATTGAGCTACATGATAAACATTTATACCTGACATTAGAAAAGAAAGGAGGACTGTAATAGAGTCTTGCTTTTTGTCTTTCACTCATATTTAAGACTGCAGCAAATACAACTCAGGCTGCAGGTGCTTTGATGGATTAGGTCCCCAGCTCACCTTTCTTTGGTCTCTAACTAAGATCAGCCCCATACTGTACCTACAGTGGTAGAAAATCTCTCGCCTTCATTTTCAAAGACACACAGGTTATAAATACCAGAGAGGATAAGCAAAGAAAGAGGGAAATGCTGGGAGAGGCTGGCAGTTCTTTCTGCATAGCAGCTGGCAAAGAACCAGTGGTGATTTTCCCAGTGCTCAGCACCCATCATCACCTCCTTCTTCAGCTCCTGGTGGGTGTGAAGGGTCAGGAAAGGAAGGGAGGCAGGGTAGCACAGCCCTGGCAAACTTTAAAAGCAGTTTCTATAGCTTCACGATAGATTCAGCTCTGAGACGATAATGACTATGTCTAGCAGTTTATAGAGCTGGAAAAGGGAATTGAGACATCTCCAAGCATGTCCCTAAGCTTTAGGAAAGAAGCTTCATTCAATATGGTTTGGTTTGCTTTCTTTTCTTACTGCTGTGGGATTAGGAGCCTAAGTATATGTTGAGGAAGAATGAGAAGAATAGACAAGCAATCACAATACAATTAGATCCGACTCAGGGAAACTCGGGTGATGATGGTAGAGCAGGGAATCATCTGGGATGCTGGAAAAGTATTGGAAACCAGAAATCAGGGGAACAGTAACGCTAGTGCCAAGTGAAGTTTAGAAGGGACAGTGGGCTGTGGGTGAAATCAGCATGCTGGGAAGGAGGGCACTTAAAAATGCTGATGGACCAAAAGAAACTCAGTGGTGAAGAGGGAAAGTGCCCTGTACTGGGATCAAGTCTGGTGCTTTTAATAGAGTACTTTTGCTGCTGCCCAGGTTAGCTGGGCACCTTGCATCTCAGAAAATGGTCTAGCATTTGCTTTCTGTTTCAAACTGCCTTTCAATAGAGGGGTGCAACATTCATTGCAAGGGTTCATTTCCTTCACTTAGTACTAGAGTTGGGAAGGCGGTCCCAACCACGAAAGAACTGTATGATATAGTGAGAGTGAAAAAAACAATTCTTCTGAAGTTCTTAAGAGTAGGAAGTATCTAAGATGGAAGATCACACAGAAAGCTTAAGGCCTCTATCATTAGTAAGCCCTAGCAGAAATGGGGAAGAAACAGCCTGTACTGAAGACCAGGGACATTATATTACAACATTTTTGTTTTAATTGTGGGGAAATTATGAGGAAAATGGTAGAACCCTATCACTTGGAACTACTTTAATAAGGTGTTCGTTAATGAACCAAGGACAACCCTACATTAGGAAGATATACTGGGTAATTATTTAGTCTCCTACATGTTTTTTTACAAACTGCTTGGACAGATATGGTCTTTAACCTCTTGCCTCTGCGGAATCACCTCTCTACCTCTTTCAAGCTGCTGTAGTACTATTGACTTTAATGAAACGGGGCCAATTTTACCATCTGAATTGGCCCATGACTATTTTTGAAAAAGGACTTCTTTTCCTAAAGAAAAAAAATCCAACCCAGGATTAGTTTCCAAAGGTACTTTTTGCAGTATATATATCAGATTCATGTGCTTCTCTCAGCTTGATGAAGAGCATGGATGAGAAACAGGCTTGCATATGCACAGTTCAATCAGTGTTGCAACCTACAAGGTAAAATCAAGAGTGGAATATTAGCAGGATAACCATTCCGGCACAGGTAAAGAAAGAGAGGGAGCAAAGATTCTCCCAGACTCATGTGTGTGACAGCTGCATAGTAAGAAATTTCTCTCAGGCATATTTGCTGCCATAGGATAGCAAAAGATGGTTGAACTATGTTAATTTACTCTAATTACAACCCGTTGGTTATTCTCCACCTGCCCACTTGATTTATTTTAAATCCTACTGGAAGGTGGGGTGATGGTCAACACTGAGACAAGGATGTGCAGACTTCAGGCAGAGATGAAGAGGAAGCAGGGCTCTGCAGGGAACATCTTCTGTGACAGCAGAGGCAGGTGTGAGGACAGACTGCTTAGCAGCTCACTGTACAGCAGGTCCCTGTGTTTACCCCTGAGAATGGTTAAAGCCCATGAGGCTCTTGGATAGCATTAAATTTACATGATTTAGGAATACAGCCTTCTTGGCATACAACATCAACAAGAAACTGAAATAAGGAGAGGCTAAAGGCGCTCTTAAATTCTTAAAGGACTACTTCACGTCCTGAAGATTTATCCCCTATGGAGAAAAACTCCTCAGGCATTGCTGTGACATCTGTTCTAGCAACTCCTCCAGATTTCCCGGTTTTCTGTAATGAACTTGTCCTCCTGGAAAGCCTTTCTGGGAAAAGACAAGCTGCAAACTGACCTCTGACAGCCCCAGGGAGTGCATAGGAAAGCTTCACTATCACTAAGCAGCAAGGCATACTTTGAGTTTGAACATAGCATTCCAGCTAGAATTACCCTATCTTCCAGAAAGCAAAACGAGTGGGAGATAAATGGGAAGATGCAGGAATAGATTTCTTTACCAAAAAAACCCAACTCCAAATAACAGCATTTGAGAAGCTTCCAAAACCATCTTAGAGCCATGAAAGTACTTCTTTGAAATTTCTAAGGAGAGGGGTCTCCAGGCTGGCACCTGCTCTTTACATGTAGTACCTGCACATCCCATTAATGCAGATAGTGGAAGTTCAGTGTATAATATTTTGTCACAAAGCAGAACAGGCTTGAAATTCTTTGAGCCAGCCATAAAAGTGGAAAATTGGCAGATGGAAATAAAGTATTTCCATAACTGCATCACTGCATGCAAAGGAACGGTAGGTCTTCATCCAGTGCTTAGAAGACCAAAGATGATATGCATCACAGCAATCCCCACCACTGTGGAGCTGAATTCTATCAGGATTTTCCATGGGAATAACACACAGCAAGGAGAGAACCTGCACAGAGCATCAAACATGTAGGAGAAATAAAAAATTGCGAAGGTAATTCAGAACACTCTCTTTTCAGGGTCCTGACTTCTTTCATGCACACCTTTCCTTCCTGTGTTATCTTCAGACCATAAGAATGCCAAAGAAAAAAACCTTATTATATCTATCTACAGAATTGATTTTTGCTTGTTTGGGCCTTCTTAAATGCAATAAGAAAATATTTTTACTGCACTTAATTTAATAGGAAGGCCAGATACTGCCTCGTCTCCAGGGATTTAATTTCCCCCTTGCCCCCTGATGGGCAATGAAAAAAGAGAAGACACAGTACACTTTACTACCCACTGTAGGTAAATAATTCTCCAGAGTTATTAAGACAGCACCTTTCACTGGAAACAAATTCATGGGTTCATGAAATTTGCTTTTTTCTATACATTTTGCAGTCACCTTTAGAGGTGGCAGAAGTGAGTTAGCCCTGCTGTGCTGTCACAGGGACAGGGTGGGGACCCTCTTGCAGATACCTCTCAGCACCCTGCACATGTTCCCCAGGCCTTTCAGTCTCTTCAGTCACATGGGAGCAGACTAATCTTGCCCTCCAAAAATTTTAAAATATCTTTTACTGAATGTAGAGTCACTGTATTTTTAGGTTCTTTCGATCCTCTGAGATGTGAGAACTTCAACACAGGCCTGAACCCTTGTGCACTGTGAGACACATTCATGTTTCTTTTCCAGGTTTTGCTGTGCAAATTCAGGTACACAAACCCATGTCAGGTCAAGCATGTGAGCTCAGCAATTTCCCATGAGATCTCACATGCAACACTTACTGCAATATGAACATTTCTTATTCTTCTGCCTCTACAGTAGAAATTAATGCACCATTTAAAGCTCTTGCTGGGTTTATGGCTAAACTGACTCAAACAGCTGCATCATCAGATTTAGGAGTTTCTTCTTTTTCCTTCTGTGTCATTGCAAGCAGGAGAAAGAGCTGACAGGTAGATGCATCTTATAAATATGTTCATTACCCTTTTCTTCCCTGCTGGGCAGTTTTGAATCCTTTCTGCATGGAATGAACTGTCCTTGTGTAAGTAGCCAAGAAAATCTCTTGGAAGATCACTTTGCTATTGTGGCTTGCAGTGAAGAGGTTAAACAGATGCAAAGGGAGGGGAAACAGATCTGACCGAGACTCTGAGTCAGAAACCAGTGAGGAGGACTAGCATCAGCACTGAAGTAAGAATAAAATCTGTTTTAAGTTACTGTTTTTAAACAGCTATTCTTTGAACTGATGTGCATTTTAGTCAAGCTGAAATTGGTTACGGAGTTATACAGAAGGGGAGGAGGGAGAGAATGATTTATTTACTAAAAGGCAAGAAAAGATATATCTGCGGAGTTTTCTGACTGTACTCTGTTATGTGGAGGTTGTGTCTAAAATATAATTGGCTGGGAAATAGGGCTCCTGGCAGTGGACACAGGCATTTCTTCACCGCTCAGGTATGACCTGGAAGAATGGATCACCACAGCACTGTGGGCACATGTGCATGAACACTCAGGTGCATTACACAGAAGTGCTTTATGCTTGGCAATCTCACTCTTAATAATTTATTTCTTCTTCTATTTTTATATAAAACCATCCTTGTCCTCCTAATGAGTCACCCCTGAGGACTGAATTTGGATCTCCCATAACAAAAATCATGAGTGAATCTACTATTGATTAGGAGCTAGGGTGCCTCTGGGGTTAACATTAATCTCCTGTTTAGGCCATCTATTGGGAAAGGCAAAGGCCATCCATGCGCAGTAAGAGTTGCCACCACAGGGACACAATTCGTCATAAAAAATCATCATAGAACTCTTCAGGTTCCTTTTTGGAAACTGCTGTACTGGCATGTTCATTCAGTCTAATGGAAGTCAAGAGTGCTGCCTGGAAAAGGGATGTGCACCCACACACAAGTAGAGCTGCAGCATCATCCTCATTGCTGCTAATGCACCATTCGTTTCGCTTCAGCAGCCATATCTACGTTTCGCCAGTGGGGTGGGCTTTTCTCTTTGCTCTTTCCCACACATTCACCAATCTTTCAAATGCTCCTCTCTAATCAAGAAAAACAAAGCTGTACTGTGCCAAATGCTCAGTTCACACACTGGCTGGTGGAGCAGTTAAAACACCAGCCCGTAATTAGACAGCTTTCAAAGCTTTCCTTTTCCTTCTGTTCCATCCCCATCCCACTCCGATAAAACCAGACTCTCTTTTCTCACTGAGGGGGGGCAGAGCTCTCCTCCAGGCATGCATTTCTTCCCATTAGTGTCAGTGGGAGTCACAAGAGCTCATCAGGGGAAGAATAAACCCTTAAGGGAAAGAAACCTTTGACGAAATCCAACCACCCGATGCTAGGGCTCTGTATGAATTCTAAGAAGTTGGATCTAAAGGAAATGAGGGCATATTTGCCCAAGAATTTCTCTGAAGCACAGAAAAGTCTGTTTTACTCTGTTGTGGCTCTGAGTGTGATGAAAACCTCAGACAAGGCTTGCTTATGACTGGTATGTAGCAAAGTGGCAACCTTATCTAACTCCGGTAAAAACTGAAGAGAATGTAAGAGATACAGCTGATCCCTTTTCTGTGGTTTTGCCAATGGCATCCTGGACTGGATCAGGAAAAGTGTGGCCAGCAGGACCAGGGGAGTGATTGTGCCCTGGTGAGGCCACACCTCAAATCCTATGTTGAGTTTTGCACCCCTCACCACAAGAGGAACATTGAGGTGCTGGAGCATGTCCAGAGAAGGAGAATGAAGCTGGTAAAGGGTTTGAAGCACAAGTCTTACAAGCAGATTAAACATAACCAGATGTGTGTAGGCAACAACAGCCTAATAAATACCCTAACTTATGTCAGAGTGAAACATTTACTTTTTTGATTCATCTCTGTTAGTAACAGAACACTGACGTGATCCCATTCTCCTAATTACCTCTGGTTCCCAATTAACAGAAGAGTTATCACCTCTGTAAAGGTCTCTCACTCAACAGCCCATCAGAAAGAGGCCAATGATCCAAGCAAGGGAACCTCATTAGTTAAACCACAATTAGTCAGCATTCAGTCGCATGCAGGGACCAAAGGGAACCAACCTCATAGCCTCTCTCCTTCAGAGAGAGAAATCAGACAGTGCTTTGTGTATTTCCATACTGCACCACATCTCTGCTGTCTTATGCTGGAGACCAGCTAACTCTCTTGGCTTCTTTGGAGTTCTTCCAGATTTACATCACACAACTTTGGATCTCAGCACTCATTTTCTGGATTAAATGGAACAACATTTCTGATATTTGTTCGTTTCTTTCATTATAAGAGGATAGCTTTGTTGTGCAATTAACATGCCAGTAATTAAGGATTCCAAGATGATGTACTAATTTCTCTCTCTCTCACATACACACACATACTCTTTCAAAATGTTATCAGCAGTAACTGCATTAACATATTTTCTTTTCCAGTTCCCTTTGGGAGTTTAATAAGCTTTCACTTAGTCGTTTTCTCATTTCACAAATGTACACACATTTCCTTCGCTCCTCTGAAAATTTGCTTCAGACTTGTAAACTTTCGAGCAGCTCGACCCACTTCCTGTGTAAATACAGGGGACTCTTCAGTGCCATTCATTTTTTCGAACTGTTTTAAATGGAAGGTGAAAACTTGAAAGTTATAGCCTATTTTTTTTTCTGTGGATACAAGTTCAGATAATTCTTGTAATAGCAAGATCATTCATATAGATGCACCAAGTGAGCAGAAACTGAGATAGATTTATGACTGTGAATTACTATCATGAAACTCTAAAGAAGTCTTAAAATCATGCTATGGACAGTTCATTGCTTGTGGAACATTTCTTTTTAGTGACCTCAGCTCAAGGTGTAGAGGACTGTAAAATAATCAACAGTTTTTTCCCAGTATGATAAAATGCTTAAAACAGGATAAGTTAGCAGACAGCAGAGGATGGTTCATCTTAGCTCTTATTAATTTTCTCTCTATCCTTTCCCATGACTTTTAAAATATTTTATTCCAAGATCAAAGTTTGAACTCTATGGCTGAAAGTTACAATGGGGAGCTTAGTCTCTATTGCCAGTGAGTTTAAAAGCTGAAGCATAAGCCCAGGATTTTTGTATTCAACCTTACAGCAGTCATCCCCCTACCCTTGTGCCCATGCAACAGCATTGCTCCCATGGTTATAAGTCACAAGCAACATCGTCTTTTGGTGTCTCTATTGGTTTTAGCTTTCTCTTTTCCAACCACAACACATTCCTAGGGCAATGATATTAGAGACCCAGCCATGGTAAATCCTTGGTGGGCAGTTGGACACCTTCCTTTAAACTCATTAAGGCGTAGCCTCACTGTTTCTTGCAGTTTAAGCGTGTGTGAATCCCTTAAAAAACAGTCCTAGTTTCTAAGCTGAAATATTAATATTTAGTGTTGCCCTACTGCCCCAGCTGTGAAGACTGAGGAAGAAACATGATCCAGACTTTGAATCATAAGCCTGACTCAGGTATTGACCTTGACCTGCAACTTCAACTTGTCCAAACTCAATTCCCAGTACATGCCTGAGTCTGAAAATAATAGCTACCCATTCATCACCACACTCTGACAAGAGTACTCATTCTTTTTTCCTATCCCTTCACTTTCTGCTGCATTTTATCTTTCATCTGCATTTATTAGCCTGTCTCTCTTTGTCTGGGGAAAACAAATTTGCTGAAATCTATAGCCATAGTGGTAAAATCACAGTGTTTGGTTGCACGCCAACTTGATGCTGCTTAGATGATAAAATGGGCTGGGAAAGAAACAACTAGGTTTGTAGCTTGCTTATGTGTATAAGTTTAAAAAGGAGTAAATCTGCATTTTTCTCCTCTTCTGTGACTTTCAGTTTTGCCTGAGACCACAAATGTGATTCCTGCTTATGTTCCAGGCCAGAAGGAAGGGAGGAAGAGCTGCTGTCACTGCCAGAGAAAACCCAGGATTCTGTTTCTGGGAAGTGAGATTTGCTTCATGGCTGGAAGGACAAACTTGCGGCAGCTGCAGTTTTAGATCTTTGCGGAGAATGTCTACCCTGTACAATGTGGTGGAACACAGTCATATGCAAGCTGATTCAGGGATGGAAGTGATCCAACTGTTGTAACACAGAGCTCCAGGCGGGCTAATGCCTGCTCTATGTTGTCTCTGTGCTTGAGGTAGGAAGTATCTCATGCTGTGGTAAACTTGCGTTACACAAATATTTATGCAAACTACTTCAAGTTCTTGGGCAGTAAGAAATTGCTAACATTTGGTGTGATAGAGCCTGATGGTGTGACAGAGTCTGTTGTTTTGTCAGGTGAGCTAGCTGGTGCTGATGCAAGGAAGAAAAATACACCCGAAGCTCTCCTTGCCCATGCTACCCAGAGGAGATGAACCTTTCCATGTCCACTGTTAGGCTGCAGTGGGAACTACATGGTAAGCTGATACTTGGTTGCTCGTTTTTCACATCTTAAGATTTCATCTTCAGGAGTAGACTGATTTCCTTGGGAGGGTGGAAGGATAGGATATGAAATACCAAAATACTATCTTTACTGAGCCACACAAGGTGCCCATAACTAGATGAGAAGATTATAGGTCAGGGGAAAACCCCAAAACTGATACAGAAAAGCTGGATACATCAAAGAAACATGTAGTTTGTTATACAGGATTAAGCTATCAGTCCTGTAATTTATCTGTCATGTATTTAATGCTGTTTATCCAGGAATAAGGGGCTTGTGGGATCCAGTCAACTGAAATAAAGGGTGTATATAGGACAGGGGTATCTCTGCTGAAACAGAGGTGGGGAAGGAGAGAATCTATGATGAGAACATATGGGATTTTTAGTCTGAATGGAAAAGATAACCCACTGCATTTGCAGCAGTCTTATTTTTTTTACTTTGATACAAATCACAACGTGCCCTCCATTACTCTGATTGACATGGGAGATTTCCATGGAAACAGCAGGACTCCATTTCATTTAAACTCTGATGCCCAATTTCCCTGTCAAGTGGAAATCAATGTGTTGGTAACAGGAGACGCATTCAGAGTATCACTTAGATATGTTGCTTGTGCAAAAGTCTCCGGAGGAGTGCAGAGATCTGCCCTGCCCCATCACTTTTCACCTGAGCATGATCCACCACTCCACTCTTCTTCCTTCCTTTCTTTCTTCTATTTAGTCAGCACTATCTTCAGTTTCATTGTTCACTTTCTCTGCCTGACTTCACATGTTATTATTATTCTCCCTGTCTGGGGGGTTATGCAGAAAGAGAGGGAATTGGCAGTGCCTGGATAAGTATCCCAGTTCTCTACTCAAAATCAGGAGCATTCATGTAACTGGGAAGTGAGGCTTATTTATAAACTGGAACAAAAAATTCTGAAAAACTGAGAGGCAGACAGAATTATTTAAAGACACTTTTTCACATCCAGCTGAGGGGGGGGGAGAGAGGAGAAGGAATTGAGGAAAAAGAAGGACCATGAATTCCTTGCAGCACATCATAACCCTGATCTTTCCTCAGTTTATCTTCTCACATGCCTTAAGCAACAACCTTTTTTGTCCAACCAAAACTGATCAAGATCTTTAGAGGTCTTTCTGTGGAGCCCACAAGGGAAAGATATACATGGCTTCCTGTGTGCTCCTTCCCAGAGCATGGGCAGACATTGATCCCACACTTCTCAGCTGCCCACCTTCCACTGAGGAACGAGAATATGACCAGCACTCTCCACTATCTCTACCCTCCTCCAGCTGTCAAGGTCAGCTCCCAGTCATGTTCCTCTGTCTCCCAGATATGCTCCAAAGCCAGAAAGGGCCAGGGAAGGAACAGAGAATACACTATTTGGTGTAAGAATGGGAAGGAGCTGTGGGACAAGTCTGGTGAATGTGTTAATACAGGGTGAAAAAATCCCTTTAGAAAGCTCTTTGTAAGAAAAGGTAGTGTGGAGAGTGTCACTGTGGGGTCACAGGAAGACCACCACACCAAGATTTCTTTCCTTGAAGCATTCCTTCTGATGGCAAAATCTGGGGACACAGTCCTCCTCCAAGACTGTGGGTCCTGTGGGTTATGTGAGGGCACAGCAGTTCCACTGGAGACACACCTCAGGACTCCTGCACATGATGCTCTCCCTCCAGCTAAATTTCCCCCTGCTATCACCTCTCTGCAGGCATGAACCCATATCCTCACCCCTTCATACATGCTCTTTGCCTACACCCGTGTAGTTGCAGAAGGACCTTAGCTCTCAGTGACATTTTTTAGGTGGCCCCTGGACTCTGCAAAGTCCATACAAAAGGTGCCATACAAAACAGCTTCTTTTAGTCTTCAAAGCCTGGGAGACCACATCTAGTCTTAGAAGGACTTCAAGAGCGATACAGGGGTTTGATATTCAGAGTATGAGGTTTTTCAGTAATGCAGCTTATCCAGCCCTTGCCATCAGGTTTTTCTTTTCTCCTTTTTCTGGGTATTTTCCAGGCTTTAATATATTTTTAAGTGTGGCCCTCAGAGAAAGAGTATAAGTAATTCAGACAATGGTGTCAGAAAGGGAACTGTTTTAATGGAAAAGGGGATGCAGAAGGAGGGAGATGTATTGGGAGGCTGAAGAATACACCCTAAATTAATGTAATTCAGTATAGATGAATGTAAGACCCTGGAGCCCTGGATTCCCAGTCCTAGCCTTTAATCACTGCATATCTTTCTTGTCTTAAACTGTAAGCAAATCTTAGGCTGCAGATAAAGGTTTCAAACTAATAATAAATTACTGTCAGTCCTTCCCCTTGGCTGGGATAAGGGCTCAAGTACGCATACACTAATCTTCCTAAAGGCTCTTTTAAAAAGATTCTTACTATTTAAAACCTTGTTCATCTTCTCTGCATATGTATCTTGTATCTTTGTTTGGCTGCTGGCTAGTGGAACCTCATTCTGCCTGCTCCAACTTCATATTGTGGGAAAACAGAGAAGTCCTTCTTCTTGCATAGCTAAAACAATGGAGGAGCAAGATCAATTTATCTCAACATAGTAGCAAAGCAAAAATATCAGACTGCTAGTTTATTTCTGTCAACCTCACTTCAACATTACAAATTATACCTTCTGCCCAGCCTGTCAATCAGGAGCTGTAATGCATATGGGAAGGTGCTTTCTCTTGATGAACAAATATTTCCAGGGTGGGAGGAAGCGGGAGGAACCTGACCAGCCTCACAATCAGGCTAGGAAGGTTTCACACAGCAAGAAAGACCTTAAGACCCTGCAGTGCCAAGGGCAGCCAGGAACAGAAAAACAAACTGGAGACAATGCTGAAGAAAACTCAACAGAGAACACTGCTAGAGTCCAACTGTTCTTTGTATTGCAGAGTGACATTGCTTTTTTTGGTTACTGTGACCATCTGCAGTGGTTCCAGAGAAAGCCCAGGTGATCTTTGCCTGCCCTCTGCAATCCCCCAGGCGCCATCCCTGCTGTCTGCAGCTTTCCGAGTCTGCTCCCGGCAGTGGCATTTCTTGTGCTGGGGAATGTGCCTCTGAACCTCTTCTGCCTCTTGACATAACACAGCTGCATCAAGATGTACAGAAGGGACCATTGTAGCCTTTCAAATGAATCTAGTAAGCCCTGTTCTGTCATGAATCGGGTTTATCTTCTGTGGGGGAAGGAGAGGGAGGGCTCTATGTAATGTGATAGGATCCATTGGGTCCCCAGTGCCACTATTGAGAAGAGCAAAACATTCTGTTATTTGCAGGAGGTTTTGCCAATAGAATCATAGAATCAATTGCCCTGGGTAGCCTGTTCCATTGTTTGATCAGGAAAGGGAAAATTGGGGATCACTGAATTGGGAAGACAGGTGCACTAGGACAGGCAAATGAGATTGTCACAATGAAGTGTGAAGGCTTTAGACAACCCCCTTCCCCACAGCTGCAACTGGAATTCAGAAATCTCAGTCTCACTATTTCAGAGTGCCTGCAAGTAGCTGTGAAGCCCACAGGCAGCTCTTATCCCCTGCTAGCCCTGCAAGGCTTTCCAAGCACATAGAGAAATAGTAATAATAGCAACAGCAACAACAACAAAATTAACCAACATCAGCACCATTCAGAGTTATAAGACTTCAAAGTCAAGCGGTCTTAGAAAGTGCCAGAAGTCACCATCATACAAAACTTAACTCCTCCCCAATTCACACATCTACTTTTCCTGGGAGCTTGCGTCTCATATTACGAAATACCACCCCTTTACAATGAAACTTGAGCTATTAATTAATTATTATTATTTTATTATTAATTTTCAATACACATTTTAATCCGGTTGGAGTAAGGAGACCTAACTGGGATCAGGCCTGTCTGTTCCGGAGGCTGTACTGAGAGGAAAAAACAGGTCTGTGCCTAGGGAACTTTGATTAAAAATCAAAGTTTGTACAGGGAAACTCCCATGTTTTTTGGTGATAAATGGTGATATTTGCTCTTAAATTTTCCTGGATCAAAATGCTGCTGGAAACAAGCTGTCAAGAAGCAGTTCTGTGGGTCCTTGCAGATTAGCAACTGTGTGGAGTTGGCAGAATTACTATCTTTAGCACCAGCATTTTGCTAACTCTGTACTTCCAAGCAATTTTTGAGCCAGGACTTCTGTAGAATAGAATAAGTGGCATCTATCCATTGAGCCATGATCTGAAATATTAAAAAATCTATCAAGTCTCTATCTGATGGGATGGATTTTTGTTTCCCCAGTGATGATATGGGATTGTCTTTTAAAGGGAGAAGCAAGATATACCAAGCAGTGCTAGTGAATTCAGAAGCGTCTCCTTTGACCTTGCCAAGAAACTGGGGAGCAGAAGTTAGGAAGAAGTGGGATAAGCTGCATCATTCCTTCTGAAAAATCAAAAATCTATGTTTCTGTTTCCTAGCCACTGAAACTGGGTCTGCTTGCTGCTGCCATCACATAACCACCACACTTAAAGAACTTCATGTTCCCTCTACCTCCCCAGACAGCCACAAAAAGTGGGCAGATGTGCTGCAATACACAGGATTATTAGAACTGACATCTGCTTAATCTGGTTAAGAAAACTTACCAAGTAAATGGCTAAGTAATTTTCTGAACAATGTGTTAGCTTCCTGAAAGTCTAAGAGGAAAGTCACAGAAACTATATTGCCTAAACAAAAAAACATCTGAGGGGTTGTCTTTCTGTGATCCTTTTCTTAGAAGGATAGTTCTAGCATCAGTAAAAGGGGACTTCTGACACTTGATGTAGCTTTCTCTGCATGTGTGCACATGTGTGTTTTTGCAGATAATATAAGGATTTTCCTATTAATGGCAGCTAACTAATAGATTCTGCATATCTAAGGCATCCCCAAGTTAAATAGTCACTTTCTAGAATCATGCATGGTAATGTTATGTGATTAATCCTGGAAGCATTTCTCAGTACATTTTCATCTGAATTTTGATGTAATGAAATGAAATTTGAATGTAACAATCTGCATCACTTTGATACACACCAGGATGTTTTTATGTGGCCTCCCTTGGCAAATCAGAGATATTGGCTACTGTCTGACCATCTGTAATTTGAACAGACTGTCTTAATGAACACCACTATCACCTTTGATCTGGGAGTGACTGACACCTTGCTATATCTGGCATTCAAAATGGAATAAGAGGTTCCAGCTGGTGCTGATAATGCTATGTTGTGCTTATGCCTGGAAGCTAACTGCTGTCCTCCAGTGTGTTAGATAAAGCTTATAAGGTTGTTGGTTTATTAAGAATGGCTTAATTAACCAGATAATTAGGTAAATTGTTTTAGTTTATATCAAAGTAAGTTAAAATAAATTGGGTTAACATTTATTTTATGTTATGCTTCTTCTTAATTATTTAATTTTGCAATTGAAGTGCATAAAATTGGAAAACTGGAGGACTGAAGGATGAGGTTTTTTCTCTCTCTGGAAATCAGGACCAGGTCTCTGAGGAGTTCTGAAGAAGGTAATATCAAGCAATTGTGTGTCACAATGATTACATGCACAGTGAATCATCTGTTACTCTAACACTTGTGACGCCCAGCTACAGAGGAAATACAGGCCAGGTTTGTAGAGATACTTTGGTGCCTAACAATGCATAACAAAATTTAGTTTTATTTTTTAGAACTATGTACACTTGTCGGCATCTTTAGGCATATTTGACATGCAGCACCTTTAAAGCTCCAGACCAATTATCTTCTAAGAATGCCAGGAAATCTGGCAGAAATAGTTGGGAGAGAACAATGTTTCCCAGCCAAAGGAGGTAAAATTTATCACATTTTCAACTACATTTTTGAATTTGAAAGGGGGTAAAACATCTTTAAACTTTCTCAAACAGAAAGATTTGGCAACTCTCTTTTTCTCTTTTTATTTCATATCAATTGTCAAATAGGCTGAATTTTCAAAATGTTGA
Source organism: Corvus moneduloides (assembly GCF_009650955.1). Classification (NCBI taxonomy): domain Eukaryota; kingdom Metazoa; phylum Chordata; class Aves; order Passeriformes; family Corvidae; genus Corvus; species Corvus moneduloides. The sequence continues at coordinate 22,036,129 of NC_045479.1, read as the reverse complement.
TACTTGGGGGAAAAAGAAGCCTGTTTATATTCTCAGCCAGCTTTGATGCAATCCCACTGGCACCAGCATGCACGTCTGCTGTATTTCAGATTTGTAGCTCCCCCCTCATACTGGTAATGATTATCAGTATGGTGCTATATATAGATGCATATATATACAGAGACTCTTTTAGATATATATGTATGTAGGTGCAGACGTCTAAAAATACATAGGAATGCATTCCACAACTGCACAAGGGAGATCAAAGAAAACCTGCAGAAGTGAAGGTGGAAAGCCTGTTCAGCATCTCCACCATAACATCTGACACTCCTCATCCACCAACATGCTCACACTCATTATACCTCAGCAAACAGAAGTGTTTCTATTGCCCAGGCCAGGGTGACCAGAGGCACTGGAGGAGCTACTGGGATGCTACAGAGTTCATAATAGTGCCAGGAGAGGTGCTGGTTTTCTTGGCTTAAGTTTGCCTCCTGACATGGCTGTTGCACCTTTCCAAAGCTGCATAAATGGTATTCCACAGCAAAGTGAAACAACCCTGCAAGTGGTAAATAAATATTGTATGACCCTGCAGGTATGCACTCTGCTTGCTTTCCAGATCTGTTCTGGTGATTTAGTTAGCAGAAATGTTCTGCCAGACAGCTGCAAGGGAATATTACATAACGGGTATGAAAAGTGAATTTTGAGCTCTCTCGACACCTTCATCCCAGAGTTATACTCACCCAGCACAGGCAGAGAAATACCCCTGTCAAAAACAAGTCAAAGTTCCTGTGAATCTGTCCACACCACATGTGCACAACGAGTCCTGCAGCAGCAGGGGAAATGGCTTTGGAGAGAAACAACCAGACATGTCACCAGCAGCTCCCTCCTGCCCTCTTGTTTGCCCCTCAGAGGAATCAGTGACTGGTGACATCTGGTCCTTTGGTGGCTTTTATACAAATGAGGAGGTGACAGAGGGGATTTCCCAGTGTGCCTGGCCAGTGATGGGGCTGCAGCTGGGAAAGAGCTGGAACACATCATGTGGAAGCCTGGGCAGGAGTGTAGCCATGCTGAGAGTTCAAGCCCAGCCAAAGGGCCCCAGCATGCACAGCCAGCAGCAGACAGGATTTGGGTCTCCTGGGAGGCACCAAGGTCCTGGCTTGCAGACTGGACCCATCTGTCACATGGCTTTGATTTTGAATGCTCTCTAGGGGACTGCCTGAGGATAAGCTACACATACAACATCACTCACAGGAAATATTCAGGGAGTAATGTATGACTGCAAGGATTGGTTCTTAGCCTGAGAACAGGGAGGAGAGGAGGCAAGAAGTTTTCACAAGTAAATTACTCATCATAAAACACATTCTTCCATCCCCCCAACACACACAAGAGTTTATCCAGAAGGTGGCTATTGCATGTACAAGAGAGATGGAGGCTCTACGGCCCTTCATCAATGCAGGACTGCCTTATTGAGTCATCCTGATGATGAATGCCTGAAGCCTGCACAAAAGTGCAGTGCAATTACTGCTGAGTAATAGCAGCAGGTGGAGCCTTTCAGCTCCAGCTGGGATGTGAGGGGTGATGGTAAATCAATCAGTGTGGAAGAGACCTTGGTTTGGGAGGGAAGGGGAATGTGGAAGAGAGTTTTTCCTTGAGTAGCCCCTGAATTTAGGAAAGAGAGAGTTTAAATCGGTTAAGAATGTTATGGGTGACTGAAGTCAAATTCATTGTTCACTAAAGCTGCACCTGAAAGGAAATATATCTGAGCTCTGTGGAGGAAAGCGTTAACTATACCTGATTAAACAAGAAGGAGGTAAAAGCTCTAACAGGGCAAAGGGAAGAAGTGAGAATTGAGCACACATGCTAGAACAAACCCAAACAGTTACAGCAAGTCCAGTCTGCTGATCTTTCCAAGAGCTCTGGGACCTTTGAGAAGGCTGTTTTGGGTGCCATGAGGTTTGTCAAAGTAAAATGCCAAAGAAGGTGGAAGACTGGGCCCTCATTTTCTTTCAGTCAGGACGTTATTTGGTGTTTTGAGTGGTTTTCTGCGTCTTCTCTGGAGAACATGCCTTAGCTGCTCAGTCTCTGAAGGTACATCACTGCCTACAGTAAAAAAGGCTTGGATTTCAAGGCTAGTACTTTCATGATGAAGAATTGCCCAGCTATGGCTGACACAGATGTACCAGGGGAAAAAAGGCAACAAAACCACTGTTGCTTATTGCATGGGGAGGGATTCTTATTCTATGCTTGAACCAACCAGTGAGTTCAGCAGAGTCTGCAAACTACCAAAGGAGCAGCTGGAGCCCAGCCTGCAGAGGTCAGTATGCTGAAGCTTTCCATGTTTCCTTCACACCCCACAGCCCCTACTAGAGTGCACGAGCAGAGCAGGGCTAGGACAAGTGGGCTGGAACAACCCCTGAGATGCTCTACTCTTCACATCCTCCATGGGAAGAATGGCATATCTGTGTTCTGCTGGTAGATGACATTCTGTGTTGGACAGTCTGGTCTGGAGACTGACAGAAAGCTCATCACAATCAGATACTGGAGTAAAGAATAAAAACATGTTTGAGGAGAGAAGAGGGAAACAGAGAGACCATGGATAAAATTGATGCCAGGCCTCATCAATCTTCTGCTTGAAAATGACAGGTGGTGCCAATGAAACCTAATTAAATTTCCAGTGTGTCATAGGGAATATTTTTCTTCCAGAATCCTGAAAGAAACTGGACATATATATATTAAAACAGATTCTACTTCTGGTCACCTGTGTTTTAGATGTCTGAGCTGTGCATATTAGATGATATGTCAGGCAGAAACAGCAAATGGATTATTTATTTCTCTGTAGGGAAAAGGCTTGACCAAAAGCAAAGGAAGCAGAGGTTCTCCACTGCTACAGTGCTGACTGGAAATGAGGAATAAAGTCCCAGTTTGTCCAGCAGTGGGCGGCCTTAAGGAGTGTCACCCTGTGCTCAAAGTACCAGTTTCAGAGCCTAGAGACCTGTGCCTTGGTCCTGAGTTATGCCGCAGGCTATGAACTACTTTGGGAAAGTTGCTTCAGTGCTCTGCAACACTGCTTTTCTGTATGTAAAAGGGGAGAACTGATAACTAACCGATCCAGAAGGTTATTCCAAGGTTAGTGCTGGAGAATCACTGCAGTACCTTATGATAAAAGTTACTATAGAAATGCTTATTATCATAACCTCAGTCTTCCCCAAAGGTTAATACTGGCAGAACATACGGAACTTGCCATCACAAGTCAGGATGTCCATATTTAGGCAGAGACTATTTAAAGATCAGGCTTGTATCTTGCATTAATTTTTCATGAATTTATCTTTTTTTTTCTTTTATCAATAGGGAAAATAATAGGAGGTGGATGAATGAAGAAAGACTTCCTTTTCCCCAGCTCAATATCCTCTTCTTTTGCTCCCGTATTCACTGCCAGTCTGCTATCTAAGAGAAGGTGTGCACATTGACCTCTTTTAGGACATATATTCTTGCTCTGGGGGAGATGCACAAGACAACAGGATTACAGGAGCTCTTCAAGGTAATTTCAAACAAGGCATGAAGATAGGTGTAATTGTCTGACCAGTGCATAAGGAGGGAAACAGTTATTAATCACTAGTGCTTCCCTTTCTTTCTAGCATGTAAATAAGCCAGATATGCATTAATAAAGGGGTAGGTGGGAGAATGGGCCAGATGGACAAACTGGAACTGAAATGGCTCACAGCACACCTGGCTCTGGCTGACTGGAAATACTTCTTAGAATTCACACTGATACTGAGTAAATGCAAAGGAAATTTCTTCCTAAAAAAATGTTATAAGAAACCCAGAAGATTCATGGTAATGACAAAGTTTGAATCACATGGTCTCACTTAAAGGAAACACAGACCCTAAATCACTGCCCTTTACCTCCAACCTTGCTGGAAGGAGAAAGGCTTATTCTGCCTGGCTACAGTTACAGCTCTGGGCTGAGAGGTCTGCAGCTGCAGAGGAGCCTGAGATAATCAGTCCAGGATTCATGTGACATTCCCCTTTGACTACTGCCTTCCTGGGAAAAACAAGACCAAAGACTGATCTTCAATGTTCTTCTTGACATGCAGTAAAAGGAAAAAAAAGACCAACAAAAAAAAAGTCCTCTGCAAGTTTGTTTGTGTTTTGTTCCTAAGTTAATACCCATTGTGGGAATGGAAAAAAAGAGGATTAACAGTGGCTATCCTCTCTTCAATCTAATCTCCTATTGACTGAGAAACATCACATAGGGAAGTCTTGAACGAATTAACATAAATCCTTTTAAAACTCTTCAGTGCCTTCTCTTTTCCCTTCCCCCTCCTCAACCACATCCTCTTCTCCCTGTGCCCCCTTATGTTGAATTTGTGGCAGAGGACATGGCCAAGAAGGAACATGGGTAATCAATTAAGATGCAGACTTTTACCATTTGAGATGCATTATCATGGTCTCACTGACACCTCCTGAAATACAAACTCTATCTATCACACTGCAAATGAATTCAAAGTGCAAGATTAAAGAGGCAGAGAGGCACACAGCCTCTACATAGAATTCAATTAAAAAAATTAAAAAGGGTGAAGAAAAAAGCATGAAAAACAGGAACAGCAGACAGAAACCTGCCTCACCTGTAGCCAAACTTTACCCTCTGTCCTATAATTCTTCCAATGGAATCAGATAGGCAAGGATAATTTGGGATAGTCTGAACCATGACCTGGGTAAATAAAGGGGGTTTTGTCAATATGAGATATGATGAAAGGACTTACACACAAAGACATTCTTTTTCTCTTTAACCTCCCCAAAACAATTTCTCAGGCCCAAATGGATTGAATGCAGGTATATTTGTTTGTCACCTGTGATCATTCCAGGCCAGCAAAGCACTTCACCATCAGTCCAGGGTGAGCACTAGGGAACTAATAGTATTCACTGTACCATGTCTTCCATGGCCACGAGTCTCTGAAGTACAAAATGTTTACTCCTCTCCAAGGGGGTTGGTGCTTGTCAGGACTCATCACCCTGACTTTAGAGAAGGTAAATCCACTGCGGGCTGAAAGCAAAGATGTAACTCTTGCTGTTCAGGCAATTTCACAGAATTAGAGTAGATGCTTTTTCTGCCTTATTGCCCCCTTGCCCCGCTTCAGGGGTTGAGATGGAGATCTTTCCCACCCTGTCCAGCATTCCTCAAAAGTCATGGCATAAAGAACAGAAAAATTTAGAAGAAATTTTAAATGATGCAATGCCTTTTCTTCTCCTCTGTCAAGTTTTCTGCAATTATTCTGAAGTATTTGTACTTATGATATCAATACCATAAAGGTATAAAGCTTTGAGATGAAAACAGAACTAATACAGCTTAGAACAGAACAGCACATACGTATGATCAATATGTAGGCAATCCACAAATAAGAACCCCCAGATCACATTCCCCATCTATATCTTTGCTCCCTGGGTTTGTTCTTAGTGCACATCCAAATTCTGTGTGTGGAAATCACAGAACATGTAAGATTGAAGGCAGGGAATGAAGCTGAAGTCGTATTTTGGATGAGTTTTTACCTACTCCAGCAAGGGCTTTGACTTCCACCCTACAAAACCACTGTCTGTTAAAACCTGTCTGCCTTTTCTAACTTTCTCAGTAAGAAGCATAAGGAATGGTGGTGGGTCTGCTGAGGAACTACACTAATTACACAACTGCCAGAAACTTACGTGTCCTCTTTCTTTAAAATTAAATTGTTATGTAAATCCCACCATTGAGAGCCTTCATGTGTCACAGTCTAGAATGGTTGAGGTACCGGAGGGAAAGGCCACTGCTAGATTTGCTTGCTTCCCATCTGTTTGCTCACGGAGGGCTGGTTGAGGAGCCCTTCCAGCAGAGACAGGAGACAGACACACGTAGAAGGTAACAAGGACACGCTGTGGATTCTTTATCAGCCACGGCTTGATTTGAGATTTATTTTAGTGCTGGAATTAATTTGATGCTCGTGAAGGGGACAGGTTGTCAGCACTGACAAAAGCCTGCCTGACGGCCAGGAGGCACAGGGTAGGTTTTCCGTATACAGCCTTTGTCTGCACTCCTGGCTCCTGGTGTGCAGCACCGGCTGCCCTGGTTGCTGCCCCACTGCCATGCAGCCAGCACCAATCCTGACCACCACACAGACCAACAGGCACATCCACGCAGCACTCCTCCCAGGTCATGCAGTGCTCCCACCCACCTCACAGTGCCAACACAGCCTAGGAGCTGGGATCAGACGTAGCAGGGGCATTCTAAAGGAAATCAAGCAATTTGGAAAAGTCAAAAGCTGAGCTACAATGTTAACTTTTCTTCATTTCCTAACACTGTCACTAAGGTACCCGCTTAACCTTTATTGATAGGAAGGGTAGAGGAGGGAGAAAAGAAATGAAAGAGTTATACAACCTGGAAATGGAAAAAAACAATTCTTCTGAGCTGCCAAGGAAGTTCAACAGTCCCAATGCCTTCACCTGGAGTCCCTGGTTCAGTGACTGTTGGCAATGTAACACTATAACCAGAAACACTCTGTTCTTCTAGAGCTCTCACTTAGAAAGTGGTACTGAATTCCTGGGATGATCTTTCCTGAAAGAAGTTGCTGAGGAAAAGCTTCCACATTATGTGCTGTCTGAACTATGAAATTGTTTCTGTTTCCTGCTTCTGCAGTAAGTAAGTATTTCTACTCTGTGCAGGGCAAAATATTTTTGTTGACTTTTTGTAAAAGCAATTTCTCATGTAGTCCTGTTTCAGAAAGCCTAAAATGCTTCAGCAGACAGCTCTAGTTTAACCATTTTAGAGTGGATTTAAAGGGCTTCCAAAGCAAACACAGTGCTCAAAACTAGCCTGAAATATTGTACTTTGTATAATCCACTTTGGAAGGCTCACTCATTACAACAAATATGTCAAATTCTTGCAGTCTTTGGAGGCATGTACAAAATTTTAAACAATGCACATCAACGTAATGACAAACTGCCATTTATAGAGACCTCAGTCCAAATGTCAGTTCTTATTCCTTGCTAGCATCCCCTCAAGGACTGATGCCTGATTTTACTACCTCTACTTGTGGAGAAGGCAGAAAAGACTCTCCCAGTAATTGCCTCCATCAGTGGTCACTTCTAGATTGTAAAGAAAGACCAGCTGTCCTCCCTTTCCTGTCTTCTCCCTGCCTTTTTTGTTCAGCCCCAGTAGGTTAAAAAAAAGGAATATATAGTGGCCTTAAACATTTTTCTGCTAAAGTTTCACAAATATTTCAGAAACATGGAAGATTGTCATGCACTGTGCTTTTTATTTAAAAAAAGGAAGTATAGTTTTACTCTGCCTCAGCAAAAGAGCAGAGAGGAAATCCTACTGCATAAATCCAGACAATCTATCTTTTTGCATCTGCAGTGATGCATCTGAAAAATAAGGGGCTAGCAAAGGATTTTCTTTAAAATAAGAGCAATTCATAAACTGGGCCAGACATAGCCCCAGTGTGGAGGTTTTGGCTGCATGGGAGTGCGATACCTCTCTTGTCTCATGATCAGAAGCATATTTATTTAATCAGGTAGCACTGGCAGGGAAAGAGAGAATCTACATCCCATTTTTATTCTACCCTTGTGAATCCGTTCCCAGGAATACTGATGACCCTTCATAAGAGCCATCATCTGCCCAACAGAGAAGGGAAAAACATATAGGAATGAAAAAAACACTTGAGAAGCAAAATTATAAGCTTGAAATACATCAGAGTCTCTTGCCATGCTAGCACACAAGGACATCCTGAATGCAGAACTCTGTTTTCCTGTGATGGAAACTGCAGAGCACAGGAATTTGGGTTTCTACCTACTGCTGGGTGCATTTCCATTTCCAAAACAATACCCTGGTACTTTGTCTTGTTTTTTCAAGGAGGCCTTTACACACCTGAAATCCTTCCATCATCCCAGAAGGGAGAGAAGAGAAAAGGAGTTGTAGGGTACGTATTTCTGTCAGTCCATATTTCTGAGCATGCAGTTTGGTAGTTAAATAGAGACAGAACTCCACAATACATAGAGCTGAAAAGCACATACAGAGAAGATAGCGATGTATTTCTTTACTTTCCTCCACCCTTCCTTATACATTTGTCTCCTGCTAGTCTTTTATTTCATTCTGATGAAAGACATGTAATAAGGATCTCCCCCCTATCAAATTTGTTGTATTAAGTTAAGATATTCCCCAATTTCAAAAACAATAACCCATGCTGGCTCAATCCATCATTCCCCTCAGCATGTATAATTTTTCGTTTCTGGAATACCTGGCTGTATTACAAATTCAGAGACTAACCTAGAAAAAAAAATTATAAAAAACGAAAGAAAATTAATTGGAAATTCAAAACACTACAGTATATCGAGGTGGGATTTTGAAGGGAAAAAGTACCCAGAAGTAGGCCATTCACTTCAGGGGAGCTGGGAAAAATGCCAGCTGCATGCCGAAAACACATGCATGTGTGTGGAAACATCATACTGAGACGTTCAGTAGTTCAGCTGTTTTGAAAAGCCTGCTTCTAATTTAATTTTGAACAGAAAGTGCTTCAAACTAACTGACTTCTATAAAAAGCCAGAGCCACAGAGACAGGGTAATTACTTGTGCTTCACATATTCTAGACATCATGTGGTCCTGCAGAGGTGACTGGAAGGTGTGCTGTGACAGATAGGAAAATAGCTGTGAGGTCTTCACACCTCTTATTCTAATTGGTCTTATATCCTGCTGTTCTTTCTTCTGTCTTTTGGCTTCCACACCCATGCCCTTTCCTGCCTCACCAAAAGAGACCTTTCTTTTAGAGTCTACTTGACCCTCACCTTGCTGCTGGACAAATCAAGGTAGCCATAATAAATTAAAATTGGCTACTAAGGTCCCATTTTAGATAGAAGAAAACAGTCACCTAGAAAAAAATTACATCTATAAGATCATCTAAAACCGTAATAGTGCCGAGCAACTTTGACACCTTTAAAGCCATTTGAGTGGTCACTTCTAAAGCCTGGACGCTCTGGGATTCCTTGCTATCACATTTGAGATAAATTTTTTGCTGACTGAGGAGTCATAGAGAGCATCTTACAAAGTCAGATGAGCAGAATATTTATCCGTGCTATTTACATCTTGGCAGCACAGATTTATTTTTATGAAAAAAGATCTACCCTTTCCCACCTCCTCCTGCAAAGTTAACGCTGTTAATGCTCCCATCACGAAATAACATGACTTCCTGGCCTCAGCAGCCAGTCCAAAATATCAGAGTTTTGCAGGTTCTTGCTGTCAGGAAATGAAACATTGGGATGATGAAGGTGTTTGGACACACTCCTGTAGCTACGGTGGTATGCATCACAGTCCTGCTGTGTTAGAGGCAGGAGGAAGTGAACGGTCAGAGTTTATCTGCTCACCTGCTCCTGCCATTTGGTTGTGCACCAGCTTACTATGCACTCCCTCTCTCTTCCCTTTCACTTCTTCTGGAGACACTTTTTTGCTGTTTCTTTAAAACATTTTTTATACCAAGGGTTTGTATTTGATCAATTCCCTGGAGTTTTCCTTAATTCCCTCTTCTTGAGCTGTTCCTTTTAATTACATGGGTGTATCTGTCCTCTCAGCAAAGCTTTCCTAACAAAAAACCCTTCAAAATTCCTCGGCTGCTTTGTATTTTCCCCCACTCTGGATGACAGTGTGTGCTTGCCGTTCTGGTTTGGGGATTGCATCATTGCCAAAGCTCCCTGCTTTTACAAGAAGATTTAGGGATCCTCTCAAGCAAATAATTTACTGGTTACACAAAATTTTGGTAGATTTAACACTCAAACTGTGATAATATTTTCCATTTTAAATTTCCAAAGGATTTAGTCAGGCTAAATAGGCTTCTAATCCCTGTGTCTTTCATGAACCTAAATTGGGTACAATGTATATTTGCATGGGGAATTAATGAAACAAAAGAGCCAGCTCTTGTATTCTGTTCAAAGCATAGAAGGAATAATACCCACTTGATGGGACTTTTAGAGTTTCTACATAGGCATGTTTTAGAAATAAAAAAAACCAAACCAACAAAACCGAAAACACCATTATTGAAGATCTTTACAGAAAAAAAGATATGCTTTCAATTTTCAAAATTGAATAAGATCAAATAAATTTATAAAGAAACATATATTTTATTGACAGAAGGTTATATCCCTTTTTTACTTTTAGAAAACAATAAAAACTGCATTAATATTATTACTATTATTATTATTATTATTAAATTTACTCAAAAAGAAAAATCCTTGTTTGGGTAAAAAAACACATGTCACTGGAAAAAGCTTCACAATGAAAACCCACTAATCCCATATATATTCTAAAACAAGTAATGTGAACATAAATGCATTACTAGTTACAGCAGACTTTCCAGGACAAACCAGTTTTTAGGGCCAAATTTAACCCTATTATGAACCATGGAATTTAAAAAACTAAACTAAAAATAAATGTGGAAGTTGCCTTTGTTTTGCATTTTTTTAGCAGTGAGACAAGTGCCATGAATTCATATCTGGCTGTCATTGAGAGATGCAGAAAGACTGGAAGCACTGAATTTTATTTTTACCTCTATTTTGTAATGAGGGGGAAAACACTCTATTTTTAGTCATAATTTCTCCAACAGCGCCTCCTTTTTTTTCCCTATTTTTGACAGGACTGACGTTTCCCAGTGCAGCCCCTCTGTCCAGGTATCTGCAGGACACTTCAGACCAGGAGTTCAAACATGCTTCAGACTGTGCAGTGACCAACTGAATGAACTCACACCTCTCAGAGAGCCAGTAACTTTCAAATGGAAACTACAAATGGAACTTCTGACAATTCAGTGTCTCAGACTGTGCAGTTTCTTCAGCATTTGCTAGCCTGAGTCTGTAAAAGCATCTTTTCAGAGTTAACCTTTTCCCAGCTATTTTCCCAGCTTCCCTGACACTGTGTGAAATAGAACATTTCCTTGTAGATTCTGCAGCCCCTGGCTCAGAGGGAGATTACAGAGCACACAGCTACTCTCAGGACATGGACCTGCATAGTGCTGATGCACCAACACAAGCTGTGGTAACTTGTGGGTTCAGGGGCAGTGAGTCTCTGGTTCGATTTGCAGCGTGCCGGTCAAGATGACAGTTGTCATGAGAGACAGGACTTCTCCTGGTGACACACTGATTTCAGGCAGCAACTGGGACTGAGGAGTAGAGCTTTATGATTCAGTCCCATAATGAAGACAGAATAAATAGGTTTTCTGAGCAGAGATTTGGCTTTGTTCTAGCTTCAAACAGAGGCCGGCTTTGCAGTGCTGCCTGCCTTCCTGTACTTGTGGCTGTCCACTGGTGCCTATGATTAAGATACCACTGGACCTTTGAACCTGTCAGCACAGGATAGCAGTGCTGAAAACGTAGGGTGCCTCTTTTGAATGGCAGTGACTAGATACCTGCCAGCTGCAGTGCTTCCTTACCAAGTCTATCTTTTCTCATAATCTGGATTTAATAAATTAATTTTGCTTTGCTTTCCCCCTCTCGTAGGAAAATATGTCATGTGAGTTATATACAATAGAATTTCCACTGTCTTCAGAATAGGTATTTTTAAATGTTTAAGTCAAGGACTTTTGTCCCTTGAAGAGGTTTCTGCCATTGAATTGCTGACAGAACAGTTGCTTTCACCAGGAAACAGTTGTTAAATAGAGATTTGTCTCATGAGTAGTAAAATAAATGATAATTTGCTAGGCAGCAGGAGGATATTGGAGAACAGGATTCATGGGCCTACCCTGGGCATAGGAGGGAAGTATGGTGTAAAACTTACAGACAATAATGAGAACATGACACTTGATTTGAAATGCAGCAACCGGTATCAGCTAAAGCAATTTGCAAGGTGAAAGATCTACACTGAACCCCCAATGCAGCCTGAACTGTCTTCATCCATAAAGGGACTTTGCGAGAGAAAAAAGTTAATAGGTCCTATCCGGTGGGCAATTTTGGAGATACTAGATTTTTGATCAACATGAAAGGCTGCGAAGGGCATGGAAATAAAAGGAGTGATCCATACAGGTATTATCCAGCCAGCATAAAACACTCTCATTACAGCGTTCTGGATGGGAACTCTCACTCTGCTGTAATTCTAAAGCTCTGCCAGCCTTACTGACAAGTTCATTAGTCAGTCTGTGGTCCCCTGGGCAAAACTCAGACACATGTGAGGGGCTTCGTCATCCAGACAGCTTCCTAGAAGTTATAGAGACTTGTAAGATCATTTGTTGCAGCTGACGAATTTCTGTGTCTGCATAATGTGTATTCACATGCTCTATGCTTACATGTTTGCAACACACACTTGATTTTGATAAGTGCCTTGGAGTCTAGAGTAATGGGATGATGCCCCTTGAGCCAGCCTGTTCTGTTTTCCCATTGCCTTTGTTTTGTTTTCCATTCAAAAGCCAACAGTCTATGGTTGTACATGTGTACAGCCAGGCCTCGTGCTGCTGAACACTGCTAACAGACTTGGGCATTTGGCTCCTGCTGGGCCCAAAGGGTTCACTCTTGTGCTCTTTGAGGGAAAGAAACATTACCAACCCTCAACTCACTCCCTGGACAGAAGCAATAGTCTCTGGAAAAGCACTGAGAGATGTGGCAGGCTGGCACTGCCTGGGCAGTGAGCCCCATCCATAGGCTGTGGGGAAAAGACCTCCCATGAAATGCTAAAATGCTTTAATTGAAAGAAAGACCTCATGATGCAGTTTAGAAGTAATTTGGCTGCCCTCAAAATGAGCATCCACTCCCCACACTACTGTGCAAAGCCTTAGGAAAAGCAATCATAGGGAACTGAGTGCCACTTCTGGGCAATGGTCATAGCTCTTTAGGGACCCGCATCTGCCTGAACGAGATGGTTCAGAATTTATTACACATTTTTCATTTCCTTCTCCCCAGAATAATGACTTTACCAGCTGAGCTTGTTGAACTTTTCTGCCTTTCAAATTACATGGAATTTTCATTAATACTCCCACAAAAAAACATTTTAGCTACAACTTCTAAATTGCATTCAGAAATAACTCAATAAGCTTCCACCTATTACAGAATGGTTAAGCTGAATCCAGCAAAACCAAAAAGCATCAAAAAACCAGAAATTTTTTTCTTATTCTTATTTTCATATTTTCCTTTTATTTGAACTACCTGTACCTTTAGGGAAAAGGTAAGTGTATTGGGAAGGAGGGTCTTATTTTCTCCAAATCAATTATCATAAAGATACAACTAAAGATTTAGTTGAGGAGTTCTAAAGAATTTGTGTGTTTATCATCAGCACAGAAGTCCTGGTTTTTCAGGCATGCAATTCTTACTCCCACTGCCATTTAGCCACGGGCTAAATTTTACTCCAATGGGTTTTACCCATTAACCACCATAGGCCTAAAATATATGCTTAACTACTCAACTGACAGCCAGTTTGGACTGGGACTGCACACAGCCTTTCCCTCATCCTAAGAGACTGATATTAAATACTTTAATCTGAGAAAAAATAAATTGTGCATAATATCTTCAGCTGAGCCCCCTACTCACAGAGCCCCATCAAATTCTCAAATATTTGCAATATCTAGACACAGGGAACAGAGAAACACAATTTAGCTGGTGAGGAAAGGGCAGCGAGTGAAAGAAAGAGATGAAGACAGAAAACATCAGCTGTGTTTCTTCAGTATCACTGATTTTGAGCCCTGGATAAAGGTATCTTTTGCCCCTTTCTTGAATTTTCTACTGGTAAAGTAGAGTTCACTACTAAGTAAACAATATGTGTAACTTCTTGTAGTTATGTTGTTTTTCTATATGACCTTAGGAATCATGTGTCTCACCTCTGCAAGCTGTGTCCTACACTGCTGAAAGAAACAGGCCATGTCTTGTCACAGGCTTCTTATTCTAATAGCCACACTTAACTGTTTCCAGGATTTCATCCTAAGCAGCAGTGGTGACAATCACTGTCTGTCTTTCATCTGCCAACAAACAGCTTTTAGGCTGCTTTCTGAAGTGAAAAGACAACCATACTTATTCAATTGTACTCAGCGCGTTAACTTGTTTATTCTCTCCATGCATCTGGCATTTCTAACTTCTGAACTCTGGCTGATTTCAGCTAAATTACCAGAGGAACACTCACCTGAAGTATTTTAAGATCATTTAAACTGCTGTTGATAGTCTTGAAGAGAAATACATTGTTAGTATCCAGAAAGGAGAGAAAAGGGAAGGGTGCAATTTCTGAAGAGGAAAAGTCAATTGACCTTCACACCTTCAGAAACCAATCCAGAAAGTTTTATGGGTAACCAGACTGCTTTTGATCTGTCACTTACAGGAAGACTTGCTGAAGGCAGACTCAGCTTTGCTCACCCATGGAGTTATGGAAAGAGTCTCCAAACAATTCAGCTTCTCCAGCCCCCTCTCTGTCTGTTATATTTGCATCCCTACTCTGTTGCGCACATACAGCAGCACTCTCAAATTGCTGATCCATGTAGCCAGGCTAAAGATGAGTTTCCCCGTGGCAACTGCCTCACTTCCTACCTTTTCTGTCCTTGCAGGCTTGCAGGTGGTGATTTCAAACTACCTGTGCATATCTTGCTGCTTTAGCTTTCCTCCAAGGCTAATGGCTTCTGGAAAGGCTCCCTCTTTTCTAGTTAATTTAGGCTTTTTTGAACAGCTCTAGGCAGGAACTCTGGCTCTTTCTGAAGTTGCCAAAGGCCCTTGGCCATACTTCGCTGCTGTTTTTCCTCAGATCTAAATGTTATCAGTGTGGAACAGATTTTACTGGAGAGTACGTTTCCCAGGGAAATGCCCTGACTTCCCAACACATGCCAACTGACAGTTTGCCAGAACCACACCCTAAGGCAAGAATTAAATGTAGGCAAATGTAAGTGCCCTGAGAAATTCAGGCCAGAAACAGAGCAGACACAGCAAGCAGACAAGAAAATATTTGATGCCAGCAAGAAAAAAGATCTCTAAGTGATGGGAAGTGTTTCTATTTTAATGGAAATTTGCTTTATGTGCAAATGTAAATCCCCAAGAAGATATTTAGTCCTCCCTTGGCTAATGTGAATATAGTGTTTCTGTCAGCAGTTCTGCTCACCTGAGCTTAAAACCCTTCCAGGACAGTTTGGCTTTACGGGAGGAGAGAAAACAGTCTCAAGACCAATAATGATGGGCCATTTGGGATCCTTCAACTCTGACCTACACTCAGAGCTTCTCTGTACCCTAAAGATATCCTCATGTGCAACTATTCTCCTGCCATTGCCAGTGTGACTGTTCATATATTTATCCCTGTTATTAGATAATTACGATTTGGTATCTTAACAGGAACATCACTAATTCCCAGAAACTGTGAAAATAGCACTCTGAACCTGGAGCCTCTTGAAATCTTTCACCTGTATATTGCATTTTTATGTAAAACATACAGTTAGCCATTTTATTTTTAATATGAGAAAATATACGTCTTTGTTACAGTTTAATAATTAGCCATCTCTTCAACTAAAATTTTAAAAGCATTAAAAATTCGACAACAGCCAAAAATACAGCAACCATGTCAATTTTACCAGCTTTTTCCCACCCCTTTTGTAAAGCGGAGCAGAATTCAAACTTTTTGTAGCTTTCATGTACGATTTCAGTGTTTCAGCTCTGCAGTGATTTTGCCTGCTTCACTTCACAAAGAAGGACACTTCTTTACTTTGTTTCAGATGCGGTATTCAGAAATCCCTTGGCATCAAGCCTTTGGACAGTTCTGCCACTGTTCCAGGAAAGCTCTGTGACCTGCGTACCTGTTTTTGAAGCTTAATAGATCAGCATGTCAGAACCCAAGCTTCCTCTTAAATGCATTTCTTTCCTGCCAAGGTCCTTTTAAAGGCACAGTGTCCCCATCAGGGTCATCTTTTCTCCCGCTCTTGCAAAATCTATGAAGCATGCCCCATCACTGATGTCTTTCAGCCTCTCTCCTTTCTAGATAAAAGGAAGTCTTGGATGCAGTAATCCACTGCCTTTCTTCAATTTTTCAGCTGCCTCAGTGGTGTTTAAACCCTGTATCTCAGCATTCCCAGTTCCCTGAATTAATGGTTGTCATGCTATCTTCCAAAGTAGCAAGTAGGGAAACCTAAGGCCTTTGTCAGCTCTGGACTAGGAGTAATGGATGTTGTCTAGACCAACTGAAGAATGTCTAATTACACATTTTTCTGTCTCTCTGCACTGCATGTACCTTTTCCTTTGATCAAGTATTTATCCACAATCGTCTTGAATCCCTTCTGACAGTACTAACAAGTAGCATCTCAGGGAGCTTTTCATTCCTCTTTCCCAAATTCTTATGTGTTCTCTGCCCCACAGCTCTTCTAGCACTATCCACAGGTCTCATCCCAATGTTCTCTTCCCCATGATTCCCATTCCCTAACCAAGCCCACAATCAGTAGCCAAGAGAGCTGTCTCCCTAGGACAGTTTTCATTTCCTCAGCCCACCACCACCTAGTACCATCCTCTTTGTCTTCAAGGACAGGGATTCCTCTCAAAGTAAGTATTTCTGGTAATTCCCTCTGCTTTCTTCACTGGGCTGAATACCTAACTGAGATAGGAATTCCCTATGTGTGCAGCCAGGTTATACCATTAGCTTGTGACAAGTCTTACACTTAGCACTCAGCTCCACAACTCATCTTGCTATAAGCCTGCAAGTATTGTTCCTTTTTTCATCACTCCAAAAGTTCAGCAACACCCGATCTAGCAGATGGACCTGTGTGTTGACACCAGTGAACTGATCCCACCAAAGCAACAATTTCTGCCGTTATTAGCATTAAGCAGTGAGGAGGCACCCCTGGTTAAACACTGAAAAACTAATATTGGGTTTTCAGAAACCATTCCTTAATGATATTTCACAACCCTCCAGAAAAATCTCATTAGCAGCAGTAGAAACCCTGGAGCTGTGCAGAACACATCCAGCATGTGTTGAAGGAGACCATTAGTTTGCCTCCTGATGAAAGAGGCCCATGAGTCACAGTGTAGGAGTCACTCGGGGGCCAGCAGAGATTTTGAGAATAGTGAGAAAGGACATCTAACAATCTAAGTGGAAACCTAGCAGCAACAGAAAAGTCACAAAAGAGGTATCTGTAGACATTCTGAATGGAGAACAAACAAGCAGAGTGTCAGGCTTAATATTTTTCAGCTTTTGAGGCAGAATGCCAGTTTAAGTTAATTTGGAGGAAATATCAGCATGCAGTACAAAATGATCTCTGCTACATGATATCTCTTCAAAGAGAAGAGTTCAGCACCTTTGGTATGAACTTGGCCAGAACTTGTTCAAAGTTATTCTTTCTCATTGGCAAAAGCAATGATTTTACTTTTCTATTGAGTAAAGTTCAAGCAGGAATTATTCTGCCCTTATCCCCTCAGTGCAAAACTAAAACATCCAAATGAACAGATGTCAAAATACCTTTGGGGTGTTGTAAATACTTTTCAAATTCTTCTGTTTCAGACTATATCCAACTAATGTAGCTAGAGATGCTGCACCAAAATCACACTTGAAGTTTTGACCTGGGTGTCTTTTACATTTACATTCCCTGGTCACCCTTATTTTTAATGATGCTCAGGAACATTTAAGAGATTCAGCTGCTTGCGTCTCTCCATTCTCACCCTCTACTTCTCTGTCAGAGTCAGCCTTCATCTTTTTCAGGAAAGCAATTCTTGCAAAGTGCCAGGTATGCTCAGCTGACATTTAACTGAACAGAAATAGGGGCTGCTCATTCTCCTGAAATAACTGCACAGATCTTTTTAGGATTTTCCAGATATACTGATCTATGATGGACTAATTGGAATTGGGACAAAACCCTTACATTGATTTGGCTTGAGCTAAGCAGGAACAAGAACAAAATTCTACAGAGATGATGGCTATCCTGAAGGTCCTTGCTTCTTATTCTCCCATCAGACACACTTCTCCTGGTATCTGAGTTTTGTTGTTGTTGTTTCGGTTTTTTGGTGTTTTTTTTTTTTTTTTTTTTGGGGGGGGGAGAGTTTTGTTTGTTTGGGTTTTTGTGGTGGTGTTGGGGTTTTTTGTTGGTTTTGGTTTTGGTTCTGGTTTGGTTTGGTTTGGTTTTTTTACATAAAAGCTGCCTTGTCCCCAGTCAAAAGAGTGACATTAACGCTGAATGTTGCACTGCCCAGTTTCAAGATTTTGTAAGTCTCATACTCTGGTTTTCTGTCATCTTAGCTAGCTTTCAACCAAGAGAAGAAAAAATTTATGCTTATGAAATCTAAATGCCAGAAAGGCAAATAAAAGGAAACCTCACCTTATTTTGATCCCAAAATTCAGCTGCAAGATATTCAAAGAGAATTTAGGACTGGTGATATCTGCTGACTTCCCCTAGCTGTTTCCTTGTGGAGTCTGTCTCCTGTAAGTGCAATGCAGATGCACAGAAGTTATCCTTGGTCATTTATATAATGGTGTTCACCTCCCAGACTCGCCTGTTTGCAGATGCGGAAAGTGAAAGAGGATATGTCTAACAGCAGCAGAATGTTAAATAAATTACAGGTGTCTTAGACAGTCCATGCCCTCGTCATCTGAAGTAGAGAGCACAGGATACAAAGCTGGTGCATACCTTCTCCTGTTTTGAAAGTCCAAAGAAGGAGCTTCAACCTGCCAACAGTAATTAAATATTTTCTGATCCCAGATACATCTCTGTCTATGCCTGGTGACAAATATTCCTTACCTTAGCATGAACTTGCATGTCACGAAGTTGTTGGAAACATCAGCAGAGCTCTCCATTTCATGGACAGACTGAAGCCTTGACCTCTTTTATTCTCCACTACGTCATAGAACCATAGAAGGGTTAAGGTTGGAAAAGACCTCTAAGATCATCAAGTCCAACCATTAATCTAACACTGCTAACTTCATCACAAAACCATGTCCCCAGCTGCTACAACTAGATACTTTTTTAAAATTTCTGAGAAATGGTGATTCTGTCACATCTCTGAGCAGTATGTTTCAATACTTGACCAGCCTTTCAGTGAAGGAATTTTTCCTAATATCCAACTAAACCTCCCCTGGTGCAACATGAGGACATTTTCTCATCCTGTCACTTGTTACCTGGAGAAGGTATTATCTACTGATTTAGCATGAGTGGGTCAGACTTCCCTGAGTGCCATGAGCATAGCTATGCACTTAGCAGGCTGTCAAAGGAACAAAGAGAAGACAGCATAAATCATAATCTCTTCATTTGCCAGGGTTTTTAGATGCTTTGAGGGGCGCACAATGGCACATTATACCAATTCTGGAAGACACTCTTCCCACAAAGAATAAGGAGTCTATTATTGCAATCTCCATGGTCACTGGTGCTTTCTCCACAAACTCTTTCTATCTCTCTCCTTGTCCCAGTTTAGATTTCCAGGGTAAAGCTGATGGCAGGCTCATTCCACCTGATTTATCACCTTGGTCTGATAAAACCCTAAGAAAGGATGGAGGCAAGCTAAGGGAGAGAAAGAAAGTAGCCAGCATCAAACTATGAAATGTAATTTTTCCCACCCACACAGCATGTGCCTGAGGGAAAGCTGAGAATAATGAGCTTGGCAGTCTTGTTTTAAGGGTTTGTTGCTTCTTTAAACAGAAATTAGAAGGCAAAACAGATCTTTGTTAAATGTTGAATGTTGTGCATCCCTCTGCATTTATTTTTCAGACTATCTGGAGCATCCTGTGGGAGCTTTTATAGCTCCCTTGTAAGTGGGACAGAAAGGAAAAAGAAAAGAAACCCACAGAAAACACAATGCTCCAGGAATTAGATGCCAGCTACTCATAGAAAAACCACAGCATCAAGACTCAGAAGAACAGGACACAGATACTTCTTTTTCTGGATCACCTGGAAGGTACCTATCAAATCAAGCATCTCTATCTCACCAGGTCTGGCATTTGTCCATGCTCCATCCTCTCCTCCATGAAGTATCACAAAATCAGGTGCTTCTCTCTATGCATGGCATTCTGAATCAAGGACACATTCCCAAGGATGGTACCATTAAACTATGAATGGAAAAGTTACAAGATCTCTTCAAAACAAAGCTTCCCATTTTGCTACTTCTTGCACTCTGTTTCATGTGAAACTGAATTAGTGGATGCATATAAAATCTTCGGCAAACTTCCTCCATGTGGCTTCTGTGTAAATAAATACTTGTTTGTGCAGACAAGGGAAAATACATAAATGCTGAATATGTAGGGTTTGCATAGGACAAAGAGAGAATGCAGTGCAAGTAGATGTGAGTGTCTGAGTCCATGACTTCCGTGCAGTTACAGATTGTTGCAACAGAGGGGAAAAAGCATGGATATGAGCAAATAGTGAATAATGAGGGGACAGCCTGTGCAACAGCATGACACAGAGCTTGACACTGAGAAGAAGAGGCATGTTACCACAGAAGCTAAAGGTGGAAAGCAAACCATTCTCATGTGAAAGGAAGAGACACCACAGAGACAGAACATTACATAGGTCTACAGAGGTTTGTAGAGTCTGAGACCATCCCTGGTAGGGTTTAAAACATGTAGATGGGTCACTAAGAGATATGGTTTAGTGGTAGCCTTGGCAGTGATCAGGTAATGATTGAACTCAATGATCTTAGGTTTTCCAACCTAAACAATTCCATGATTCTTTGATTCTGTGATTCTGTGAAGTGGCAGTGCTATTAAGGGAATGTCCTGTTCGTTGAAAGAAAGTGGAGTCTGGGTTCATTTGCATGACACGTGGTCTTCTGCTTCCTTATAGAGTTTAGGATAGCTATCTGCAATACAAAACTTCAGAGTACAGAAAGATTTTTCTCTAGATGAAAGAATAGACTGAAAAGAAAAATAGAAAAATTGAAATTCATAGACACAGTGTGAAACCAGTTTAGAAATATTTCATTAGACATACAGGAGGTCTGTGGCACACATTTAAGCCGACAAGGGGAAGAACAGTGTACACTAATGGTAAGGTATATGAATATATATGTAAACATCTTCCAAAAACTAGATCAGACAAGTCTGGGAGAATCAATGAATGGAAATTACAGTCAGCACCAGGGAAAAGCATTGTGATCTAAGTATTACTTACATGCAGTTCTGAAAACAACCTTACCTAAGTACATGCTTAAGTGTTTCAGCAAAACAAGATTAAAACATTGCCATTGTCCAAAGAGACTCTGTAATTAGAACTGGACTCCCAGGATAGCACATAAGCATGAAAAATTCTCTACCTTTTCTTTTTGATCACATTTCTTTAAAAAAAAAAAGTACTCAGAAGAGTTTCATTTTCATGTCACAGACAGCTTGATCTATATTCAGAAAGAACATCATGTCCTCCTTAGATGTCAAAACAATTTTATCTCTTAACCTGAGTTTGGAGTCAGACATCAAGGATGCAATGCATGTGGCTCCCATTAAAGTGTTGATCTGTAACACCTGCAGTTCACAGAAGTTCTATACTTTAAATAAACTAAAACTTTTCTTTCCTTTTCCACTGCTGTGCATTTCTTAGTTGCAAATTGTTTTTTCTAACTTGACTTCCAACTTCGAAAAGAAATGTAATTTAGACTTGCTACCTGGGAAGCTTAATTCAATTTCCTGTTCTGTCACAGATTCCCTCTTTGTCTTTAAGGAAGCCACACAGGTTGTGATTTAAGAGATAGATTGGAGCTTTGCTTCCCTTTAAAATGCTTTGTAGTTCTGGCCATAGTCTCTATGACTATCTATAATATATATATAATGATACAGACATACAATCCCCTTGGAAATAGCTTGTAGTGGATTAAGATTTTTCTGCCTACCAGCTATCCATTATGGGCCTCTGCCTGTCTTTGTAGCCAACCTGCATTATGAGGCTGTATGAGTGTTTATAGCCTGCTTCAGTACAAAATCAGCTAGTTTAGCCTGAATTGTGACTGAAGGCAGTGTGGGCTACTGGCACAGCTCAGAGAGCTGAGGGAGAAATAACACCTGGAAGACAGTCAATTCAATAATAAACAGCAGAAAAAAAGGATGGGGCAAGTAATAACTTGATCAGCTACACTTCTGCTTCCATACAGAGGACACCCCTGCCTTTAGACATAGTCATAATTCTCAGTACCAGGCAGAAAAAAGCAGGATGAGGGTAGACAGGTTAGGATTACGGTACACCAAAAAAAAGTACAAGCCAGTACAAGACAAAGAATACATAGACAGCAGTACAAAAAAGGGACACGGAAGTTTGTGTATGTATGCGTGTGTAGTGGTTTAACACCAGCAGGAAACTAAATCTGAAATAAGCCACTCTGCTACCCTTGTCCCTTCTGGTACGGGAGGGACAAAAGCAGAAACTATGGGATAAGATAATAATTTACTGAAAGCACAAAGCAATGGAATAAGAAAGGCACAATAACAACCACAATATTAACAACAAAAGTGTACAAAAAGAGCAGATGTTTTACCCACCAGAAAGTGTTCACCACCAGGAACACAAACAAAATGGCGGACACTCCCCACAGGCGACACCCAGCGGCTTCCCCAGCCAGAGGTAAGATGGCGGCTGCTCCCACACGCCACACCACGTGGCTGTCAGCAACAGGGACAAGATGGTGAGGGACTCCTGCACACAGTGTCTCGCACCCCAGCCCAAAACAATGAAGACAAGTGACAAACAAAGCCCCTGGAAAAGTAGGTTGTCCGAGCTGGGTCCCATTGCCGCTCCGCTGGGCTCAGTTCCCCTCAGGTGCCTGCGCCGCCATTTCTACCTCTCTGCTGCACTGTGGGGGGGAAAAATCACAAATTACTGGGAAAAAAATCCCTTCTACCCAGACTCTGGAAAAAAAGGATTATGTCTGACATCTTCCCTGAATCATAAGCAGCTGACTCTCTTCCCAGGCTGCTCAGAAGTGTTTGGTAGATACGTGAGATTGGTAGATGGCAAAAAACACATCATTTGTGGGATTTTGTATCAACATACTAATTTTCAATCAAAGCAGAAACTGTTGCCTGGAATCAAAATAAAAACTTTCCAAATAAAATTAAAGTGGTAACATAAAGAGCAGTTCTTTAATGAAAGCTTTCAGGTGCACAAAAATAGCTAAGCACATGAGCAGTATACGATTTCTACAATTTTTGTAAGGTTAGTTAATTAGTCTATCCAGCAGGTACATCCAATAGGAGAGCAGTTGCCCTGGTGACCCACCCTTGGGCATGCCCCTTGGAGGGTCTCTAGGGAGTTCCTTGCTTTATATCTTGTTTTGTCTCTCAAATGCTGGTGCAAAACAAGATGTCCTTGTTAAAAATTATTTTCTTGAAAATAAAACTAAATAGAATTTCAAGAGTGTGACATAATGTGTTAGAAAGGGTTAGCTATGGTTCTAAAGTGTGAAAAAGGATAAGAAGGTGCTAGAAACTATAAAACTATATATTAAAAATTTAAAGAGCTAAAAATACATGAAAAAACTAAAAATCTGCAGGCATCACAAGTCCTCCAGAAGTGAGATCCGTGTTAGAAAAGAAAACAATAGGTGCTTCTTATTCTAAAACATTCTGCCCTAAATATTTGGATGCTAGGAACTCAATTTTGGGTTTATCTGAGATGCCTCTTACAACCCTGGCATTTTAGACTGTCCTTTCCCTCATCTCCAAAAGATAAGTTGTGTTTGAGTCACAGAATTACAAAAGTTGGCCTGTTTTTGCTGACAAATCTAACTTTCAGTGAACCCTCATATTAGTAAGCTGTGTTTCCTTTAGTGAGGTCCTTGCACCAAGCATGGAGACTGCTAATGAAAATTGCTTTTAATGAGGTCAGTATTACCACTCAGCATTTGTTTGACCCTGTGGAAAGGTAAGGATGAGGTCTAGTGCTGCAATGTTAGCAGATCTAGTGCAGCAAGTGTTGTGAAACCTGGTGTCTTACTTTATTCTGCAGCTCCTGGATGTTCGTGACTATTTGGAATTCTAATTTGTGTTAAAAAGAAAGCAGCTATGGTAACAACGGAATTAATAATGACTGGTTTTCTATTTACTTACATCCTGCATCTGTTTGTCTTTCTGCCTGCCCCTACCACAATTACTTCAGCTACTCCTCTGCCCACCCCCAATTCTCTCCCATGTGACCAAACCTCTGGTCTATAACTTTATATTCTTCACCTACTGTGGTTAGTTCAGCCCATGGTGAAGACTCTTGTGTTTGTGCTGAAGCTTTTGTATCACTGACAGAATTAATTTGAGGCTTCCTTTTTTTCTCAGCTGTCAATTTTTGTGAAACTTGTCAGACCTTTGTAACTTCAAGATACTTTGCCCTTTTGCTGATTCTGGTAGGATCAGCCAGCTTGGTCAAGTTGGTGAGAGAACGAAGAGCAAGCAAAGAGACTGATGGACACAGATTTCAGTCACATTTCCTTAAAAAGCCAACCTTTCAACAAGTCATTAGGGTCATCAAAGAATACTCACATTATCCCTAAGGCTTAAAAATTAAGTTGCCAAAAAAGGCATCTCAAAACTGTTTCACAGTATCTAATAATTCTGTGGACAAGATTCACTACATATTTCATCTGCAAATCTATGTAAGTTATGTCTTTGTGACCTTCTCTAGCCTTTTAGATAGCTAGCGTTCTGCTGGCATACATCTTTTTTGGAGATATGTGATTGATGTCATCAAGGCCCATTCTTGTTAATTTGTTTCAAAATTGTTTTCTAAAACCTCAGAAAAAAGAAAGCACCTTCTCCTCTGCTATCCCGTAAGTTGTACAGTGTATAAAGGCTACCAGTCCCTAACTGTGCAATGAAAACTGTGCAATGCAATTTTACTCCTCTCGACAGAAGGTACAATAAAACAGATTTTCCACCATGAAATTACTCTTATTCTAAGGGTCTTGATCTTTCAAGTTTAAAGGTGTTCTGCACAGCTCCCTCTTATATTCAGCAGTGTGCATTGATGTTTAATTTTGCTCTTCCCACCACTTCCTTTTATGCATTAGTGCTTGCATTTTAAATGAAGAAAACCCTGGGAAACTCCCCTTGGAAAGGCAAGCTGACTTTTCCCACAGATACAGCTCATGCCATGTTACTCATTACCCTGACTGCCTCTCACTTGCTGGGCGTGCATGTGAGAAGGGGGGGGCACAGCAGCTCATCCTGCCCTGGAGGGTGCTCACATGGATGCCAGGGGCTATCTGAACCAGAAACGAAGCATGAAAGTTCTTTGAAACCACCCCACTGGGACAGCAGGAATCTGAGCCAAAGCACTTTGCTACCACTGGGAAAAAAATCTCCATCAGTGCTGCCCTCACGACTGCTGGTGCTGCAAACCAGCTTGTAGCTGTGTGAGCCCAGCCCCAGGTAAACAGCAGGTTTTAGTTAGGTGTCCTCACCTGCCCAAAGAAAATAGTGACTCTGTTTGTGCTGAGTCCTGCCAGGTACACACCAGCCAAACCCCAGGAACAGTGGATTTCCCTGTATCTGAAATCAATCTAAGTCTCATAAGCAAACTCTGTCTAACCCCAGCTGCCAGTTCTGTAAATCAAAAAAATACACACTAAAATGACGTGGTTACCTTATAAATCCTGATTTGCTTTTTACACCTTTTGAGTCATTTTAGGTTCTTGCAGTCTTTTGGGTACACTGAAATCGTTTTTTCCAGCTTTTCTCCACAAAACAAAATGATGAGAAATTCTGTGTTAGTAACACTGGAGGGGCTGCCAAGGTTTGTGCTCTGGGTTGGCACAGCGGACAGCTGAGCTTCTCCTGCCATTTGTAGGCACAGCCTAAAGCCTGACATTTTATGGCAGAGCAAAATCAAGCTATAAACTGCAATGGCTCATGATAAGCTTCATGAGCACTTCATCAGGAATGGGAGGTGTGAAAACATAACCCCAGCAGCAGCCTGGGGGAAAACTTTCCTTTTCATCATCTCTTAGTTCACTAAAATTGGTGGAAATCAAGAAATTGCGAAATTCAAAAGGTTGTGAGGAGATGAAATAGCTTCAAACAATTAAATAGTTTTAAGATTCGAAAGACTCTTTAGATCTGGAATCCTTTACTATACTCATACTCTCACCTGCCTGATGTCCAGAAGATTTAGCATCTTCCTTAGGGTTTAAAGGTCTATTAAGATTTACACATACTGAAAATGGCATCTAGTGTGCAGTGCTTGGCATCAGCTTTTTAATAAATGCAGTATGACCTGGCAATCTATAACAGGGTAACATTCATCTCTGAGGACAGAAAGATGGGAAGATGTTGCAGGAGGTTTCCACCTTTCTTCTCATGTGAATCCAGTCTTTTTCCTCATTCAACAAAGACCTATGTGATATATTTTCTTGTCAAGCTCAGACGTCAGAGGTAATTAGGAAAACGCTGCTTTTTTGTGTAGTCTATAGGATACATTTTTATTTTGGTTGTGCTACTTTGTATCATCACTTGATACTGACGACACAGCTGTCTCTATCGTCTTCACGTGCTAAGGACAGGTCTGACAGCAAGTTAACTGGAGTTAAACAAGTATTCAACTGATCCCTCCGGAATCAGGTCTTTTAATGTTAAAGAAGAGAAAAAAAAGGATGAATAATAATGATCTGAAGTTCCTCTGTTTCTTGGTGCCCTTCTGGAAATACTTAAGATAGGCTTGATTTTTTTTTTGCTGAGAAACTTCAAACCACCAGGCATAAATTAGCACGTAAGTAAATCCTCACAGAACTAGAATCTAAGTAGGTTGCAGAGTGGAGAAATATTTTGCAGCCATTTAGACATGTTTCATAAAATGTCATCAGTGATTACCTAATATTCCATTGTGGCTTTCCTGCAAGTGCTATTAGAATCTTTGGAACCCAACAGAACATGAGATAACAGGTAAAAAAAAAAAAAAAAAAAAAAAAAAAAAAATCAGATTGAAAGATGGCAATGAAAGCTGAACGGGCAAATGCAATCTACCTGAGAAAATGAGGCCAGATTTCTTACTGATAATAATTCTGCATAGGAAAAACCACGTGTGAGGGAACTGCAGCAGGGCAGAGCTATTAGCAGAAGCGCAGCTGTCTCGTGTTCAAAGCAGTCATTGGGGTGATACCTTCCAGCAACTGTCTAGGCATTCTCAAAGGAAATAGAGCATGTAGACCCCAGCTCAAGACTCAGCAATGAGAGTTTCACTGATGAAGGTCAAAAGCTGCATTACCATTACCCCGTATTTTACAGAAGAACATTTTACCTTGCAGATGAGCAAAGGAATGACTGCTACTATTGTTGCCAGAGATATTTTTGTGTACTGTGGAAATAGTCTCCTCATCCATTGAAGATGAAGGAGTTTTATAGTTCAGGCCAGGAACACTGGGCCTGATGTTAAAGCAAGCCAGAGCCTGCTTGCATTCTTGTTCAGCAGACCTGGATAGAACACAAAAAAATTTATTCCAAACAAGTAAATTGGGACTATAATTATTTTTAATAGTATTAATAGTGATTTTAATATCATAATCAATGATACTATAATATCCAATGGATCTTTTGCAAATACCTTATAAGCACTTGTACTGGAAGGAATGTTGCTGAAAATTAACATATTTGCAGTCTTTAGTATTCTTAACAGTGTAAATTTCAAGCTAGTACCAGGAATTCAAGAGTAAATTTTCAACAGGCAGAATCATAATGTGTGTCCAACTTAAGATGCTTCAAAGGCCCCAATTTTCCAGATGACCAGTGCTCAGGTCTTCCTCAGAAATGCTTTAAGATGTCTTGCTTCTGAAAATACAATCCCAGATTTCAAGAGTCAGGCTTGTTTATTCAGGGATTAGAAACTATTTTAAAAGCATTTGCATTTCTCAATAGCTACAGTTTAAGGCCTGTTTTACATTAATATTTCAGCATCTTATTAAGTTGCCTAGTCCACAAATTTCTTGGTTCAAAAAGTCTTCAAGTAGATGTGGGATGCTACTTCCCCTAACTGAACCCAAGAGATCATGCTAGAAATAAGAACCTTCCAGTTTCTCTGTATAATTCATGTGTGACTTCAAGAGTGCATTTCACAGATTCAAATAAGAACAAAGATGTCTTTTCATCTTCACAAACCTCAATGCACATATTTGTTTTGCCTGCCTTCCTTCCTTCCTTCCTTCCTTCCTCTCTCTCTCTCTCCCCTCTTCCCTTCATTCCTCCCTCTTTTCCTCCCTTCCCTCTCATTTTTCAGCATCTCCTCTCAGTTGAAAAGTTGCTTTGTTCTCTCTGAAATAGTGATTTTTTTTAAGCAAAATATGAAGACCCTCAGGAGTCTCTTAATGAATGAGACTTGAAACGGTATTTTGTCAAGCTAATTGCATGCTGCAAAAGATTCCAGGTTAAATCTGAAAATATATGTGGCTCGAGGTTGCAGTGTTATGGATGAAACACTAAGAATGTCCTTCTTCATTATTACCTGGCTTATTTCTTAGAGTAAATAATAATGGTCTAATCATTGCCCTTGGATATACACTTGCAAGTCACTCTGAAGACAACAGGATTTTTGCCTGCATGTCCCAGGGCAAGGTTTTGCCCTGTATTTCCAGTGATAACAAGTATTTTAAGCTCATTTGTAATTAATGGTTCACCAAGAGATTTTTTTTTTCTTTCTTGTGGATAAACTGGTTAAAATGTCTAAAGTAATAGTGGAATATGTCATTCTGGCTGGCAGAAAGGCCAGTGTAGCAAAAGTGACAGGCTTTGGTTCCATTTCTTATTCATTATGAACATGACTACATGCTGTTCATACATCCTTAGCTGCATGGCATGGGCACAGTATGGTGATATCCTGTTGGGATTTAGTTTGTTCCTTGAGCGTGTAACAAAACTGAAAGATTTAAATTGCATGTAATGAATCTGTGCAACTTTTTTCTTGCTGGGCAATTCAAGCTATAATTTCATCATAATAAGAGATTGAAATGCATTACCTATCTTTGGAGTGTTTCCCACAGTGCATGTGCTGAGGTTTTGTTCAGCTTAATTTCAAATGTCCCAGGTAATAGAACATCAATACTTCCCCTCTGCCATAACTGTTCTGTTAAAAAACCCAGTGTCAGGAACTTGCTTAGTTGTAAAATAATGCTTTTTTTTTTTTTCTACCATCAAACAATGTGCAGTCCTATTGCCTGTGTGGGTACTCTTCAAGTGCTTTTAGGCTATAACTGTACCAGAACCTACCCCCAAACACAGTTTTGTATCCCATTTGAGTGCCCACCCCTGCCCATGGCCCATCCCTGGTCCCTGGTTGATGCCAGATACTTGGGGCTGTCCCCAATGTCCTGCTCCCTGACTGGAGCTGTGGCATGGTCCCTGGCAGCCAGGACCTGTCCTGCCTTATGGCTATGCTATCCACAGGGTCTCATAGGTAAAATCCATCTCTGTGTGTGCTTGTCCTGTTACTAATGCCCAGTGGAAGAGAATGGGATCATTACTAGCTTGGGGATAAAGCTCTTACAAGAGTTTGTTGACCTCTTTTGATCTTCACTTGAGGAATGAGAAGACAATTGCTGTTGAACAAAGTCCTACTGGGGGTCAAAATTTACAGGAGAAAATCAGAAACCCTGGATTGTTAACACTCTCAGGAAATGCCAGAGCACAGAGAGACCCAGACTGCACATTCTGTAGCTCCCTCACACTCTTAGCCCAGAGGGACATCTGCACCTGCTGAGCAGAGCTGCTCCAGGGCAGTGCTGCTCTGGATTTCATGAAGATAATGCAGGAACAGTTCAATTAAGACAAGAGATTAATTAGAACATTGTCCCAGAATTACACTTCCTGAGGCAGCTGCACTCTTTGTGTGGCTCCAGACATTCCTTTGCTCTCTAGGGTGGCAGAAAAGATGGGTTTACTTCTCACACCATCTCCAAACAGGCCTTTGTATATCAGGTGTTGATCAGGTGATGAACCAATCCCACTGTGTAAATATTGAACAATATTAAGTAATAGGAAGAGAGTATAACCAAAGCAAGCTGCAGTATTGCCGAGAGTAATAAAATCTTTCAGTGGTAATGAGGGGAGAAATTCTGACAAGATCTATCAAAGAAATTTGCAACACAATAACAGATTAGATTTATTTTAGACAATGCAAGGTAACCAACACTGGAAGGAACAGTTTAAAATACTGATACGTACTGATGGATTCAGAATAAGCTGTTATTTCTTAGGAAAATAGTTCTAGGCATCATTACAGATCATTCAAAGAAGACATCTGCTGTGCATGAAGAAGTAGCAAATAAGACATTTGGCTGCATGGAAAAGGATATGGTGAATAGCATAGACAAAATTATATAAAATGCTATTGCATACAACCTGCTCTACAGCATGTCCTTACAATGAATATTACATTTACTTTTGGTCAACTCAATTAAAGAGACTATGAGAGAAACTGAAAAATATTTTGAGAAAGGCAAAGTAAACTTGTAAGAATCACAGGAGAATATTTCAAATAGGGATGAAGCAGAAAAGAACTAGATCCCTTAATTTGGTTAGGAGAAAAGTGATAATGTCGTGGTTTAACTCCGGCTGGCAGCTAAGCCCCACACAGCCAGTTGCTCATTTCTTCCCAGTGGGATGGGGGAGATCAAAAGTGAGGAAACTCGTGGGCTGAAATAAAGACAGCTAAATAGGTAAAGCAAAAGGCGTGCATACACACAAGGAAAGCAAAACAAGGAATTCCTTCACCACTTCCCATGGGCAGGCAGGTGTTCAGCAATCCCCAGGAACACAGGGCTCCATCATGCATAACAGTGACTTGAGAAGACAAACACCAACACTCACTCCAAATGCCCCACTTCTTTCTTCTTCCTTCAGCTTTACAGGCCGAACATGGCACCATTGGTATGGAATATCAGCTGTCCTGGTTGTATCGCCTCCCAGCTTCTTGTGCAACCCCACTGGTGGGAGAAAGCAGAAAAGGCCTTGAGTCTATGTAAGCACTGCTCAGCAATGACTAAAACATCCCTGAATTATCAACACTGTTCCCAGCACAAATCCAAAACACAGCCCCATAACAGCTACTGTGAAGGAAATCGTCTATCCCAGCCAACATCACAGATAGGAGAGAGTTCTCCAAAATACTACATAGTGTCGCGGGTTCGGTTTGTAACCGGGCAGAAACACCAATTTAGTGTAGTGGTTTGGTCCAAAATACTCATTACTGTTTATCTTCTGTGAGATAAGAATTAGGAGAAATGCAAAGCAGGCACCAAACTTGAAAGAATATAAAGAAGTTTAATAACAGACCTAAAAGAGGAAAGAAAAAAAATTATACCACCTTCAGAACTCTCCTCCTCCCCCCACCTTCCTCCCTTCTCCCACGGCCAATGTGAAAAGACAACCCTTAAGATGTTCAGTCTGTTTACCACTTCCATAATAACCTTGTTCAGTCCATTTAGAAAGAGAAGTCTCTTCTTGCTCATGCTATGAAAACATTATCACAACGAGACAGCCGCCCACTTCCAAATATCGTTCAGTCCATTTAGGAAGAGGAGTCTCTCTGCTCGCATGTGAGTCCCTTTCCCCCGACTTGCAGCTTTTCCTGCAACTGCTTTCGAGGATCCACTCTTGAAGTTTTTTGGGGTACAATTTTAAGGTTGAGCCGTTCAGAAACAAAAACAGAGGCCCTTCTCCTTCCCTGGGAGCAAAGGGTCTTCATCATCTTCATCGTTAGGACTATCTCTGGGAGCATCTCTAGGAACTGAGGTTTCTCCTTTCCCATTTGGAGCAAAAGTCCTCATCTGGTCCATCTCTCCCTGTCCAAACTTCTCATGAAATTACAGCTGCATCAGCATCTGCCTATCTCGGCGCAGGTGCTTCTGCTCACGAGTTGAACACTCCACCCCCCATATCTTCATGGAATTACAACGGGATACTCTGATATATCATAGCTTCACAACAGAATTTCAGCTTTAAGCATCTCCTCTCTCTCTTCCCTCAGGTTTTCAGCTCTTCACAGCAGTAAAAGGGTTAATCTCATCTCAGCCTTGCAGCTTTGCAGCTGGAATGTTGAATTTTGCTTATCGAAGTGGAGAGGGGGGAGAGCCGAGCCGCTCCAGCTGCCCACGGCAAGGCAGTGGGGGGGGTTCCACGGCTGGAACAGGTCCATGGCTCCAGGATGGCCGTGGCCCGGCCCGGCCTGGCCCAAGCAGGGCCTGGCCGGGCCCGCTGGCCCCCACATGGGGCCCGCAGCCACCTGTGCCAGCGCCAGAAACGAGAGAGAGCTTGGAGGGGGAGTTTGTCTATTCTTAAATGTGGATCACAGAGGAGGTCACAACTTTAAGTGGCTTAAAGAATTGTCCATATTCAAACTGGCCAGTTGATAGGTTCTATCAGTTCCCAGAGGAAGCTGTAAGCACCCCTTAGCAAGGACATCCCTTCCGGGACTATGCTTGCTAACCTATGGCACATAGTGTAGGAAAAAAGCAAAGCATATAATACTATCCCCATTTTTCTATAATGTAAGTATACTCAAAGAATGCTCTAAAAGAACACAATGAAATATCATTAGATTGGATATTAGTAAAAATTTCTTCACTGAAGTGGTGACCAAGCATTGGAACAGGCTGCCCAGCGAAGTGATGGGATCACCATCTCAGGAAACATTCAAAAGATGTGTAGATGTGGTGCTTAGGGACATGGTTTAGTGGTGGACTTGGCATTACTGGCTTAATCTTTGGGCTCAAAGATCTAAAAGATCTTTTCTGACCTTAATGATTCTATGATACCATGATCATTCATAAAATAGCCTGCAATGCCCTGGGATGCAGGATGAAATTGCAGCAAGAGGTCCTAATTATTAGGACCATTTAGGTCCTAATTATCCATTAAAGATAATGACTGTCATGTTGTGAGACAGGAGGGTCTCACAACAACTGCAGGAATGCTCTGGAAGTGCCTTACTGTAAATAAGAGTAAGTCCATTTTCAGAACAGGAGAAGAGGCAAACTGGGCTAAAGTTTTCTGAGTTCGGATAAGATATCAAGGTTTATAACATCTGTCACTAACTCATCGTTGTTAACAAAATTGAAAGGATGACACCATGACACACAGGATCTCAGAGTTTTTTAATGTAAAATTTTAGTCTGCAGCACTGAGCATCAGCCGCATCTGCTAGTCTGACTCCTGGATCTACACAGATACCCCCAAGAAGCCCATAGCACCTCTGCCCCTCCATGAATCATGCTCATTAATCTCTGTGGGACATTCTTCACTGTTTTTTAACTGAATTTAGAAAGTTCTTCCACCTTTGAAAAACTGGTAGTGAGGCTGAGGACAGAGGGAAATGGATGTCTGGGACCTCACAGAAATGTGGAAGATGAAATTAAGGAAGAGACACATGCATGTGTTGGGAAAGGGACATGTTAAAGTAAAAATCTTCAAATGAATAATGTAGAGAGAAAAAGGTGAAACATCTGAGAGACAAGACGGTGCAATGAAACAGTAGATAGGGTGAAGACAAAAGTGGAATTGAAAAAGACTGAAAGGAAAAAGGAGTGGAAGGAAAAATTATAGCAGATTATTCGGAGGCCACAAAGGATAGGGATTATAAAGGCATATAAATTTGAGGGAAAAGGAAGGTACGCAAGTACAGAAGGAGCAGAGAGAAGAGGCAAAGGAAAGGAGATCTAAAATTAAAAAAAAAAAAAAAAAGGAAAAATATTTGAAAAGACATCTTGAAATTTGCTACAGAATAAGTAAGAAAGACTGTTTCCATAGAAATAGAAATACCAGCAAAGGTTGTGGAAAGCCCTCTAAACAGCAGAAAGCAGATTGACTGAATTGAGGATGCATGTAAGGTGAAATTTGAGAGAGAAAAACATGTACTGCTAGTGCTTTCCAGTGTGGGACAGAGATTGAACCCTGTTCCAGCAGCCACCTCCAACTTGGAGTTTCTTCTGTGTAGGGGCAAAGTGAAAGACACACAAAAACACAATATAATGAATATACCTTAGTGGTAGGAATGTTGGGAAATTCATAATACAGTGGATCTGAGAGCAAATTCTGCTAACCATTTTAGAAGAAATTGCATATATTCTAAATACTGATGCCAATCTCTGGGGAAAATATACGTTCTGCAGAAGAACTCAAAAAATGGACCAGTCCATGATTTGTATCTTTCCACAAAAATGTAAAGTTAATTCCTTGCAAAAGTAAGTTCTAGTGCACTGCTATCTAGGAAGTAAAATTTTTATAAATTAATTTAGGTAACTTTCAAAATTCTTTAAAAAAGCTCTTCGATGTCTAATAATTTTCTGATTTTAGAATATGACTGCTACTCAGGGCAAGTTCACTGTAATTTCACTGACTTCCATTCCTTCCTGAGATGTGATTTTACAATGAAGTTTTCTAAAATTCTGTGTCATCCACTCTGGCTATTTCATACTCATAAGGGCCTGAGATCCAAGAATAAGTAAGCCAGATATCTGTTCTCCTACCACTTGCTTCAACAGGCAAGCAGGTTGGCAGGGAAACAAGTCTAAAGGAGTAGATCTTGGAATTTTGGCCACATTCTTAGGAGATGTCACCGGTTTTTGTGACTTTTTACAATTATCATTATCAAGTGTTACCTCCCTTGCCTTTTGCTTGCCCATTTAGATAGTTAACAGTTTCATGCAAGGTATTCTACAGCATACAGTGCTTAAAGATACCTGGTCATGCTGAAGGGAAAGGACAACAATCTACTAAAGGCAGTTGCTGCACTGTCCTTGGCTGTTAATTGCAATCTGCTTAGCTATTCACTACTCTCACTACACATCCTTGTCCTGGTCCAATAAAAGTACAAAAATGAGATGTTCGGGTTTTTTCTATGTATTTAATCAAAAGGGTTTTTTTTCCTGACCTCCTACTAAGCTTGTGATAGAGATTTATACTGTAATTAGGTTGTAGTCAACAACTTCCTGTAAGCTTTTCAGCTTTTTCATTTCTTGCAGGTTCAGTGACTGTCAAAACCTCACTTTCTGGAGATTATTTTTTGGTTGCCGAAGAGACTTCGGTCATCTCCATAATCTTTTTTTTATTTTGCTTCATTTAAATTTATCAACTAATTTTCAGACTGGAACAATGAATAAACTTAGGACTGGATGGGGGTGGTAAGGGTTAAGAGACTTTTTATTTCTATCAGGTCTCCTTTCTATTCTGATTAATTTTCAGGAGTAGCAACCCTTCTTTGAGTTTCTAGTTTTGATGAAAAGGAGAAAAAAGATGGAAGAGACAAAAAGATGGAAGGAAGAGTAGGTTTAAAATGCATATTAGGAATGATGTACTATCTATAATTTAATATTACTTAGTCTTTCTGCTCACAAATTTGGAAGAGTGATTCATTGTAGGCAATTTCTATAGGTCTTTGCCAGTGATGTCAGAGTCAGGATTTTGCTGCTGCTTGCCCATTCATCTGGGGCTGCCTTTTACTTCCCTCCTTTTTATATCCTGAACAGTAGCTCTGCATCCCCCATTCTACCCCCACACCTTGGCAGAGCAACATTTAATGGAAATAGAAGTGATAATGGGATTTACCTTCCCCACAATATTTAATTATCCATGAGACATACAGCCAGGCTCACCTCCCTGGCCTTTCCCTTAGTTATACCTGACCATCCTGCTTAAACTCTTGGATTCTCGTCCTAACAGCTCTACATTCTGTACTTAGCTTGGAAAGGGATGGATTTCTCTTGCTGTTCTCAGCAGTGGGGTATCTGATGCCCTGTGAGTCTCAAACCATTTTTACCAGTGGCAAAATCCACCAGTGGCAAGATCACAGGAAATCCTCAAGGACAATAAATTCATATCCACTGAATTTAGCAGAGCTGCATTAGTGCTTATAACTTCCTATCCTTTATCTGCACTCCACTCATAGCATTATAACAACTGTTTTTGTGGCTCATTTTATATATGCTTGTTGATCATTCCCAAGAATAATTTGATTTTATTCTTTGAAGACCATTCTCCTGTGGCATTTTCCCATTCAGATTCACCATTTAGCACTTATGGCTTCAGTTCAGCAAAGCACTTAAGCGCATGCTGAAACAAATGCATTTTAAACATGCAGAGACATATGTTGCTGATATATCATTAGGACTTAATATTTATATGGACACACTGCCTAGCAACCCAGCCCTGTTCCAGGAGTTCTGCTGCTGCTGCTGTGTGTTGTGCTGCCACACAACAGAATGACAAACACTGTTCCCAGAAGCTTCCAGACCTGAGCTTTATATGCTCTATGTCCCTTGAATGTGTAATGAATATTAACCTGTGTAACCACTGCACTGTGCTGAGGGTTATATGAGCTAACGTAGCTCCCCTTGGTTAATACGGAAAATTAAGCAGCAGAACAGTTGTCACTGTCAGCCTTTCTGTACCAGCACTGCAGCTGAGCCCATTACCCCTCGTGGGCTTTATTTATTCTGGATTTAGGTTTGGCAGCTATACCAAAGCACTGCTTCCAGGATTCAACATGGAAATTGAACATTTTGTTGATCAAGGAAAAAAACATCTCGGTGTGCTATATTGATTACATGACCATAGAGGATTTTCAAGCTCTTAAATATGCGGAACAGCAGATAACAAATCAGTATTATGAAGAAGACCAACTATTATATCAAAATATCAATTTGCATCCCAGCGTAATTTTGTTCTTGCATGGTTTATTCTGTTAAGGATTTCTACTGCGTTTTTGTCAGTTAATCAGTCTCTTCTGGTTTTGACAGTCACTCTGGAAAGCTTTATTTTAATTCTGTCACAAGATGGGTTGAAAAGGCCATATTTGTTATGTAAGTCTTCACAAACTGGGCTTTAGAGACTCAAACTTACATCAGTGTGTTTTATATATATTTCATCTTGTGCTCTCCTGACCCTGACAAGGCAGAGAAATAGTTTTAGATGCAAAACGTAGGGTAAGTTCCTCCTCCTGCCCTGCTCCCCAGCTTATAATTGTTAAAGGGGTGTTACAGTGCAGATACTGCAACACGCGTATCAAACAACGAGGCCAGCGGAAAAGAAATATATATGGACCAATTCTTGATAGATGTTTCAGAGATGTTTATTTCTCCAGCCGCATGGCCGGGGCTCTGCCGAGGAACTGAGGCAATCACGGGACCCGAGGGTCCTTGCCCACGGAGGGGAACACAAAACAACCAATGGGGAACGAGGCTAACCAGGGGTTAGGGAAACCCCATGCCTCCCCCCTAGGGCCCCTCTCCCAGGGCTACATGGAGGACCCCAACAAATGGGAATGGCTGTGTAAGAACATTACTCTGGGACCGCTCCGCTCCTAATTTACTATGCCTGAACTGCCTTGTACACTCCAGCATTAGATCTGACTAGTTGTTTAGATGTTAGGCTTATACCAAGAAGATATTCCATCCACTCTGGAGACCTCCACACATCTCTCTAAGGTCATTATTAGAGGCAGATCAACAAATTAAAAAGCTTTTTTGTTTAATCCAGCATGTAAGCCTACTTAGGCAATGATGAGGATTTGATTGCACCCAATCTCGTGATCATCACTGCTGGTCCATCTATTTTACACCCACTAGTTGTTACAATGAAAAAGTACTGGGACCATCAGGCCTTTGGTCAGTTATGGTAAGGACCCTTCTGTGGTCCAGAGACCAAGGCAAATATCCTTGTTTCAGCTTGACCTGCAGATGTTTTTCAACAGATCTATTAAAACATTGCCTATATCCTTGTGTACACTGACACACACAACGAAAAGACTCATAAGGATACTTAAGAAGAAGACGTGCTCTTCTGCCTAACAAGGATGGTATTGCAGTCTCCTGGCTCCCATTTTGCTTCAGGTGGCTTTAACCCTGCCAAGACAGTGCCTGTTCCCAAATCCCTGCTGCAGAACACCCAGCACTGCTTGCAGACACCACAGCCTTCCTGCACCAGCACTGCACACAGAAGCCTCGTTCACATGTGAATGGCAGGCAACTGGATCTCTGTCAGGGATGAATTCCCAGCTGCAGCTGCCACTTTCCCCACTAGCACCATGGATGGAAGCCATTGCTTTTGCATTCCACTCCCCAGTCCTTTTTCCTTTTGAAGATTCTGATAGTTTTTAATCAAATTCCTAAATTCATAACATTTAAACTGAATATTTCTATCTTCCCAACACTGTTTTTCCATTATACTCCAGGATTTATTTCCTTTTTATCCTTTAAAAAGGCACCACACACTTTGATATTTTTTAATGCTGAGACAAATAAAAGAAACTGATAGGCTTGAAACAGAAGCAGCAAGGAACCCTGAGAACAGTCTGGTTTTCAACACAAAAGAGAATGTGCTCTAAGAAGTGCAACAAGAGCATCCAATTCACTAAAAAGGCTTATTTTTCCCTTTTCCTTTCATCCAGAAGTAGCCGGTAAAGGCAGAATAGTAAAGAAGGCCCAGAAAAGCATACTGACCACAGCAGCCAAGAATCCCAAGGAAAGATTTTTGTCATAAATAAACATGAATTTGTTGTCTCCTGTTTGGCCTTTCTTTACAAAGCCTGAGCCATAGGCATTTCTCAAATGGATAATTATTTGATAATTAAAATTGCAGTTTGAAAATTACTCAAGCTTTTTGCAAATCCAGGTTGTATTTGCAGACTGCTTTAGTCAAAATGAATAAAGGAAATATGTAAGGGGGAAGGTGGGTAAAACTCAAATTTTTCAATTCAACATTTTTAACAAAAGTTTGATTTTTGTTTGTTTTAATCTTGAAGAGTGCTTTGAGATCAAGTGGAACAAAATTTTTATTATTTCCCCATATTCCATTTCAGTTTTAAATAAAATCACCATTTTTGAATGTTTTGTCTGGGTCCAGAGGAAAATTTTAAGTATGTTTTGACAAGAATATTTTCTTTTTTAGTATCAAGCTATTACCCTTTCCTCCTTTCAGTTACAGAATCAAAAATTTAGAACACTGGAACAAATCACAAAATGGTTTTGTGCAATCAGCAACTTTGTTTGACAGAGGCAGAGGACTAGAATAGCAAAGGGACAGATATTTATTAACAGAGGTCTATGGAGTACAGTTATGTCTGGCACTTGAACTTGAGAAGCTTCAGAAACAGTGGTACACACAGAAGAGACAAGAGACTGGCATGGCAAAAGCAACTTAATATCAGATAGGGAACAGTATATTAGATAGAGGCAAGCACAACAAAAGAAGTTCTGGTAATTTGAATTAAGGTGAACTGTCAACGCTGAACCAAATCAGCTGGTATAAAACCCAGGGAAAATCAAAGGTAACTTGTGTGGTTAAAAAAATGAACATTCCAAACCTCAGAATACTTCTTCCAGACTTTATCAAGGACTGTGCAAGCTTCGTGTGATGTGTGTGTGCCACTGCCACCAGCTCTTTGTTCCCTGGTACTTCAGCAAGCTTGCTTGCTCCCTGGAACCCTCTGAGGTGTTAATTGTTTAGCCCACAGCAACAGCCTCGCTCCTTGTTGTCCAGAAAATAACCAGCCCCTGCGTCATCAGCATTAGCTGTCAGTGTCATCAAACAGCAGTAAAATCTGGGTCTGAGAGTTGTTTCACAACAGCTGCTTGTGGTCTGGCAGGGAAAGAAGGTTTCCAGCTCCACACTCTCTCTAATGCATTTTATATTTTGGTCTTCAGCACCTAACAGGACATACTTCCAAAGTCTTTGGGTGCTTTTGCAGCGCTTGAGGAGGAGGAGAGGGAAACGACAGAGGTAGCTACAGGAAGTGGAAAAGAGGAAGAGAAACTCTGTGAAACAGCAGAGCTGGCTGAGGCTCATATTTCCACACTTCCCAGCCACTGGGCAGCACAGGTGGGAACAGACTCTTTCTATGAATGCGGCCACTAGATCCTGAGCAGTCTAAGATTTCCTACAGTATTGGCAATGTCAGCAGATAACCCTTTCTATGTCACTTCGTGTTCACTGCAGTTCTGTGGATAACTCTAGAGCTGCCACATCACACTTACCTCAGTCTCTTTGTATTCAGCACACAACTGGCTCTCCCCAGACCTGCACCCAGATAGGCATCATTCTCAAGGGACTGATGGGAAGAGTATCCTGTGAGTAAATGGACTGCATGATCGTGCTCAGGAGTCTCAAGTCCTTGTAAGTTTTCCCTCCACTGATTGGTTTTCCAGATAAGGCAAAAAGAAACCTCTTTCAGTTAAATATTCATGTGATTTGAGTGGAAAAATGTTGCTGCTCTTTGCATACATTAGGTTCATCTTTTCAATTGAGAATGGAAAAAAAATGTTCAATGTTCAAAATACGTAAATGACTTGCATTAATACCTTTATCCCTTAACATGTGGAATGTAAAATTCAAAGTTTCACTGGGCTTTTTTCAAAATATGTAGAGGTTGTTCCTGAATTTCTATAAGAAGACCACTCCAGGGAAAGTGTATAATAACTCTGGTGGGAAGTCTGTATGCTTAAGAAAAAAGAAGCAAGAAAGAAATCTTACATCTTCAGCTTACCAGATTCACTGGCTTACCCACATCGTTGCATTTAAAACGTTGATATAAAGCTTGTAATACAACAAGTACGTGTAGAAGTGAGACTCTGTCCTACAGACCCTGTGTACTGTACATCCATTGCTCACTGACTGCAGTTTTACTTTGGATTCTTGTTGTGACACTGAAGATGAAAGAGCAGGCTTTACCTGAGAAAAAAGAGAAGGAGAAAAGTAGAGTACAGATAGGGAAAGAAAGGATGGAAAAAGCTGTGGGAGTGAAAATGTTTGATGTTGCATTTTCTATCTTTAATTGAAAAACGTAGAAAAGCTGTGCAAAATCCCATTATCCTTATCCTGAGGAATAGGGGTACTGAAGATGTGGTTGCAGCTGGGCAGGGAGAATATGAC
Organism: Corvus moneduloides; assembly: GCF_009650955.1. NCBI lineage: Eukaryota > Metazoa > Chordata > Aves > Passeriformes > Corvidae > Corvus > Corvus moneduloides. Next base: position 21,995,412 of record NC_045479.1, on the reverse strand, counting down.
TTCAGCACTCTGCAGGGTTCATGGAAAAAGAAGAGGCATGCTCCCCATTATGCTAATAGCTCCTGGTGCTGCTCAGAGCACCTCTAGCAGCAGCTCCTGTATGCAGTTAAGATGCTGCTGGATCCAGCATAACCTGGAGTACCATTTCAGTGTGTTAACCTAGGCTGCCGAGCTGTGCTATACTGGTCTCAGGTCCTTCTGATCCTTCCAGGGACACCACACTAGAAGCAATGGATCCTTTATGTCAGCCAGTCTATGGATTTCTCTGATTACAAAAAGAAAGGCACACCATGAGAGGGAGACAGAGTGCCATATGAAATGTGTGTAGTTCCAGGGATTTTTTACTTAATATGAACCCAGAGAAATCCCTACAGATTTGCTTACCGTTATTGTTTTGACTGCCCACTGACATTCAATTGCCAGAGTTCTATGTCAAATTTAGTAGGTCGTGTTTCCTTTGCTGTTACCTTTTGTACTGACAAAAATAGGTCCAAATCAACTTGTCACTGAGAAAATGCACTCCAGTATTTCACATCTCCTGTAATTGCTTCCCTTCCCTCCCTTTTTATCTCTGTCTTTCTATAGCATTTTCACTCTTTTCTTTTCCTTTTTTGTTTTCCGTTATGGCATATCCAGGAAAAATGAAGTAGGATAAAGGAGTGAGTGAAGATAAATTAATGTGTGGTTATGGGCATGCCTGCATTTGATGATGATGAGACACAGAGAAAATAATCTACTTACAGCAAATCTGATAGCAGTAGAAGACAGCTAAGCTTCCCCAAAATCATCCAGGTCCACATTTGGCCTACTGGCATTTGCTTTTGGCAAAGGAAGTGCATCTTTCCATTTACAAAATCACAGGATCACAGAATAAGCTGAGTTGGAAGGGACCCACAAGGATCATTGAGTCCAACTCCTGGCCCTGCGCAGGACATCCCAAGAGCCACACCATGTGCCTGAGAGCATTGTGCAAATGCTTGCTGAACTCTGTCAGGCTGGTGCTGTGACACTTCCCTGGGGAGCTGTTCCAGTGCCCAAACACCCTCTGGGTGAAGGACCTTTTTGTAATATCCAACCTAAACCTCCCCCAACACAGCTTCAGGCCATTCCCTTGGGTCCTGTCACTGGTCACCACAGAGATCAGTGCCTGGCCCTCCTCATCCCCTCAGAAGGAAGTTGTAACTGCAATGAGGTCTTCCCTTAGGCTCCTTTTCTCCAGGCTGAACAGACCAAGTGATTAAGCAGGTGGCAGGTTGGAGTATGAGTGGTATTTATCTGCATCACTGATGTTAAGTCAGTCTCAATGCTGGTTCATCTATGGGGGTGAAGCCCAATTTGTGCAATGTTCCCATCTGGCAAATGACATCTAAGGACCTCTCCGTAATATGAGGCAGTGATTCCTAGGGAGCAAATAGTGTTCAAATAGTCACTTAGCAGACTGGTGATGGGGCAGATATAAGTTTATAAGCCTAGGCAGACATGAAAGTGTTATTGCTCCCACAGGAGACAGCTGGTGCCTGCTGGATAAGCGTAGGAACAGTTTTGCAGTTCAGACTACAGTGTCATCCAGCCCTGAGCTCTGCTTTGACTTTTTCCTTCCCACATGTGATTTCCAACAGCCCACTGCCAAGCTGACATTTCTTCTCACTGCTGCTCATGGATGGCTTCCTTGCTGTTTGGAAACTCCAACGGGGCGTTGTGACTGAGCCATGTCAGAGGGATTAACAGGTTTGTACACACAGTGGGCTGGGGCATCCAAGAAATACTGATGACATCTCACATGTTAAGGCAGAAGAGATAATGGATTTGGTAGGCTGAGGAGCAACCAAAACAGGTTTCAGCCCATGAGACTTGAGGAGGAATGGGGCCAGTCAAGAGTTTGAGTTTGGTGCATGGTATTACTGTGATACGTGAAGGGGAGGCAAAGAAAGATGAATAGATGAATAGCCATGAGAAAAGAGAGCCATTAGATTAGGGGGAGAATCCAAGGAAGAAGAAGGAAGAAAAACCACAAAATAATATCTTCCTCACCAAAGACGACTGCTATGAGCTTTGCTCTTCCTTCTTACCACACCCCACCTCAGGAAAGAAATTACATTTGACTTTCATGCTTTCTTCACTAGTTTCCCCATAAGGAAGAACAGCCTGTTGAGTTTGCACATTCGGAGAGCAGAGCAAATCTCTTTCCTAACTCCATTAGGAGATTCTTATCACTCTTCCCAATCTTTCTAATGGAACAGTTCTTATACAAATCTTATATTTACTGCAGGTCTTCCCTACAAGTCCAGCAGCACAAGTATCCACTGTCTCACCATTTATCCCCCCAAGTGGATAATATGACTGTTTAAGACTGAATTTAAGTCACTGTGCTGCTAATCCAGGAGGACAGTCTGAGTACCCAAATCTGCCAAAAGCTGTGGAGTTTGCTTTGGTTTCCATTTGCCCACTGTAAAATGGAAAATAGGAGCACCTCTTTCTTCCTTTATTCAATGGGACCATTGTACATGGGTAGGTCCAGAGATGTGATCACTCCTCCTCCAGCTTTGAACCTGTGGAACAGAAAGCAGAAATGTCAAAATAGCTGTCTGAGGGTAGCCATGAAAATAGCCTGGCCAAATGTTTCCTCTCAGTGGGAGGAAACCTGAAAGAGCAGTCCAGGATTGGTCCATCTTATCTAGTTAGGCTGTAACCTCTTGGAGGAAGGTACTGGCTACCAGTTAGGGTTTTACCTGTGAGGGAATTATGATGTCAGTTTTCTGTCTTGTCAATCTTAACGTTTCCTTCCTCTTCATTCCCCAAGAGCGCTGCAGATTTCAAAATAATTCCTTGGCAGCTTCTTTTGTTAGTTTTTTTCTTTGTTTTGTTTTTTTTCTTTGTTGTCAAGAATGTCTAAAGATTCATCTGGAGGTGTATATGCAACATGAAATTTCTCACAGTTTGGGCTGCCTTATGTCTGTGTTTTTAGCAAGGTCAGCTCTGAGAAAGGATTTGTCTTCTCTTGTATGCAAGCTTTATCATTTTGCCATTTGTCTGTGCTGTTCGCCAAGTTTCACTGAAAAAGTCAAGCTCCCTTCCACTCCTTGCAAATCAGGGCAGCAGCCACGGCACTGCACTGTGCCTGCATGAAATGCGTGTGTGTCTGTGGGGAAGGGAAGCAGAAGCCATCCCTTTATGGCTTGTGTTTGATCTAGCCCTACTCTACCTTGGACACTAGCTCTTCCTTGAGCAGGGTCTTGGATCAGGCAGTATCCAAGAGTCCCTTCTGACCTAGGTTGTTCCCTGATCCTGTCTCAGTGAGACAGGCTGTACACAGACAGAATACCAGATACCCTCATTTGCTCTGCCATACTGTCTTATGGGGGAAATCTAGACCTTTCAAAAGTCAGTGACCATATTTTAGCTCTTAACTTCAGTCAGTCTAACAAAATGAATAGATCACATAGGAGAGAACATCTGTTACTGAAGAAGTGAATCAAGACCACTTATTTATATATTTCACTTCAAGCAACCAGTTTGAAAATCTCAGCATCCTTGAATACCAGTGTTGTCTGTTGACACAGCTCCTGCTCTCTTGCCATTGTCTCTCAACATTCTTTCAGCCTGATACACCACAACAGCGCAGCTGAAAGCATCACTGGCAGCATTATATGAAGCTTGTCAGCTCACCTCTTTCTTCCCATACAGTCATAGCCCAGGTAACCACTGTGTAGGGATTGATGATGCTGTCTGCTAAAAAACTGTTGCTTGAGAACAGGGAGGTAGATTCCCAAAGAATGCAGCTTCTGCTTTAGGCTTCCTTATTTAAATATATGCATGGACTGGAGGTAATTTTGATCCAAATCCAAAAATCAACATGCATCCAAAAGATGTGTTTGGGCCCTTGGATCTCCTTTTTAAGCCATTTGGATCGAAATTCCTCCAAGTTTCACAGCTGTCTAGATTTATGCAGTGAATAGTGATGGAGCAGGTGTGGTAAGAGTCCAAGACACTAAAAAGTATGGAGGCAGAATTATAGTTCCAAGTAGGATGTTTTCCATGGTTTAGTGTGGGACCCTTTCAGGGGTAATAAAGTTCAGATTTGTGTGCTCAAGGAGAGTCACATCTGGCTGATACTGCCAGCAATGGCCTCCTTCCTGCATCTGTACCCTGTGCAGCAAACGTCTATGGTAAGAGAGTGTGTTCTCCAACTGGAAAACTACTGACAAACCTCTTGTATCAAGAAGAGAGCACTGGCTTGGACACAGAAGGTGAGGGAAACAGAAAGAGAAGGTGATTTCAATTTTGCAATAAAAGTAGTAATAATTATGATAAAAAACCCAATTATTTTTCTTTTAAAAATTGATTTAAAAGCACTGGAAGAAGTTTTTCTGTCTACTCCTTGACATTTCCCTGTTCCTCCAGGAATTCCTATTTAGCCTAATTAGGCTCTGTTTCTCCTTCATTTGGGTTCCATAACTCATTAGCTTCCAGCTGGGCAACTCATGATTCTAGGATGTCTAATTACCTTCTTCTAGCAGATATCATGATTGCCTCTGGTCAAAAAATGCTGATCCAGTCCCCTCAGCTGATCTGATCTCAAAATGAGTTGCATCATTAGCCCCTTCTAATTTCATCCATTCTTTCTACTTATGCCCCTTGGCCAAGATCAACATCTCATGTGACCTGACGTGGCAGAGGACCAAGAATATAACACAGTTGGTATTTTAAAGGAGAGCACCGACTAACTCTATTGGTCTGCATTATTTTGAAAATACCAAGAAGTTTAGTTTGAGGTTACTGAGGCCCATGGACGAATATCTTCATCTCTTTCAGCTAACCACAGAGGCTAGCTCTTTTTCTCTTCTTTTCAAGGGTGACATTAAATCCATTTTAGTCAGGTATGATACTCTAATTCAATTTTGACTCTTTTCTGGGACTGTATCCAAAATTAATTTTTCACAGTCACATTCAAGTTTAGCTCAGTCAAATTCAAAGCAAAGTTTATAATAGTCTTTGAAATTTGGATAACTACATCAATGTACATCCAGACTTTAGTAAGAGGCTCATTCCATTCTTTTTGTGCTTCAGTTTATTCAGATTTAATTGACTAATATTCTCTAAAGACAAAAATTCTTCTGTTGCAAGAACTGGCTCTTATTTATCCACAAAGATTGTAATTTTTGTCTATAATAAATGCCCCAATCACAAGACATCTGCTGGAGCAGGGAAGAATTGCACAGTTCGACTTGTTAAGACAGATCAGGATTGAAGTGTTTTGTCAATTTATTAATGACAGGTACTTAAATGCCAGTTGGAAAAATGAGTGTTCGGGATATAATGACAGCAATAAACCAACCGATAAACCGTAAGACCAAACTCTTCCTTCCACCTTATGACTTTGAACACCTGCACATTTCTAAACATCTTTTTACAACTAGTCCAAAACTTCTAATCCCACCGATATACATACACAGAATTAATTTTCCAAAGGTGGGCTGTCTGGGTACCTCCACACTCAACTATTAGAGAGCTAGAGATTGTCAGTAGCTGGGACTACATGACTGAGATATCTACAACATGATCTCTCATATTTGTTCTAAATGGCATTAAATTGTGTTCTCTCTTTCCAGTAGCCTCTTCCTGTCTTGCTTTTCCAAGCTTTATATAATAATTTCACTTGGGCTGCAGAGAATTTTGAAAACATTCCATTGAATCGTTTTCTTATTTCTCATTGCTGTAGACTATTGTTTCCAGAATAAAGGCTGCAGCTAAAGTATCATTTTCTTATGTGAAAAAAAGAGATTTATCCTCTCCCTAGAACAAAAGTGTCTGCCTATTATCTGTCATGAATAAAGGCTTCTTTATTTGATTATATCCTCACTAATTACAGAAAAGTTCTGTGCTTATATTCTGCCACTCATCATGCTCTGGTGATTCAGACACCTGGAGGTGATGGAGATTGTGCTTCAGCTGTAATTGAGACATTGCTCAGCAGTTGGTCACTCTGAGTACGGGGCTGTGACCATCACCCTAAAATTCCTGCTCTGATCAAGGTGCTTAGGGATACAAGAGGCTGAGGAAGTGGCTTGGGTTGCCATTACCAGAGTAGCATCAGTACTTCAGGCAGAGCTCTGTATTTCTGTGGCAATGATATCTGGAGCGAGCCGGGGACGCGGCAGTGAATTCATGCTTGCGGTGCCACCGCAAGCTCATCGAATCTGCTTTTCAGGTGTGGAAGTTGATATCTGGAAAGGTGACTTATTTAAGACCACACAAACTAGGTCAAAGGGATTAGACTCTGGAAAATATGTTCTATGACTTTTTTCCTGATTCTGAGTTTCCAAACTGGGATACATTAAACAGATGATGTTGAAATTAAAGTAGTAAGGCTGATCTTAAGTTTCAAGAATTTCCACCCTAAGGACTGTATATTGGCTTCATTTTCTTGTTACTTCACCAAATATTTTGATATCCAATTGTGAATTTGAGTTTCCCCTTGAGTTGTTACATTTCCCCAGGAAGTGACAATTTTTCATCTGTCATTAAAAAGTGTGTCATAAAGACCCTGGCCATGGCATAGAAAGCTGATGCCTTTATGAAGATAAAATATTTTGCTTTTGGAGCAACTGCATTATCAAAGATAAGGGGTTTTTTCCTTCATAACTCTTTGATGGAACATTATTTCTCTTATGCCTACTTATTATAATCTATTATTTGGTGGTTTTTACTTTTAGTGGAGAGAGTTAACTCCTTGTCTTAGGCATGCTGACCACTTTAAGTTCACGTGTTTGTCAGGTGTGCAATTTATAAAGTCCTTTTGCTGACATAAATGCAATGTGGTGAAATAAGTGAAATGACAGATTTTGCTGTTAAAAGGATCAGCTGATGTAACACATTTTACTATTTCAAAAGAATAACAACTTCATAAGAGTAAATAATATCTTTCCAAGAAGTTACTGCTGCCTCTTTAGGTGTAGGTGGATGTGCTCCCTTCCCCTTACACTCCAAAAACTGGGTTAGCTGATATTTTGCCCTGATGTGCCAACAATAGCATAATAAGATAGATTAATCCAAAGCAGTCACAATTAATTCCTAACCAGTTTTAATTTAATTTTCCTTTTTACATAAACCCAATTTACCTCTGTGGAGGTGTGACACGTCTGATTACACACAGAGATGCTGAGAGCAGCCATGCTTGGAGAGGGAGGGGGAGGGAGAGAGAGAGACAAGAGTGAGCTCTGTGTGCGATGTGATAAGAGATCAAAGCTAACAGAGCTCCTCAATATTTCTATTAGCAATAATTCAAAGGAACCTGCATTTCAAATGTACCTCTGTAACTGCTTTAATTGCAGAGATAATGACTCTGAAGCCTGGTAAAGAAAAAGAGTCAGGGGTCAGCTCTCTAAGCAGCAGAAATTATGGAAATTAGAAAGTCTAGTTAAGGTAAATAATCCTTGTAGCCTCCTGCTTCCTCCTGGCTTTAGAGTACTTGGTTTTCAGCTCATGGGAGAGTAGATGAGCAGTGGATGGTGATGGGCATTGGGCCTCTTGCAGGAATCAGAGGCAGATTTTAAAATTATCTTTAAGCTCTACAATGGGCTTTCTGTTTTGCCTCCATTTCATGACCTTCTATACCAGCTCCAAGAACAAACTTTCAAAGCTTTTTCAAATTTTCCTTTCCCTTAGTAGGGTAGGCTTGGTTGAGTATGTGCGTGAGTTGATGTGTGTGTGTGCATCCCTGTGAGAGCCCATGGCTTTGTAGTGAATTCTAATTCTTTAAAAGCTTATGGGCCACACTCTCAAAGCACAGTCTGTTTAAATCATTCCATTCAACTGGAATTATATATTCCAGAAATTTGAGAAGTTTAGCAGCAATGGTGGCTTTAAGTATTTTAACATACTTGAAGACAAAACCTTTCACTGTGACTAGGTTTGGCCCATGTGAATTTTAAGCAAGTAGTAAAGGTTAAATCATAGGGGCTGCTGCTTGGCTGTTGTGACACTCCAAGGTAAAGGTTAGAAGGCAGGAGACTGACAGGGATTTTAACTGTCCAACACACATGGGCAGCCCAAGGGCTTGGTGTGGTGAGACACATACTGCCAAAAGGAGAAAAGGCTTGTGCAGGAAAATAATCATAAAAGTGACACCCAGTAGGGATATAAGCATCAGAGATCAAGTGGAAAGGTTCATCAGTGCCAGTATCGTTCTAGGTGTTGGAATGCAAAGACATCTTTCAGATACTGAAGACTTTTGATTCAAAAATCAGACTTTGCAGCCCAGAGCTGTGCCTGGTTGCCCATCCAGATGAGCCTGTGTCACACTGCAGCCTGGTTCTCACCTGCACTGAATGGCTTTGACCTTCCACGTCTCAGGAATCCAAACACATTTCCTGACAAGTGTCTAGGAGCTCATATGAAAGGGGGTATGCCAGCTTAAATGTCAGGGAGAGGGGAGGGCTCACTGTGTGTTACAGCTTTTCCCTGTGTCTCATGATCTCTATCTGGGAAGACAGGAGCAGCCACAGATCTTCTCTAACACAGAGCAGAGCCTCAGGAAAACCTTCAGTAGTTTTACAGATACAGGGCACAGGAAATCATTTTGAAGCCATCATTGCCAAATCCTTTCCATCTTTTTTCCATATTCCACAACAACAGAAAGGGAGAGCCCTGTCCTCTAAGAAGTACATGATTCCCATTGACATCAGTGGGAATAAGGCACTTAAATACCTTGGGGAATCAGGCAGTGAGACTCTCATTGCTGGAATGCATCTGTGTGAAATAGTCACCACAAAAGTGTGCTTTTATTTGGCAAGGTCATTTCTGACACCCACTACCAAAGCTTGCTCAAGCAGGGTTACTCAGCACTTGTCAGGCTTGTGAGCTCCATGCAGACAGTGTGAATGAAATTCTCATCCCGTTAAACTCCACGTTTAAAAACCACAGGTTTTTAAAAGTCACTACCACCAGTCCAAAGTACAATGCTGTGAAAGGTGACAGGCACCAATCCAGAAAACCTGCAAGAGCTAATGTGGTCAGACCATGTAGTTCCACACTCAGGGCCACAGGAAGTGATTTGCTGGCTTTGAATTCGATAATTTCTGAATCCAGAAGCTCCAGGTGGTACTGGAGCTGAACCAGAACAGGTTGCCCAGAGAGGTGGATGGATATCCCATCCTGGAAACATTCAAGGTCAGGTTGGACAGGGCTCTGAGAAACCTGATCTAGTTGAAGATATCCCTGGTCATTGCAGGGGCATTGGACTAAGTGGCCTTTAAAGGTCCCTTTTAACCCAAACTTTTCTATAATTCTATGATTTTATTATTGTTTTTCTCCTGTGTTATTTATCTCTAAGCAGTAACCAGGACTAGATGAAGTTAA